>NC_057867.1:2893888-3198888 GCF_019393635.1 Dromiciops gliroides | reverse complement strand
CTCACTTCAGACACTTACTAGCTGTGTGACCCTGGGCAAGTCACTTAACTCCAATTGTGTTAAATATCCTGGGCCATCTCCAGTGGTCCTGATGTCTATCTTGCCACTGGACCCAGATGGCTCTGGAGGGGAGAGTGAGGTTGGTGACTTTGCACAGCCCTGCCTTGCCAAAATCCAATTCACTGCAAGTCATGACATGTCATAGTCCTTTTTGAGAATGAAGGACAAACAACAACAACAATTTTTGTTTTGTTTTGTTTTGTTTTAAATCTCCCCAGCTTCCATCTGTCCTCTGAGAGACTGATGGCTAACCCCTCAGTTTTGGCCTTGTCTGAGAACCAGGATGAACAAGAGGGCTAATGAAATCCCATGTCTCTTTTCCTTAGGTTCTAGTGTTTAATCCATCACTCCTCCTCTTCTTCACACCCTCCTTTCTTCATTGTCTTTCTTAAAATGAGATGACCAAGAGTGGACCGAACACTTAAAAAGTATAAAACCAGCATCATATATGGTAGGTTGAGTTGAACAGGACAGAGAGAAAAGGTCTGGTCTCCTGAATCTCCACTCTCATCCTCAGTGGTTGAATGAATGCCTTCCCCTCTCTGGGATGCAGTTTCCTTCTCTAGAAAAAGAGGGTGTTAGAGAGCATTGGCAGCAAAACACACTTGCTTCTACCACAAAGATGGATGGACACCAGTCAGGCAGAATGTTGTAGACATTCCTTAAGTGTTTTCCTTTGTTAGAGAAAGTTTGATTTTGATGGGGGAAGAGTCATGTCCAGAAATGACTGCTTTAAAACCCAAAGGCATGAAAAACCATATTTTAAAAAACCAAGTGGGGGTTGGACCCGCTGATCTCCCAAGATCCCTTGGAATTCTGCCATAGTCCTATCCCTCTAACTCAATATCCATGAGGTCCTTGTTTTAATAAAGTCCTAGAAAGTCACCACCAGCACCTTCACCACGTGGCCCTCTCTAAGGTAACAACAAATCCAAATGTAGCACTTATCACAGTGCCTGGCACAGAGCAGGTCTTTCTTGAGTACCTGGTTCCAAGTCTGCCATTGTCTTTCTTACAACCCTGCCTGGGAAATTGGCTCAGGTTGGGGTCCTTGGCCTGACCATTTACCACCTTATGTTTTTACCCACTAGGGGCTTGGGTCTGAAGGTCCTTTCCTGGGATTTGTTAAGTCATTTGACACAGTGTCAGAGTGCAGTCAAGGTCTCTAAAGAATTCTCTTCCTGCTTTCTAGGATATTAAGTAACTAGGATGGGCTGTCTGCAGCTGGGCCTTAGGGTGCCACAATCTACGGATGCCAACAGCATTATGCTCCACCAGCAGCCCAGAAACAAGTGAGCATCACACTAAGATAGCAAGAATAGTTCATTCAAATTGAAAGCTGCTAGCTGGAGAATGCAGCCCAGGGATGCTCCCTGCAACACACACACGAATGCACACACACACTCACACGTACACGCATACACACACACATGCACACACACCAGGGATTAGCCTTAGCATCTCTCACAGTCTTTGTCACTTCCCCACTTCAATTGAATGTCTATAAGCGATGATTTGAGGATGATTTCTGTGTCTTAGGAACCTTTTTTGAAGATTGCCTCAGGTGCAGAAACTCTTATTATTGCTCTGGCAATATCTCCAATGAAGCTGCCAAGTTATTAGGAACATGAAAAACCACGTGTGTCCCTGAGATGAGTCCCACTCTGTCCACTCCCCAGATTGGTCCCGGGACCCCAAAACCTTGTCCAATTCAGCTTCCTGGACTAGGGGGCATGTCTCTCTCTATGGAAGTCAATGGGCCTGTCCAATCTAGTCTCCCTAGAACTCATTCTCATGTTTGGAGCTACATGGGTAATCCAGTGTAACTGTATAGGGGTAAATCTGAGGGCAAGCTAAGGTGCCTGTCAGGGAGGAAGCTGGGCAACACTGCCACCACCAAGGACCAATTGTTCATTTTTGCTCTTTGAGGCCCTTGAGATGCTCAGAGTAGATAGAAGGCCTCGGCTCCAGGATCCCAAGAGCTGAGGGAGGCCTAGGGATTAAGCAGTCCAGAAGAAAGGGCGGCGAAGGTTCAAGGCCCAGGAGGCCCCCTCCTCGAATTGTTGGGGAACCGGGGGTGGAGGGGCTGCCGTAGCAGGGCCTGGAGAAGGGACACAGGTTGGGAGCGCTAACCGGAGTTTTTATTTTTATATCAAGACACCGTGTTTAAAATCTGTACAAAGAACAAACTCCAGGGGTTTCCATTAGTGTTTTAAGAACTAATTTCTTTTCTTTTTTTTTTCTTTTTTTTTTTTTAAAAAGTCCTTTTTAAAGAGAAATGACACAAAAGAGACTCCGAAAAGAAAAAGGGGGCAAGCTCCTAACAGCAGTAGCCCAAGGGTGGGGAAGGGCAGCACCCAAGAGTGCACTTGGGTGGCCTGCAGCGGGTGGGTGGGTGGGTGGGTGGGCAGGCGAGTGGTCCAGGTCCTCAGCGTAGTCTCCCAGGGCCTGGTACCAGGGTGAAAGTTGGCCCTGCTCCAAAGCAACCCCCTCCCAGTGGCCCCTGGTCAGACCTAGGCCAGGGCTGACCTGAACCACACCAGGGGCCAGACAACTCACATCCTCTTCCCCTTCCTTTTTCCAGCCCATGTTCTTCCTTGGCTGAATTTCTGCCTAAAGGACCCTACTCCCTGGTCTCTGGCTATGTGAGCAATGGGGGGGGTTGGGGGAAGGGGCCTTGCCTTCTCTCTGCCTTTCCTGGGGAGAAGAAAGCACTTATTCAAAAATTAAACAAACAAAAAAAGACAACCCCCCCAAGATCCAGAACAGCCCAGTGTGAGGGAGAGGGATCCCAAGCATGGGGTTGGCTGGGGGTGGGGGGGCCAAGGGCTAGCCAGCACCAGGGAGAGGTACCTGCTGCTTCCTGCTTCCCCAGGGATGCTGACTTCTTTGAAGAGTCCATTCATGTTTATTCTGGATATGTGTTTGTACATGGGGGTGTCTGCGGTTGTGCATGGGGGTCTGCTCTGTGCGTGTGTATCCGGGGGGTTGGGTGGATGGGTGTGCACAGATGGGTGCTGGGCAGGGAGGGGGAAGCAGGGTTGGGCTGGGCAAAGGCTCTAGGTTAGAGCTATACCCGTGTAGTGGAGTGTGAGTGGGGCAACCCGGTACTGTTGAAGCCAGAAGCAAAGGTGTTATAGGGGTGCAGCGTCTGCAGCCCCACCAGGGAGTTGGGGATCATGGTGATGGTGTTGGGGGTCATGAGGGGGATATCATCGGGGGAACGTCGCAGTGTCAGGGTATAGTCAGGGAGGGCACTGAGGCGCAGTGGGTCATGGGGGGGAGGGCCCTCGCATTCATGATGCGAAGGGCCTAGCTGTAGGGCCGCCAGCTCCTCCTCGGGGGCTGCTCCCATTTCCCCGGGGCCCCCGGGACCCCGCTGAGGACTGGGCTGCCGCAGGGGCTCCTGCCGCCTCTTGTCCTTGCGGTAGTAGAGGGCAGCAAAGGCTAGCACGTTGAGAAACAGGAGGGAGGCCCCAACAGCAATGGTGACGCTCAGCTCTGTGGAGTAGTCCCGAGGATTCTCCACCAGAAGGGGCCCAGCATCCTGGCCCCCGTTCCAGGTGCCCTGGGCATTTTCATTGCTGTAGGCTGGAGAAATGGCGGGCCGCTTGGTGCTCCAGGCCTTGCCGTTTGGGCGGCGAGTGATGTGGGAGCTGTGGGTGGTGTCCGGGGGCGGCACTTTGGTGGTGGTGGAGGTGTAGTGGAACATGTCGTGCAGGTTGTACAAGTGGGGCACCAGGTGCTTCCAGAAGGCCACCTTGGTGGCCCGGTAGTGGTCACGGACCCGGGGCTTCAGCCCGATGTGAAGGTACAGCTGGTCCCGGGGGTTATACTTGGACCAGGCCACCTCCTCGAAACGGTTGGCCTTGGTGTGGATGAATTTGGTGTCCTGGGGGACGGGCTTGTTGGGATCCCTGAAATACCACATGGAAATCAGGGGTCATCACCCTGCCTTGGAAGGGTAGGGATAGTGGATGAAGGGGGCTTGGCAAAGTGCAACATCCCTCACATCCACCTTGCAGTTTTTCTTCTTTCCCGGTCCTAGGTTCCCAACTGATTCCAGCTCCTTCCAACACCCCTTGCTACCTTCTCCCCAGCCTCATTTCCCAAGATCTTGGACTCCCACTGCCCTTGGCCCTGTGGCTATCATCTCCTTCCCCAAGCCCCGGATGTCTCACGTTCAAAGATGCTGGACAGATGTTGGCTTGGTACTCCCCATGCCTGAATAGGATGGCATTCAGTAGTGCCCTGGCAATCCCTGGATGCTCAGGGGCCCCTCATTCCCACTTTACAAGGTCTCTAATCTCCTAGACCAGGTTCCACCAGGCCCCCCTTGAGCCCTCTTGCATCCCCAAGTCCGAGCTGTCTCCCCCCCAGCCCCACGAGAGTTTTTGTTAAAAAGGAAATGGCCCAGAATGAGAGGGTGACTCTGGAGTAAGAGGAGATAGATGATGGACAGGGTTTGGCTAGAGGGGAAGGCATGCTGGGGTCCTAAAGGGGCAGGGACCTGGACATCTCCTCACCCAGTCTTGGCAAAGTTGGTCCAGTAGGTCATGACAACAGCACTGAGCATGATGTCATTCTTGGAGAAGTTGCAGGGGAAGAGGTCAGTGGGGCCCACCATGGGGATGCCAAAGACGTAGGGCACCTCATCCCCATGGGCTGCATCAGACCAAGCTGGCTTCATGAGGCTCTGGCAGTGGTGGTAAAAGGCGTAGAAATAGGTGGGTGAGCCATAGCGGGCATGTAGGTCAGCTGTCACCACAGAGGGCTCCACCCATTGGTGGTCAGTGAAAAGGGCCACCAGAGTTTTGCGGCGGGTCTCAGGGTTGTCTCGGTCTGCCCAGTCTGTGTACATGAATTTGATGGTCTCCCGAAGGGTGTCCTTGCCCTCCGGATAGCCATATAGGTTGTCCACAAAGTTGGAGACCGAGTAGTCAAAGTCAGTACCTGAGACTCCATCCTCAGGGTCCACCACTGCCTCCACAAACTTGAGTCCCTCCCCCTGGTTGACGCCAAGCATGATATCATAGTTGAGGAACTCGCCCTGCTCCATGAGGATCTCAGGGTCATCAGGGATCACGTCCCCATCGATCACAGGACCAAAGGCCACGTGGTAACGAGCTGGTTGGATGTCCTGTTCCACCAACTCTTTGGCACTCTTCTGTCGTAGGCAATCCACCATGTCCACAGTGTCCAGCACGTTGCACCCCACCTTGTCCGCCAACAAGCTAGTATACTTGACTGGCTGGTAGTTCACCGCCCAGCTAGACAGGGCCGAGCCGCTTTGGATAATGGCCCTCTGGAAGAGCCCTGCAGGGGACAGGCAGCACACAGGTCAGAGCTTCCCAAGGCACCAGCCCCAACTACCAAGGATCTATGCATTTCCTGGCCAGATTTCAGCCCTACTTGAACTCCCTCCTTGACCCTGGTATACAGATGGGACCAGGTTCCTCATGCACTGTTACTGTTATGAGATCTGTTCTGAGTCACAAACAAGGAATGCCTCTTTGTGCTGATGACCCAAAGGAGAAGAAGCCTGACCTTGGCTGGGATTTCAGTGAGCAGCTCCTCCTCTCTGCCTTTCCAGTTTTCATGGCTAATGTGTCAGAGAAGGGATCTGAACTGAGATCATGCTGATTGCAAAGCCACTGCTTGAATAGTAAGTGTCCAGAAAGAACACTTAACCTTCTTGGTCTTCTTCATGTGTTTGTCTGCTTCTTTTTCCTCTCCTCGGTCCTCTGTCTGTCTGGTATCTCTGTCTGGTGGCTCTATCTCTATGTCTCTCTGTCTCTGTCTCTCCTCTCACCTCTCCCCACCTCCCCCTGCCCCCCCCCCTTGGCTTCCTTACTTGCTTCCTGCCCAGCTGGGCCTAGCTCTGTGCCAAAGCACCACCAGGGAGCTGGCTCTTGTATGACAAAGGGGCCTTTCTCCTGAGAGGCCTGAAACAAGGACTAGGAGAGAAGCCCCACATACTCTATGAGGTCCCAGGAGAGCCTGGTAGGCCTAAGGCCCTGAGGTCACCAGGTCTCCAGCAAACACTACTAGCAGGACTCTAAGACCTTAGTGTTAGTTAGGAAAAGGGCCTCTTGTCCCTCAGCAACTACATCATCACATTTTCTCATACCCCAGAGAAAGGAGGCCACCCTCTCAGAAGGTTGATTGGCCTGCTCTCGGCAAGAGAGTGGGATTCCCCCAGCCCAGGACTCCCAAGAAAAAGGGATTTCCTCACCTAGCCATGAGGCAGCAACTGGGCCTCAGACACACGATTCAGATCCCAAGCCAAAACCATGGCTCAGGACATGAGCCATTGCCACGGAGGCTGGCGAGAAGGGAAGGATATTGCCCAATTGCTTGGTGGGGGCGGGGGTGGGGTGGGGAGAAGAATATAAGCCTCTTACCACCCCTCATTAGCCAGATAGAGCCTGAAACAGCCTCCCTCTCTGGGGACCCCTGGGTTAAACGGGCTCCAAGAGACCACAGACTTTCAGTTCTTAGGCAACACAAAGGGAGTTCAGTTCCTCTCTCTCCAAGAACCAGAATGGGGAGGTTTGTGGCCACAGTCTTGGGGGCCATGCTCTCTTTCCCATCTCAGGGAGTCTTCCTAGGGGAGACTCCCAAGCCAGAGAGAGAAGACTGTCTCCTCTCAGAAACAAGAGATTCTCACTAAAGGAACACAGAATAGCCAAGCTGGATGGGAGCTGAGAGTGCAAGGCCAAGGTCCACAGGGCCAGGAGAAGAAACTGAGGCCCAGATACATTTTGCCACTTTCCTGTGACTTCCTAAGTGTAGGGGAACTCCTGGCATGGAAACTCCCTCTAGTGAGTCAGATCAGAAAGGTCTCTTTGCAATGAGCAATGAGAGGTTAAGTTTGGCCCTGAGTTGTAAGGACAGTAAATGTCAGAGGCTGAGCTGGAGTCCAGGCCTTCCTGACACTAACCAAGACTGACCCTCTAAGTAATGTACTACACTGCCATTGGAAAGGGGAAAGGAGGGGAGGGCAGGGCAGGGCAAAGGATAAAGAAGAGCCTTTCCCTTCACAGTATCTCACTGGCTCAAGAGAAGGTGGGTTCCAATGAGTCATTCTCCCCAGTCCTGTGGAAAGACTCCACGTCCCACAAGGAGCCTTTCACTTCCAACATGAATGACCTTTCCCCTTCAGAGAGGTTTCTTACACTTCCAAAGTAAGGCCCTGGGGGCAGCTAGGTGGTGCAGTGGATAAAGCACCGGCCCTGGATTCAGGAGTACCTAAGTTCAAATCTGGCCTCAGACACTTGACACTTATTAGCTGTGTGACCCTGGGCAAGTCACTTAACCCCCATTGCCCCGTAAAAAAATAAATAAAAATAAAACAAAGTAAGGCCCCTCCACCCCAACCTGAGACTCGTTCCCTCTAAAAGGATGTCTCCTGACATCTAACGGGAAGAAGGAAGGGGCCTCCTTCTCCACCCAGGGCCTCTTCCCTGAGAGAAAGGCCTCTCTTCTGTCAGTGGGCACTCCAGGGTCTGGCAGGCCCTTGGGCTAAGGGGGCAGCCCATAGAAGCCAGACCCCCTCCCCAGATCCCTCCATAGACTATCCCCCTGAGGAATTACTCACCTTCAGAGTGATGGGACAGTGTGAGGAGGCTGACACAGGAGGCCCCAATGCCGGAACCAAAGACAGTGATGCGCCGAGGGTCTCCACCAAAGAAGGCAATGTTCTCACTCACCCAGCGGAGGGCCTGAATCTGGTCCAGGAGCCCATAGTTTCCCTTGGCAGCCTGGTCCCCGGTGCTCAGGAAACCTAGGCCCAACAGAACAGGTGAGAAGAACGGAGGTTGTTGGCTGGGAGAGCTGGGGGCATGGCATGGTATGGGAAGGCTAGCCAAAGACCGTGTCTAGCTCTCTTCCTCACTGATGCCCAGAGTGTGGCTCCCTTTTCTCAAGGATTGTCACCATTCTGGGAAAGATGTCTACTTCATATCAGGAGACTTGATTGCTACCGCCCCTCCTCCCCCACCAAGGCCAGGGAGGGCATCAATCTCAGGCCCTGCTCAGGGCAAAAGACTCAGACTCCCATGGACCCTCCCAATGGTTCTCGAGCGCCTGCTGTTAATGGCCCAGGAGAAGCTAGTCCTTGGGGGCCTCCACCCCCAGCCTCTCTCCTTAAGTCTCAGCATATGGTCCCAGGACCTTCCATTTCTTTGCTCCTCCTATGGAACCCATCCCAAGGGACCCTCTTGGTCTGAGAGAAGAGGGAAAGCGTCACTGCTTTGGAAACACGTTACCATGGGAACAGGTCTTCCTGCCCACCCACTGGAATTTGCTGCTGAGGAGACATGTTGCCATGGAGACCACCTTCCCACCCACCTGCTGGGATTTGCTGCTGTGGAGCCATACTGCCGTGGCAACGCCCTTCCCACCCACCTGGTGGCTATCCCAGAGAAAGGGCCTACCTATCCCATTCCCTGAGGATCTGGCCTTCCTTCTGAGAGTTCCCCATTGGGTAGCCCCAATGAGTTGTGGGCACCCACCTGTCCCTAGCCTTGACTCACAGAAGAGGACTTGGGCTTATGTATACTGCCTGGAACCCATTTGATGTGAGGCCACATTAGGCGGTCCCTAGATCCCAAAATGCTCCTTTGAGTCCCCAATAGAAATGGAATCCATCCTAAATGGGCCCAGGCTGCTACATGGGGGTCAGCCTGTCCTCTACAGACAGATGGAGTTCAGCTTTAGGTTGGAGACAGGGAGAGCAAGGAATTCTGGGAAACAGGAGAAAGATGAAGCGAAGCCAAAACAGGGCCCTTAGTCTTCGCCCACACCCTTGGCTCTTTTAGTGCAAAATCCAGGGTGCTCCTGTCTCCCTTCTGCCATCCTGTACTCCCCCCTCTCTCCTTCTCTCATTTGGGCAGTAGCAGCCTTGCTTGCTGATGAGTATGGGGAGCTTGTCTCAGGACCTCAAAGGGCCAAGAACTGAGCCAGCAACAGAGCCGAAGGCCTGTGGATGGGAGTGATGCTGCCCTCTGGCTGATGTCCCATTGGCTCCCATACAACAAAAGACTTCTAAGGGAGAGCGCTGTTAAGGACCCATGAAGGAATGGTGGGAAAGCCCATCACAACCCATCATGGACACAAAAGTCCCTCAGTGCAGGGCCAGTGGGCACTCCACTAGACTGGGCTACTGAGCCTCCTTCAGCATTAGTGTCAAGGAGGAGGGCAAATGCCAAATGCTGTCTGCCTCTGTTTTTCCCAGCCAAGCACCCTGGCCCAAGGCTAGGGCTGCAGCCCTGAGGAAGTCGGCAAAGTCAGCCATGGGCATCTGAGACTAGGGGCCAGTATTACCAGTTTTGGAGGCTCTCTTTTTTGGCCAGACAGGGTGAGTTGAGGCAGGGAGGGGAGAATGTTAAACTCTGAGGCTCTGAACAAAAGCCTCCCAGACGCCCCCTCTCAGCTTTAGGGAGACCCATGCCCTCAGCCCTCCTTCTAGAGTACCCCAATCATTTGGGTAGTTGTAAACTAGGAAGACTACTTAACTGTGCCCATGCCTCCTCACTGTGTCCAAGCTCTGTGGAGATCAAGGAGCAGCTGAGAGCAAACCTTTCACCCAGGCTTGGTGCTCCCTGCCCACCTCCTCCAGTGCCAGGGATGCTACCTGTCTATTGACTTAGTGGGATCAATGCACTGGCCAGGGCTAGACCAGGGAGTGAGGTCTAGGCTGGACCAAGGCAAAGGCCGTCCAATGTTTGGAGCTGTTCCTCAATGAGCTAGGCAGTGAGGCACCCTTGCCTGTGGTGGGGTGTCAGGCAAAGGCTGGAGGACCCCTTGTTCAGGGGCATCTTGTTCCAGTTCTGCTGGCCTGCACGGCGGCCCTGATGTTCCAGAGATCCGGGCCATGCTTTTCCCCACAGTTCAGGCTTAACCCAGAGCGGGGAGCGAAGGGGACAGAGCAGGCGGTGGCAGCGGTGGTGGCGATGGCAGGGGGAGCCTCTGGCTGTGGGCCCAGATCCAGCCCTTGGCCCGATTTCCTCCTCCAGTCCTCAGGGAAAGATTGTTTCTGGTTACAGCTGATCCAGAAACTTCTCCCCCTAGTGGGTGATCAGACTATCCCACTTGGGAAAGGAGCCTCTAAACCAGTGTGACAGGAATCCACAGAACTGTATTTCTACAAAAGGCCCTGACTTGGCCTGTGCCCTGTGGCTTACTCCTGCAGCCAGGCTTCTGGGGCATCTTCCCCTGGCCAGAGCGACTGAAGGGAAGAGCCACTGTTTCAAAGGGCATTTTCCCTAAGGAGCAGAGCAGACCTCACACACACACACACACATACACACACACACACACACACACACACACACACACACACACTTCCTTCAGTCTTTTCTCCTTTCCTTATTCCTGTCCCCTCCTGCTCTCTCTTGCCTCAATTTCCTAAGCTGGAAAAAGGAGGGAGAGGATTGGACCAGATGACCCCATATGGGCCATTCTAACCGGAGGCCTAGGTCTTAAGGTCCTGTCTGGTTCTAATACTTCGATCCTCCCACTTTCCTTTCCCTCCTCATCTTCTCTCTCTTCCCCAACTCAAGTGGCTAGAATATGGAATATGGGGTTGAGGTTTGAATTTAGGAGGTTCTATTTATTTCCCAATAAGACCTTCACTAAATAAAGCTGCTGATCAAATGTAAAAACCGGAAAGGTTGGGGCGGCTAGGTGGCACAGTGGATAGAGCACCGGCCCTGGAGTCAGGAGTACCTGAGTTCAAATCTGGCCTCAGACACTTAACACTAGCTGTGTGACCCTGGGCAAGTCACTTAACCCCAATTGCCTCACTTAAAAACAAAATAAGAAAAAAAAAAACCAGAAAGGTTGAAGCTTTCCATTTTCTCAGTAAGAAGTGAAGGCCTAGGGGCAGCTAGGTGGCGCAGTGGATAGAGCACTGGCCCTGGAGTCAGGAGTACCTGAGTTCAAATCCGGCCTCAGACACTTAACACTTATTGGCTGTGTGACCCTGGGCAAGTCACTTAACCCCAATTGCCTTACTAAAAAAAAAACCAAAAAAACCAAACCAAAACAAAAAAAAAAATGAAGTGAAGGCCTGAGAAAGCTAAGTGAGGCTTCCCTAGGGTCTTCCCAAGGGGCCAGCAGCCCCCAAGCTTCTCAGCAAGACCCCAGGCCTCTCACTGCCCCTGGGGCTGCTGAGAACAGCTGGATGCTATGTGTGCCCCAGGGCTCCTCTTGTGCCCCACTCCCATTCCCATCTGGGCTGGAGCACAGTACTCTCTTCTTCCATGTGCCCCAGACAGTCAGTGATGCTTGACTTCTCATCCCACTGAACCAAGAGTTCATGTCATGGGCCCAGGGACATGTGCACCAGAGTCACACACAGGCCTGGGACTAGCAAAGTAACAAACCAGGCGCTGAAATGAACAAAGGTGCTCTCTGCCCTTCTGCCCAGGAGGCAGGCCCAGCCCTGGAGAACAGGTACCTGGAGCAGCCCCTCAGAGGACAGACTCCCACAACTCAGGGCTCCTGAGGACCCTGAGGGGCTGCATGGCCATGCTCCCATGCTAAGAGAACCATGATGGTGCCGCCAGCAGGGAGGGAGGGAGAGAGAGAGAGAGAGAGAGAGCGAGCGAGCGAGCGAACAGTGAGCGGGACACACAGAGCAGAATCCCAGAAGGGAGCAACCTTGGGAGAAGGGAGCCTTGGGATGGCGGGACTGGGCACCTCCAAGCTTCCTGCCACTTCTAAAGCTATTAGCCTCTGAACTAAGCTTCCCGTAGTCACCAAGGCCTAGACCAGCCTGGCCCGCTGACGGCAGCTTCCTGCCCTGGCCCCTAGCTTGGAGCGGCAGCATTCATCCTGGCCTGCCGTTCCCCCAGCCATACCTAGCACCCCAACCCGGTAGTTGAGGGTGATGACGATCACGTTGCCATAGCTGGCGAGGACGCTGCCATCAATCATGTTGCCCGTGCCCTCCATGTATGAGCCCCCATGGATGTAGACCATGACTGGCTTTGCTCCACTGTCCCGGATGTCTGCAAGGAGAAGAGGTGAGACAGAGGCTGGGGGGGTGGCCTTCTACTCCCCCCCCCCCAGCCCACCATCCCAGGAGAGGCTGGGCAGGGAGAAGGCGGCCAAGCGATCCCAGGTGCCAGGACACCATCACCATCCCGAGGGCAGGATGTGGGGCTCCAGGGACAGCGAGAGAGAGAGAGCCAGCTTGATTCTGGTCTCACTGGGTTTGTGGAAAGGGCGATTAGGCTCCCCCAGGCTCACTCAGTACATTCTGGTTGAGGGCTAAAGGCAGGCATCATGCCTGGCACCACTACTGGGCTAAGAGAGCAGGTTGGGGTTGACCCTCCCCCCTGACGGAGTCCTGGGACCTGGCACGGCTTTAGGGAGACCAGACCAGTCACATGGAAACAGGGCTATGGCAGCTGTGGCTGCTGCATCCCCCTCCCCCCAGTGCAGACAGAGACAAGTGGGGGAGCACAAGGGGAAAAGAAAGGGGACTGAGGGGACTGGGGTGGGGTGGAGCTTGCTTCTCTTGGGCTCAGAGCCCCCTGTGCCTGTGCACATGCCCTGGAAGAAGCTAGAAAAGCTCTAGAGGGCAGGACCAAGGGGGAAAACTCCTTCCCCCAACCCAGTTGAGGCAATGCCAATGCCAATGCTGACCAGCCATTGGTTAGCTCCAGGTCCCATATCCTTATCTGCTGCAATCCCCTTGGCCAGAAGGAACACACCCTTAGGAGCACATCGGTGCTGCTCTGCGCTCAGGGAGGGCCCCTGGGGGACAGGGGAGGCTCTCACGATTGGGAGGGGTCAAGGTGGGGCACTCACTCACCCCTGATGGGGAGATGGAACGACCGACCGACGGGTGGCTAGAGAGTGTCACAGAGGGAAATCTGGTCTAAGGACCAGGGATCGTGTGTCTCCTCCCCGCCCCCCCAGCGTCCCCCACCCCCACCCCAATAGACAAGCTCTGGGCCCTGGCTTCGGCCTCATGCTCGGCTAGCAGTGTTTCAGACTGTCTGGCCCAGCTCCACCCCAGCCTCCTCTCTGGCACGGGGAGGACAGGGGGAACTCTGCAGAGCTCAGGTATTCTTCAGGGCCGCCCCCACTAAGCTAGAGCCCTCCTCCTCCATCTCATGGCACTGGCTGCCCAGCCCAGCACATAGCCAGGCTCAGGCTCTAGGCCAGTTTCCCTAGAGGCCCTGGTCTTCAGGCAACACTTAGTTCTCCAGTCTTTCCCCATATTCACATGTCTCGCTTCCTGTGGTTTTCCCTGCAGCTCATCAGAGGTGGGGAGTGCCCAGCCCTCCCTGTCCTCAGGGGGCTGGTGCCCATCTGAGAGCATCCCATGCACAGGGCGTTATTTGAGGAATCTGTCCCCTTCAGCACATCGGGCACTCAGAGGGGGCTGCACTCCACAGAGCTCTCTCTCGGTCCCCTGCTGCAATCAGCAGCTCCCACTGCCCCGGAGTGCCCCGCCTCCCCGGCCCAGCTCTAAGCCCCTGACGGCCACCCGGGGCCCCTGACGGTGATGGACGAACAGACCAACCGCCTTGTGCAGGAACAGAAACACCCCAACGGACGGACGGACGGACGGATGGACGGACAGACAGACAGACAGCCGGGGCTTCTCCCCAGCCACAGGGGGAAGGGCTCTGTGCCATGCACCAGCCTCCGCGCCCTGCAGCCCCCAAATACCTTCGTCTTCGTCCCCTTCATTATCCGCTAAGTCCTCGCCCTGTTTCTTAGCACCGGATCCTGGGGACCAGACACGCACGGGGAGACACAACAGCACAGAACAGAGAACAAAACAGAGAGAGAATTCAAACACAGCACGAGCACCGTGTGGCCCAGCTGGCCAGCTCTGGACTGGGCCTGGGCCAGCGGGAGGGAAGGTAGTCACTGGGGGAGCGGGGAAACTGAGGCCCGATGCTCCGGTGAGGGGGGAGGGCACTGGTCCCTCTTGGCATCCCCCTGGGCACCTCCAGGCCTGAGAGGCAGGGCAGGATGTGTACTGGCCTGGGGACATTGAGACAAGAGGCCTGGGCCTGGGAGCTGGGCACACAGGGTGAGCGGAGGTATGGGGAGGCTGGTATGAAATGCCAAGGACTCGTCCCTGCCCATGACCAAGCCCTTCCTGAGAGACCACATCCCTCCCCAAGACCTAGAGGAGCCCATTCCTGGGAGTCAGGGTACATCCCAGGAGATCCCAAGAGGGTCCCTGATACAGGGAGCAAGCCTGGCCTAGAACTTTCCCTCTGTCCTTGCTGACTGGGCAGGGAAGCCCCTCTGGCCACAGGGGTTCCTCGAGAAAGAGTACCTCAAGGGACCCCCTGGCCAGGGCATGGAGGATGGGAAGTATAGAAGAACAGAGGGAATGTGGGGGGCTTTCCCTCTTGTTGGCAAGACATTAGATGCCCTCTCTTCCTCTAGTGTTCTGGACTCTGGTGCCTTGACTCTCCCTGTGGCTACTGCTCAGAACAGGCAGGGCCCGTGGCCATCAACGCCTGGGCAAGAGGGCTAAGCGTAGCCTCACTGCCCCTCCCTGTGGCACTGACCCCAAAATCCAACAGGAAAAGGGAACCAGCTGAAGCCCCCAAGCAGAGCATCATATGGCCAAGAGAAGGTGTCAATTATGGGGCTCAGAAAGCCCATGGATCCCCTCCAAACTAAGTGCACAGGGCTCCCGGACAGCCTTTCCCAATTCAGGGAAGCCACGCCCCTCCCCAAAAAAGCTGAACATGTCTTTCCTCAACTCTATCAACAGCTGCTCTTGCAGTGGCCACATTCTTACGGTTAAAGAAGGGTGATATAGTGACCCTGGCCAAGTCACCCACCTGAACCACCTCTCACTGAAGCAATCCCCAAGGCCAGAGCTGCTATAGCGGCCCAATCCAGCCCAGCCAGGATCTGCCTGAGGCCAGTCCTTGGCAGGGTGCCAACAGGGACCCAAACAGCAGGGACAGAGGGATATCTTTGTGCCAGGTTTCCTCCTGGCACCGGGGGCCCTCTCAGGGGCACTCCTAGGGATGGGCTCCCCCAGAAGTCAGACTATTTTACTCCTTTGCAAGTGACTCCTTTCCCTTCTCAAACTGTCTTCTCTCTGTGACTCACAGGGAACATTCTCATAAGGAGAGCAAAGCGCTGGCTGAACCTTAGTGCGCGAGAAAAACAAAACCTAGAACATCAGTGCCCAGAGCCCCCTTCATCCGAACCCTGAATTCCTCTTCTCCATCAATGAACAGCTTGTATTCCCCCTATTAAATTAAAAGCTCCTTGAGGGAAGGGCCTGCTTTCTGTCCTTATACGCTTTGTACATAGCAGGGGCCTAAAAGGAAGTGCTTCCTGGCCTCAAAATCCTCCCGAGGGGCTTCTGATATAGTCCACAGAAACCCCACCTGGGCAAAGCCCAATCTCCAGAGTCTGGAAATTGGGGGGCTCAGGATGGCTCCAGGGTCAGCACTGGGCCCTTTTATGAGTCCTAACTTCCAGGGCTGCCTGGGACCTGTCTGACATAGGCTTTTGCTGCTGCTCTGTCTGGGTGACTGCTACCCCAGAAAGGAATCCATTTTCTTCTTCTAGAAATGGGCTACACAGGAAGGATTCAACTCCCGAGCTCAGCAAAGGAGATCAAGGGGGAGGAAGGGAGGCGCATTATATGAGAAGAAGGAGCTCCAAGCACTCTAGGAAGTCAAAGGGGCAAGCTGGCCAGGAGGGCCACAGGCAGACTGAGAGTCAGAAAGGACACTGAATCCAACACCCTTGTTTTCTAAGAGATGAGAATACTAAGGCCCAGAGAGGTCAAAGGACTTGCCCTAGGTCACACAGCAAGTAAGGGGCAGGACCCACAGTAGCCCTGGAGTCCAGCCCTCATTCCCCTGCACCATGCTGTGGGCTCCAGAATGCTGGTTGTATTTGGCTAGAACGTCTATCCCGGCCCCCATCGGGAGAGGGGCCAGGAAGATCCTCCTCTGAGCACTTAGGCATCCCATTTTACTGAGGGCCCCTCCAGTTGTTTTGATTCACAGAGGGGAGATCAGGAAAAGGGGGAGGGAGGTGCCTCATTCCAAGGGGAAATCAAGCAGCCTACTACAGTGTAAAGAAAGGCAGAATTGAGAGGGACTCCCCAGGGCCCTGAGCAAGTCCTTGGCGGCCTCCAGACCTCAGTTTTCTGACTCCATGATCTTAAAGGCCCATTCCTGATGTCAATCCCGCAAGTCTAGTGGATGGGGGACAGCCAGCCTGCATCTCTGTATACCTCCCAGCTGGTCCTAAGCTCTCTAACTGGCCCACCTGCAGGCCGCCCTCAAAGCTGCCTGGCAGGGAGAGAGGAAATGAGGAGGGGAGGGAGGAGGGGGGAGGGAGGAAGAGCAATGGGGGACTGAAGACCCCAAAGAACGAGATCGACGTGGTGTTGTGGTGCCCTCAGACCACTGGCCTGGTAACCAGAAGACCCGGGTTCTCAGCTGGGCTCTGCCACTTCTTTGCTGTGTGACTAGACAAAGTCACAGAAGCTTTCTGTGCCTTAGTTTCCTCGTTTATAAGTGGGGATGTCACCACCCACCTGACCTCATTTGCAGAGGTTGTGAGGAGCCAATTGAAAGATGAGGGGAGGGGAGGGCTTTGGAAAGGAAGAGGAGAAATTTAAATGGGACAAAGCTTGCCCCCTCCTCGCTGACCCCAACACCCACATCTGCCTGCCAGACTTGGCTGGGGGGGGGCATCAGCACTGTTGGGGGGGGGCACGACAGAGCTTCTGGCTCCATCTCTCACCCAGCTGGGAAGCTGGTTGGGGATGTAGAGGAAGCATGGCTTCTCCTCTCCACCTGCCAGGCCCTCGTCAGGCCCCCCCCAGACAGCCTCTCCCCAAGAGGCCCTCAAGCCTCCAGGGGAGCTGAGGAGGGCAGGGCAGGGGAGGGCAGGGGAGGGCAGGAGAGGGCAGGGTGAGGGAGGGGAGGGCAGGAGAGGGCAGGGCGAGGGAGGGCAGGGCAGGGCAGGGCAGGGCAGGGCAGGGGAAGCTCACTTCCCCTCGAAGCCTGAGCCAGGCAGCTTGAAGGCCGGGTCCTCAGGGGCAAGGGTGGGCGGGCGGGCAGCCAGTCCTCCCCATCTCTCTCTCTCTCCCTCCCGGCCGGCTCGCTACCTACCTCCTTTCCTACAAATTTTCTTGTTGGGTTTTCGGGCGCATTCCTTGGAAATCCGCTTTACTGTAAAATGAATAAAAAACTAAAAAATAACAGGAGGCCTCAGGCCAGGGACATGCACCCTCCACCCCCCCAGGAGCCTCTTGGCAGGCGGACACATGGTGGCCAACCTGTCCCGCCATCTCCTTGGCACTGCCACTTACCTGGGGGTGGCCCCGTGAGCCGGGGGGATCAGTTAGTCAGAGGACGCACCTAAGCGCTGCCTGTGGGCCTGCCCCCCTCCCCATGAACACCCTGCTCCCCCAACCACCCCTACCCAGTGCCTCTCAGGGCAAGTGGGCGGAGCGGGCGGAGTGGGGGGTGGGGCTGGTAGAGCCAGCATCCTCTTGAGGGTAGCCGTCAGCAGTGCCCCACACTTCCCTGAGGCCCCCGATGCTCTGAAGCTCAGCTCGGTCACTGCTCCCAGGCCCTGGCCAGCCTCCTCCTGGGCCCAGTCACTCTCACACACAGGAGCTAGGCCAATGCCAAGGGAGGAGGGAGGAGCCAGGGGAGGAGGACTGATGGAGGGAAGGAGGAGAGAGGGAAGAGAGGAGCAGGACCCAAGCAGCGATGGTGAGAAGCATCCGCACAGACAGCTAGCTAGTTACATGCTGCAGGGCACACACAAGCATGCTCGCCTCCGACACAAAAGGGCAGGCGCCTGGGCAGCAGGGAGGGGGGAGGAAGAGGAGGGGAAGGAGGAGGAGGAGGAGCAGCAGCAGGAGGGAGGAGGGGGGAGAAAGTGGGGGAGGAGGGTAGAGGAAGGAGGAGGAAGAGGGGGGAGGGAGAGGAGGGGGAGAAGAGGAGGAAGAGGAGGAGGAGGAGAGCAGCAGTGCCAGGGCTGGCCACACTCACCATCCTCTGTGGGCACATAGACGTTCAGATACAGGCAATCCTCGTTAGGCTCCTGGATGTACGTGGCCACAATGTCGAGATTGGCAGTAAACCACACAGGCAACATAACCTCAGGCACAGCTGTGTGAATGTTCTGAGGGCACACCGGGGGAAAGTGCGTGGCATTCCGAATGCCTGACCAAGATGGGGGTGGCTCGGGGGGCAGGAAGCGCTTCTCGCCAATCGGGGGTGCTGCATAGGGCACCCCCAGGTACTGGTCAACAGGTCCCAGGATCTCACTGGGCAGTGGTACCCGGGAACCCCTCAGCTTCCCAAAGTGGGTATTAACCGTGGGTGCTGGGGCCTGGGCACTGGCCCTCAGCACCAAGCTGAGGATCCAGAGAGCAAGGCACAGGCTCCGGCCAGCTGTGGGCTCGGGGCTCAGGGGCAGCAAGAGTGGACAAAGGCGTAGCCACATGTTCTGGGCAGGGGGACTGGCGGAAAGGCAGACTCTGGGGTCACGGTACTGGCCCACTAGGCAACCCCCTCATAGCTGAGCTGACTTGAACCTCAGAGCTAAGCCCCTGAGGGACACACTCGTGGGTACCAGCAACCAAGGGGGCAGGTCCTCCAGGCTCTGTTGCTTCAGAGAGGGGAGACCCTAAGGGCTCGATGAGTCTGTGGAGAGAAGGGGAGGGAGGATCAGCCAAGATGGCTACTGAGGGCTAGGAAACGAGTTCTGGGGCCCCATTCCAAAGCATCCCTCACAGGCCCTGCTTATCAGGCACTGCCTTGGGGCGGAGAGTCCGAGGGAATTAAGAGCCCTGGCACCCAAAGCAAAGGGGGACAGCTCCCATGAGCTACCTGAAGCCTTAGAAAGAAGGGCTTGTGCACTTATATAAGGTGGGGGGGTCGGTTCTGGTTGGGAATGTCTGTGGGCACAAAGATGTTACTCACAGGATTAGATAGCCCCAACAGCTCTTTTACCAGCTGAAAAAGGGTGGGATTGTCAAAAGCACTTCAGGGAAACTGAGGCCCTGGTGGGGAGCCTGAGCAGCTGTACTGCCCGCCCCGCCCCCCCCCCCATAGAGTAGGGCAGTCTCAACCTGTCCCTCCCATCTGAGCCTGCAACTGAGGAGGTCAAACACAGGTCCTTCCGTGTGTCTCCTGTTAATTCGCCCTGATCTCTAAGTCCAGACCCTTTGCCATGGGTATCTCATGTCCAATTTACAGGGAGTGCCAGGGCTGAGCCTGAAAGGATCCTGCCAAGTATCCTGATGCCCAATGAATGTGAAATCAATCAACGAGAGGGAAAGGGGCACTCTTGGTGCCATGTGGCTTGGAGGGACAGAGACAGGTAGGCAAGGTGTATGAGCCAAGGGAATGGGGAGACACAAAGGTACGGCCCGCGTATACATATACACACACACACACACACACACACACACACACACACACACACACACGACAGCCCAGCATGATTGGCACACATTTCTTCCGTACACACAGAGGCGCTCTCTCTCTCTCTCCTCGGTGACAAACACACTTAGTCTCCTGCCCACCCGATCCGCGACCCCCCTCCCCTCCCCTCCCCTCCCCGGTTTCTCCCGCCATCCCGGCTTACGGGGGTGGCCCCTTTAAGAGCGAGCTGAAGGGGTAGAGGAGGGAGCCTGGGAACGCCCGGCAAGCATCAACGACGAGAGGGGAATGCGAAAGTGTCTGGGGGGGGGGGGGCGGGCAGGCAATGTCGCCCAGGGGAGGAGTGCTGGGCTGGGGGCCCGAGCGGGAAGGGAGACCGAGGCACGGGGCACGGGGCAGGAGGGACCAAGCCAGAGGGCGGACAGACGGCCGGGGGGCGGGGGGGGGGCGGGTGGCAGCTGAGCTCACACAATCCCCCATTCAGCGTCGCCATGGCAACCTCCGGGCACAGACCGCTCATTCACGCGGCTCCTCCGCCAGGGCGACCCCCATTAACCCCCTAGGCGCCGCACCCCATCGCCGAGGCCCCCCGCCCTTGGGCGCCGCCGCCGCCCCGCCCCCAGTGAAGCCGGGCGACCCCCAAACGCCCTCTGGGTCCCGGCCCGGGGGGAGCGCGGCTGCGGCCCGGGAGGGGGCCGCGGGCGGGGGGGGGGTGCTGCGGGAAGGGGAGCCGCGACCGGGGACCGGGGGCCGGCGGCGGCTCTCCGCGGGGCCCTCACCTCTTGCCCGGGCAGGGCTGCCGGCGGAGCGGCCATGGCGATGGCCGTGCTGAAGGCGGAGCGGCTGCGGCGGCTGCTGCAGCGGTGGCGGCGGGGCCTCCGAGGCGAGGCAGCCGCTCGGGCTCCGCAGCCCAGTCCCCGCCGATCCGTTCGCCGGCAGCCAGGCTGTGCCCGCGCACCGCGGGGGCGCGCGGCGCGTGGGGGCGGGCGGGGGGCGCGCGGCGCGAGGGGGGGGGCGGGGTCCCCGCCATTAACTCCTTGGGTGCCGGGCCGCCTTCCCGCCACGCCCTCCCGCCGCGGCACCGAGGAGAAACTGAGGCCCATCGCCGTGTCCAGAGCAGCCCCTACCGCTCCCTTCTAGCCCTTTGCCCGCTTGGCCCAACGTGTGTGGGGCCATCTGGGAAGGAGGGAACGAAGGAAAGAATGAAGAAAGGCTGGCTCTGCCCAGCCCGCCCGCCCGCTTTTGGCTCCCCTCCTCTGGCTCTGGCCATTTTTCTTGGTGCCCTGGGGAATCCTGCTCAATCTCCTGCTCTGGCCCATCATCCACCCACCCACCCACGCACCCTCCACCCATCCATCCACCCACCCACACACCCATCCATCCCACCACCCACTTATCCATCCACCCACTTCATTCATCCATCCATCCACTTATCCATCCATCATCCATCTACCCACTTATCCATCCATCCACCCCCCCACACACACCCATCCATCCATCCACTTATCCATCCATCCACCCACCCCCACACCCATCCATCCATCCATCCATCCACTCACCCACCCATCCATCTACCCATCTATCCATCCATCCACCCATCCACACATCTATCCATCCATCTACCCACCCACCCACCCATCCATCCACTTATCCACCCATCCATCCACCTATCCATCCATCCATCCATCCACCCACCCACCCACCCATCCCCTGGTGGGAAGCCTTCCCATTCCACCCCGACTGGCCCAGGCTATTGGCCCACCAGGAGAGGGAAGAAGTTGCATCCTGTCACAAGTGCTGGCTCCTGCTCGGTGCTCCAGAGGGTAGACATGACCCCACCCCTCCCACCTTGTGAACACTGCTTTGCCCAGGTTCTCCCCAAGGGGGTCATTTGATCCTCATGAGCGATGACTCTCCCAGTCCCCAATTCTTGTCTTTTTCTTTCCAATGACTTGAGGGTTGGATCTGTGTCTTCCCCCCATCACCCAGCACCTCCCATCAGTGTGGGTCAGCTCTGGAGTCTAGATACCGGTTCTTCGCTCAAGGTCATTTGCCAAAGGCATTGTCAGCCCTAACCCAGTACCCTTGGGCCTCATCTGGGGAAGAGGTGCTGGAACTCAGGCTGGCCTCACCTAGCTCTCCCCTCACTTCTGTGTTCATTAACCAGGGCCTATCCTCAAGCTTTTCCTTCTGTGTAATGGGAAGAAAGCCATCTCCACGGCTCAGGAGAGGCTCATGAAAAGTGCCTCAAAGATGCCAGCCCCCTCTTGCCAAGGGAACACACCGGCCCCTGCAATGATGGGCAGCTGGCAAACTCCCCTCTCAGAAGTTCTGACCGCATCGTGAAGGGGAGCACTTTGCTCTACAAGACTGAGAGTCAGGCCCAGTTGGGCCTCTTCCCCTGCTGGGACCACACAGGGCAGAAGAGCTCTATTTCCCCTTAAGAAGCTGATGGTCAGGCCAAGGAGCATTCCCCTGATGGGGAAGAGAATGTGGGCTTGGAGTTTGGAAGTCCTGGGTTCAAATTCTGCCTCAGACACAATGCGATTTAACTCTTCAGGGCCTCAGTTTCCTCCTCTGTAAAGTAGCCTCAAAGGTTCAGCTTGAATTCTCTGACTTTATGAAGAGGAGAAAGCCCTGAAGGGACTGAAGGCCTGGGGATTGGGCCCCTTTCAATACCAGTCGCAGGCTATGACTCTTCCCTCTTTTTCATCTCCCCCAAGGCCCAGCACCCACCCTCATCCCAAGGAACAGAGAGCCCAAACACTCCCTTTGCAAAGAGGCTCTGTGTAATTGGGTGCTGCAGCCAGCCCCAGGGTGTCTGTATAAATAGCGTACAAAACCCGACAGTGCGGCAGCCTCATCTTAACAAAAATACTAAAAACTCATTAAAAATGGAGCCCAAGGAAGGGGCCAGGGTCAGGTCCAGTCAACGGGCAGCTCCTTCGGGTGGCTTAGTATCGTCCAAACATGTTGGTGTTGGGCTGAGGCTGGGTATCTGTAGAGATCAGAGATGATCAGGGCTGGGACACCAGGGGCAGGCAGATGGGCAGGAGGGGCTACACTGCAGGGAACCTGACCTCCTCCCCCTTCCCATTTGGGGAACCCTGGGCCAGGGCAGGATGCTCCTGGGTGGAGAGGGAGGGAGAAGGCTCACTTACTGGAAAGCTGCTGCTGGAGCTGGCGGACCAGGGCTGCTGTCTGCTGCTGTTGTTGGGTCTGCTGGAGGCCCTGCCGCTGGAACTGAGGGGACAAGGGAGAAAGAGCCAGCTCATAGCGGCCCTCTCCCTGAGTCTTCACGCTGCCCGGCACCTGGCTCTCCCCAGCCTCTGGCCCGGGCCTCCTCCCATGCTTCCCCCCATTCCTCCCTGGCCCTGTCCCTGTGCCACTCACAATGGGCTGCATGCCCAGCCCGGGCGGCTGTCCCTGAGCCTGGGGCTGTGGCACGGCGGCTACCTGGGGCTGCGGCTGCGGCTGAGGTGGCGGGGGTGCAGCCTGCTGCTGCTGCTGCTGCTGCTGTTGCTGCTGCTGCTGCTGCTGCTGCTGTTGCTGCTGCTGCTGCTGCTGCTGCTGCTGCTGTTGCTGCTGCTGCTGCTACAGGGGTAGAAAAAGGGCACACGGTTGGGTCCAAGTTTGGTTAGGTTTAGGGGCAGAGGGGAAAGAGCCAAGGGGAGGGGAATGAAGAGGGAGCTCTGGGGGGTCTCTATTTTGCCCTTCCCCAGTGCTTTCAGAGGGCATAAGGGGCAGTGCCTTGGGGACGCTACCCTAACTCTCCTCCTCGAGTTCCCTAGGGAGCTTGGCCAGGCTCCACGGGCCACTCTCTGGACCCCAAAGCCCTGGCCCTCCTCCATCCTGGGAGGTGAGGTGAGGAGGGATAAGTGGCTGATCCCAAGGCCCCTCCAGTCACCAGCTGAAACCCTAGGCCTAGGGCCAAGCCTGCCTCCCACTCACCCTCAGGATCTGTTGCTGCTGCTGCTGCTGCCGAATGTGGTACTGCTGCTGCTGCTGCTGTTGCTGCTGCTGTTGCTGCTGCTGCTCGGGCAGGATGGGACTGGGACGGACGCCGGTGGGGACCCCCTGAGCACTCAAGGGGGTCATGGTCCCCATCATGGAGGTCTGCTGTAGTGACTGGTGGGCAAACCTGCGGGACGAGGCAGAGCAGCAAGGAGAGGAAAACCATAGGTCCCCTGGGCTGGAAAGCTTATCCATTCCCCTGCCTCCAAAGATAAGCATTCTTGCCAAGCCCAGACAGAGTCGACTCTTGCTCAGAAGAGGCCTCCAGGGGGAGAGAGAGACTGCATTCTGGCATGTGTGCATTAGGTGCCTGCCTTCTCAGGGCGACTCTTCCCGCCAGCCAGCTCCAGCCAGTTTGCTGTGTGGGCCTCAGGAAGGAGTAGGCCTTGGAGCAGTGGACATACACAGCTTAGCCTCACTATCTTTGTCCATCAGCCTCTCTTCCAGAGGTTTTCTCCCTTCCTCCCTTCCAGATTACGTTACCAGCCCTTGCATACCCGGATTCTGGTTTGGGCTCTTCCTCATTCTTCTGCCTCTCCTCTGGTCACCTCCTGGGCCCAGCCCAATCAGCCTTTTCCTCTCTTCTCCAATACTCTCACCCCCTCAGAGGACTCCACTACCCCCAGGCCTTCAACAATCATCTCTACACCAACCAGTCCCAAATAGAGCTAGACCCCTCCAGCATCAAGCTTGCCCACGAACCCAAGTTCCTGTCTCCCAATTTTCCCCAAGACAACCCCTACCTCCAACTTAACACAGTCAAAACTCAACCAGTCATTCAGAGGCTGGCCAGGAGGCTGCACCTCCCTCCTTCCTTCCCTTCCTCCCTCTTCCTCCCAGGAGAGCAGGCCAAGCTACATTTGGACTCGGACAATCTGGGGGCCTGGGGAGGCTGGGAGCACTGACTACTGCCTGTAATAGTGTTCTGAAGCATCCCGAACTCCTCTGAAAATGACAAACAAAGCCAATGCAGTGGTCACTGTCTCAGCCCCCATATCCTCGGTGACTTAGTCACCGAGTCCTCCTTGGTCTTGTCTGTATCTCACGTTCATGGCTTCCTTTCCCAGCCCCACTGAGGCCACAATTAGTCTCCCATGGTCATTCCTTCTTTTTGTGCTCCTAGTGCTGCCCCACATCCCACCACTGCCAGGGGCTTTCTCCTTTGAGCCCTCTTACACACCACTGCTGACATGTTAATCTTTCTCAGTCCCTCATTGCTTCAAAAACATCTCATGGCTCTCTATTTTCTACTGAATTGGGTGCAAATACCTCAAGCCTTCCAGTGACAGATCCAACCTTTCTTTTATTTATTTATTTATTTTTGTGGGGGCAATGAGGGTTAAGTGACTTGCCCAAGGTCACACAGCTGGTAAGTGTCAAGTGTCTGAGGACAGCTTTGAACTCAGGTCCTCCTGAATCCAGGGTCGGTGCTTTATCTACTGCACCACCTAGCTGCCCCCCAGATCCAACCTTTCTTAGCCCATCTCCCAATTCTCCCCAAGACAATGCCTACCTCCAACTCAAGGCCAACTGCTCTCCTGACTGCTGCCCTCCATACTCTCCAGTGGTATAGTCATTTCTACCTCAGGACCTTTAGGGGTCCATGTTCTTGCATGAACAATAATTATCGCTTTACACTCTCGTGTTCCATGGTCAGCCAGATGCTGCCCTTCCTTTTTGCCTCTCTTTCCAGGCTGCTCCAGGCCACGTCACTGACGTAGCAAAGAATACTGGAAAGAGGTCAGGGTTAGGAGTCAGAGGAAGTGGCACTGAATCCTAGCCTTACCACTGTCTGCCAGTGTGACCCTGGGCAAGCTCCCTAAAGTCTCAGGGCCTCAGTTTCCTTCTCTGCTAAATGAGAGGACCATTAAGTTCCCCTCCAGCTGTATCCCCTGAACCTCCAGCCCTTCTTTCATGGGAAGAAGCCTTGTCTCCCCAACTCTAGCCTGAGTTGTTCAGGTACTAGGCTCTCCTGCACCGGGCTAGGCACAAGGCAGCTACTTCATAAAGGCTTGAGGACTTCTATGGCTCCTTTCAGTTTTGACCCAAAGCAAGGACCCAGCGATATTTAGTGGAGTCAGAGGATTCACTTGCTCTTCTATGTTCACTGAAGCTGGGCCCCTTGGGTTCACTGAAGCTGGGGTATACTACGAATCCTACTCTTCTCTTTTGTTACAGAACTGAGAGATAGTGGAGTGCAGTAGAGAGAGTCCCAAGTGGGGCCTCTGGGCCCAGTGGCTATGGGCACCAGCAAGCTATGGGTGTGGGTGCTGGGGTGGGGAGAGAGAGACAGTGGGAGGCTTGGAGTGGGTCGCTAATCTTACTGTGGATTCTTTTTTTTTTTTTTAAGTGAGGCAATTGGGGTTAAGTGACTTGCCCAGGGTCACACAGTTAGTAAGTGTTAAGTGTCTGAGGCCAGATTTGAACTCAGGTACTCCTGACTCCAGGGCCGGTGCTCTATCCACTGTGCCACCTAGTTGCCCCTTGCTGTGGATTCTTAACAACTTGGTGGCTATGGGCAAGGGGCTTCCTTCCCTCCTCAGATCTTCACTTTCTTCATCTGCAAAATGGGCCGATGGTGCCTCCCTCTCCCAGGGCTGCTGTGAAGAAAGCGCTCAGAAAAGGCATCAAAGTGCTCTGCCTATGAGCTATGCGGACCATCATGGTGTGGCCTTCTCTGTTCCTGCCATCATGGTGGCAGCATGGACTGAGCACTACTGCCCAAGCAAAGGGTAAATGGCTCGAGGGCCACCCTATGCCTGCAGCCTGCCCCCCACCCCCTGCCCCGACCAGATTACCCCTTAGGTTCCCTTGACTCAGGCTTTGACCCTAGGCCTTCAGTGGCAGTCTCTTGACCTGCCCCATCTGGAGCCTGGGTGCAGTGCTGGGAGGATGGGGCTTCCTTTCTCCTGTGATGAGTCCACCTGACCACATCTTCCCCCCGCCCCCCCCCCCCCAAGGCCACACAATATTACATGAAAAGTGTGTCTGGGTTGGTATCTTTTCCCCATTCTAGATGGTATCCATGGCCTCTGAAGGCAGGGCCCATAGTGGGGTGCAGTAGAGACAGTCCCAATGGGGCCTCTGGGCCCAGTGGCTGTGGGCACCGAATCTCTTCATAGTGTCCACCAAGCAGCATGCAGCCCTGTATAGACACACACACACACACACACACACACACACACACACACACACACACACACACAAAAACCCTCCTTGCAGCTCCCTACTAAGTCAAGAACCTCTTGGAACTTCAGTAGCCTGGGTGACCTCTAAGGTCCCTTTGAATGCTAAGGTTCTAGGATCTGAAGGTAGATGAATTGTGTTGGCGTCTCAAGGCCCACGTCCATTGGTCCCGAGACTGGCCATGTGCACATTCCTAAGCCAAAGGTACCTCTGCCATCATTGGTCCTCCCCACCTCGCCCACTTGCCCTGGGTGGCTACCTTTGAGTGGTGGGCAGCCCATGCCCATAGCCTGGGGCCTGCTGGTGCACATAGCCACTGGGCCTCTGCTGGAGGTGGCGTGCAGGGTCCACGAGGGTGGGGTTGGCGGCAGGATGGGGGCTCTGGTAGGGTTGGCCGGAGTAGCTGGGTGGCACCATTGTGCCAGTTGGGCCAGTGTGCTGCTGTAGTCCAATGTGGGAACCGTAGGGAGTGTAGCCCTGGGAAGAAGAGGAGACAGGTCAGGGCCAAGAAAGCCCCAAACTCTTTGGCTCCTTCTCCCTCCTTTCCTCCTCTCGCCTTACCTGGGAAGCCTGCAGTGAACCATAGGAGGAAGTTGGGGTCATCTGACGGACAGGTGGTTGGCCTAACATCCCCTGACTCTATAAAAGGAAAGGACGCAGAGACACGGTTGCTTCCCCTTCCCCTTCTCCGTCCTCTCCCTCGCCTTGATCCCCTCCTTTCCAAGATCTCCTTTCACACATTTCCCAGCCTTAAGACCCCCTCTGGATGAAGCGAGGACTCCACAGAGCCCTTGGCCATGTGCTCCCCATACCACAGCCCTTTCCCTAAAGTCTCTCCCTTCCACCCCTCTCACCAGCTTGGCCTGGAGCTGCTGACGGAGAAGTTGGCCCTGTGGCACGGGGGGCTGCTGTTGCCGGTACACAGGAGTCTTGTAGGAAGGGTCGATGCTTATGACCCCAGTTATGGGTGAAGGCATCACCCCAGAGTATGATGGGCGGGTCTGGAGCTTGGGTACTGGCATCCTTACCGGGCGATATGTGGTATCCAGGCGAGGGCCCCCTGGCAAGGAGAAGAAGCTGAACTGGGAGAGCAAAGGGCCCCAGTGGAGGAGGTGGGAGCTCAGAATAGCTGCCAACCACCTGGGCCCTCTAGGCTTCTCTTCCCTTTTACAGCCTCCTATCCTGCCAAAAGACAGCTGGGCAAAGGCCCTACTCAATGGGACTGGCACTAACCTGCGGGAAGAGGCTGGTTCTGGGTGTAGAGTGTCACAGGCGTCTGGGGGTAGCCAAAGCGAGAGATGGAGCCCCCGGCGGTGTGATGCAGCAGATCTGTGGGCACTGAGACATAGGAGCCACTCCGCCCTGGGCCCAGTCCATAGTCCTGCATGTGGCAAGGGAGGGAGTAAGTGAGGGAGGGAGGGAGGGAAGGAGGGAGTGGGGGAAATGGGGAAGAGCCTGAAGCCATAGGGCCCAATTCTTTTGTGGCTTAAGTGCCCACCCACCACGCCCCAAGATCTTGAGAGTGGGCAGAGAGCTGACCTCAGTCTTGCTGGCCGCCTGGGGACGCTTCTTGCTTTTGGGAGGCTTTTTCTTGCGTTCTTCTGTGCTAGGCGGGGCTGCCCCTGCCTTGTCAGGCTTGGGGGGCTCGGGTGCCTTTTTCTCGGGCTCTAGGAGAGTTGGGGCAGGTGGCTCTTCATCCTCTGGGGGAAGTGGCAGCGGTTCCAGGTAGTAGGTCCGGGGCCGAGGCCGCAGGTGGGTATGGTAGAGCAAGAGCCGCTGCTGCTCTTCCCCCCTTGCCACCCGCCGGTCTACACGCACGGTCCCAAACCAGCCCCAGGACAGTGGTGCCGATGGCTTCAGTCCTTCGAATAGATCCCAAGGAGAGATCTTCTGCTTGGTGGAGACTTGGAGGCCCTGCCCAGGGAGAGGGAGAGAGAGAGAGAGAGAGAGAGAGAGAGAGAGAGAGAGAGAGAGAGAGAGAGAGACAAAGCGCCTGGTGAAACCCTGGGAACAGAGAGCACAGGAAGAGACTGGGGGGCATGTGAGGGGAGATAGAGCGAGCTGTTCCCCTCCAGGTGGGTGGAAGGCCATGAGAAAATGGGGGTCTGCCTACAGAGGACGCGTGGGCACTTCAGTGCTCAGCACCTTGAGCTTAGTGGGCTCTTCTGGCTGCTTGCCCTGTGCACCACCAGCCATGCAGGTGAACTGGCTATGAGGAGGGCTCAGACGGGGGCTCACCTTGGGGAAGGAAAGAGGCAGACAGGGGCCAGATGTGGTTGGGATAGGAAAAGAACAAGGGAGAGAGGTGAGTGGTACTTCTGGCAGGGCCAGAGGGTGGTGGGAAAAAGCCACTAAGTGATCAATGGCAAGGCAAGAGTGTCCCATGGGATCCAGAGAGGCCTTGCCAGGGAGGGCTCATGCCCAGGGGGAGAGAGAGCGAGAGGGAGAGGGAGAGTCAGGCTGGGGGGACCCATGAGAGGGGGAGGAACATGCCTCCTTCTTGAAGATGGAATCAAAGCCAGCAATCTTATTGCCTTTGGTGTCAATGAGGGAGCCCTGTGGCTCGCAGGTGATGACGTCTCGTGTCTGCTTGGGCAGCGGCAGGAGCTGGCGGACCTTTTCCAGGCTGTCAGATTGGCGTTCTCCTAGCTCCTTCTGCAGGCACAAGAAGGGAGGGAAGGGGATGGCTTCAGGAGCCAGCGCAAACACAACGGGCACCTAAAGTCAGGCCAGGGGTCCAGCCCCGCTGCTTACCCGTAATTTCTTCACCAAATTCATGTATGCCCGTTTGTTTTCTTCCATGCTTCCCTGAGAAATGCTGGACATGTCTGCGGCCAATGTCCCATTGATCAGCACACTCAGCATATCCAGCACGGTAGTGAAGAGCTCACTGCAGGAGGAGTTGGTACACACAGACGGGCACATACACAGATGGGCACACACCCGCACAAACACAGAACAGACACACAAACACACAGAGGGTGGGGGACACAGGGACAGGATGAGTGTAGGGAACAAAAGCCAGTGGTGTTCCCAGGGCCAAGGTGTCCACAGGAGTCAGAATGGCCACACCTTCCCTCCTATATTAGGGCTTGGACAGAGCAGCAGCTCAGAACCAGGGGTGGATCGGGGTGGGGGGTACAAAGCAGGGGGCCATTAGGGGGCAGGGCTGGGATCTGGGGGAGGGGTTACTTGTTAGACTGCATGTCCACAGTGCCGCTAATGATAATCTCCAGGAGCAGTACGGCCCACTCGGTGGTCTGTTGGGTGCTTCGCTGGACTGTGTCAAACATGCCCCCCACCTGCCAGGAACACAGGCAAAATCTAACTGAGATGGCAGCGAGTGTGAGGGAAGGCCAAAAGAAAGGCATATCTGGCCTCTGGCCTAACGAGGACCTGTGTCACCAGTCACTGCCCCTCCTCTGAATCTCAGTAGACAATCAGGCAGCTGGGGGTGGGGGGCAGCAAATGTCTAAATAGGCCTCATGGTGCCCTGCACTGTGTGGGCAGCACCTGACCCAGGCCCCAGCCCTGATCCAGGCTCCTGCTGAGCCAGCTCAGTGCTCTGGCCTGCCTTCTCTCCTGCTTCAGGGCAGCTGGTGGTCCGGGCCCCCCCACCCCCAGGTCTGCTCCCTCAGTGTTGGCCCTGGCCCCTGGCCCCCAGGGCTCACCAGGTTAAGCCTCAGCTTGAGGGCCTCATGCATCAGCTGCTTGGGCTTACAATTGTCCAAGTATTGGTCGTCCCGCCAGTTGTTAACAATCTAGGGAAAAGCCAGACAGAGTCATGCCATTGGGGAGCGGGCAGGCAGGGTGTGGCCCTTGGGAAGCATGCCCACCTTCCTGCCCACGCCCAGCTGGGTCCAACAGGGTCTTGGTTACTGTGCGTACCTGGCGCACCTGGCTGTAGAGAGAGGTTAGGAGGCCTTCACGCTGCTCATCCTGCCCTTTCAGACAAGTCAGCACCAGGGACAAGAAGGGCTGCTGGCTCAGGAGGGACATGCTGGTGGAAGAAGTTAGGGGACAAGAGAAGAAAGTGAGAGCAGAGGATGGAAATGGGACCGCCCTGCTTTTAAGTGGGCTTCCCCCGGGGCAGCATTTCTCTTCCAAGCCCTGGGATGGCTCTCCTCCGTGTCCTCAGGCCAGGCCTGTCCCCCCATCAGCTCCCCCAGCAGCTGCTAGCTGTGGATCTGCTGCCCCTACCCTCCTCCACCCGGGAGCCTGGCAAGGCCACTCCAGGCCAATCCACCCTGGGCCTCGACTTCCCACTGACCTCTTCTGTTTCTGCCTGTCCCGCTCCTTGCGGGAGGAAGAGCCCAGGTGTTGTCCCTTCTCCAGCTCCTCCCCAGCTGCTTTGAGGACGTGGCCCTGCACTGAGGTGGGTAGCTTGGCAATGAGCGGAGCCACTAGCCACACCCCAGAGCGCTCCAGGGAGCTAGGGTAGGGGGAAGAAAGCAGATAAGGCCTGTGGGTCAGGGGTGAGCAGAGTGTGGCAGGCAGGGCCAGTGGGGTCCCCCTCCCCCTGCCCCTCCCCTCAGCCACACAGGGATTTCCACAGGGATCTCCCAGGGACCTTGGGGCCCAAATGGCTTTTACCGCACCTGAGAACAGGCTTAGCCTTGTTGCTGCTGGGGGGCACGGTGGCAGCAGGCCCCCCTGCGGCTGCCCCCGTCTCTGCTGACTGCTGGAAAACCTCAATGGTAGCCTTGGCAATGTTCTCCAGGAGGGAGTTCATCTCCTGGGGAGGACGAGGGGGATGGGAGGGCTACAGAGCCAGCTGGAGGCGCAGGAGGGCAGATGGTGGGAGGTGATGGCAGGGGTGGTGGAGGAGGAGGAGGGCGGATGGCAGGGTGGGGGACAGGACTCCATTGGAAATCCTGTCCTCCGGCATCTCCATTTTCTCCACCACCTCCCCTGCTCTCCACCTCAGCTCCCCACCTAGATAGCCTTAGCCCTCCGCACGCCTGTGACCCAGAGCCCTGCTCAGGCCTTCCCTAGCATCAGCCCCCCCATTTCTGTCCGTCCTCACTCCTCCCTCTTTACCTCTCCCAGACCAGAAGCCCTTGGCCTTCTCTGCTGTCCCACCCCCACCTCTCCCCCAGGGGTGGGGGGGGGGAGGAAGGAGAGAAGGGGACGCTTTATGACTCACATTGTTAGGGGTCTGTTTGATCATGAGTTGTAGTTCCAGGGAGGACTGCCGCATAGTCCACTGGTCCAGATTCTGCAATACAGGCCCCAGCCTCATCAGCCTCCTCCCTGAACCCAGACCTGCCACCAGCCAGCCCCGAGTCACAAACTGCAGTCCCAATGGCAACATGGTAGTGTTGAGGTTTAGCCAGGGGGGTGCAGTCTGCCTCCAGCACTCCTTTAGCTTTGTGACCACTTTTGTGTCACTCGACCTGAGGCTCAGTTCCCTTATCAATGGAAAAGGGCCTATCCATCCATCCATATACTCCCTAAACCTCATGGGTTTTTAGTAAAGTGGGCCTATTGGAAAATCTTAAAGTCTGACCCAAATGGGGGTCAAATGGCAAAGGGACCAGAGAAGTCACCTCTCCTGCTCCTTCAGCAGCCTACGGTGACAAGAAGCCCAACTCGAGTCCGGATACCTGATGCTTAATGACCCTGAACAGGTTACTGGACCTCCAGGAGCCTCAGTTTCTTCATTTGTAAACTGGGGATACCACTTACAGTTGTATCTCAGAGTGGGACTGCAAACCTTAAAGGTGCCACTGAATCAGGTTCAATTCAAACAGTGTGCTGGACGTCCCATGGGCAAGACACTGGGCTAGACCTCACAGTAGAAGGGTGAGCTACTATTAGTCTCCAGAGCAGTTATCACAGCCCAATTTAAGCTACTTGAGGGCGACACAGAAGAGAAGGTGCTAGCCCCGCCAGGAATGCTAGAAGACCTGAGGTCAAATCCGGCCTCAGACACTGACTAGCTGTGACCCTGGGTAAATTACTTCCCTCTGTGTACACTGAGTTTCCTCCCCTGTAGAGTGGGAATAAATAAGATCCCCTACTTCCCAGGGTGGTTGTGAGGGTCCCCTGAGATATAATCTCTGGAGGGGGCTGGGTAAAGCTGCCAGTGCTATATCAATGGCCACTGCCACTGCTACTGTTCTGTGTGTGATCCCTAGCAGAGAGGTCTCTGGGGGCTATGTGACGACTTGCGCAGTGAGTCCAGGACAGAACCCACTCGCTTGCTGACCACAATGGCCCCTTATGGAGAGAGCACCAGCCATATCCAGCCACTGCTGAGACCACTGGGCACTGTGGCGCCTCGGTCCTTGTCGTGGCATGGGCATCCTCAGCTCGGCCCAGCTCCTGCTGCCCCCTCCCTGGCTGCCGCTTCCTCCTTCTCCTCCATCCTCAGCTCCCACCTCCAGATGCTGCCTTCTCTCTCCTGTACCTGGAGAATGCGCTTGATGCGCTGCCGTTGGGGGTTGTCTCCATCCTCGTTGTCGAGCAGCCGATGTGGGTAGCAGATGAGCTGCATGAGGCGCTGGGCCTGGGCGCTACTCAGCACGGGGTCTTGGAGGTCGTTGCTGTCTTCACATAAAGACTTGAGGCAGCGTTCTCCCACCCACTCCTGGGGGAGAAGAGGAAGGGGGCAGTGCGAGGGGGGGGGGGGCAACAAATAGTTAAACATGGCGGAGAACAGGAATGGGGCAGGGTGGGGATGGATGGGAGGATGGGCCATGGAAGGACCCAAAGCCCAGAGAGGGGCACTTACCTGCTGGCAGATGCTGCGCAGCACGTACTTGGCATAAACGTCCAGACTGGCTGTCTCCACTGAGAAGCTTCGGCCCCCAGGCCTCCGGCCACCCCCACCCTCCTCCTCGGGGAGCTCGTCTGCTCCCCCTGCTAAGGCGAAGCCTGAGCCCTTCAACTCAGCATCTCCTGTGGGAAGAAAGGCAGTGAGGCCTGGACACAAGAGAAAGCCAGAGGGGGCCTCTCCTCCCTGCCTCCACTTTTCCAAAGTGACGGACCTGGAGAACAGGGCTTCTTAACCAGGGGCCCTGCAACTTGCTTTTTTCAAACTTCCTGATAACTCGATGTCCAGAAAATGACCTTTCTTTCTAATTCTATGTATTCGAGTGTATGCATTTCAAAACTTGTTATTCTGAGAAGGCAGGCAGGGTCCACGGGCTTCCCCAAACTGACTGGCAAAGGGGGTCCGTGACATACAGAAAGGGGCGGAAAGACTGTCCTCTGTGGCTCAGCTGGTACCGTGCCCATGCTTCACCCCCGCCCCCCCTCCAACCCCTACCAAGCACAAACACAGCCTTGAGCACAGCAAACACAGCCCCATCTACAATGCGGTTCTGGGAGGCAGCCAACAGGTGCCGATCACAGGAGGAACGGATCCCAACAGCGGGCTTGTCTGTGGAGAGAAGGATAGTCAATTTAATATGCACTGAAAAGGCAAGCATGATGTGGCAGGCACCAAGAATGGAAAAAAAGGAAAATGGGCCCTTTCCTCAAGAACTTTACAGTCTACTGTGGGAAAACTCCCCAAACACCCCTAAGTAAGTACCAAGTCATTGGCGGGAGTGGGAGAGAGAGGCCTCATGGAGAAAGGGACATGTCTTGGGCCTAGAGGCAGCCGAGGGTTCCAAAAGGCAGAGAGTGAGACAGAACATGTGAGGTCCTATTCAGGCTGAAATGCCAAATGCATGAAGGGTGGAGTCATGGGAAATCAGCCTCTATAAAGTAGAATGGGATTTCCAGAGGGTTCATGTTCAGTCGTGTCCAACTCTCTGTGACCCCATTTGGGGTTGTCTTGGCACAGATACTGGAGTGGTTGGCCATTTCCTTCTCCAGCTCACTGTACAGATGAGAAAACTGGGCAGACAGGGTGAAGTGACTCGGCCAGGGTCACACAGCTAGGAAGTGTCTGAGGCCAGATCTGAAATCGGGTATTTCTGACTCCAGGCATAGCCCTCTGCCCTGTACCTCCTAGTTGCCCACATTTCAGGGACCAGGATGGAACCAAGTCCTGGAACCTTTAAATATTCTCCAGAGTATCACCCCCAAGTCCCTGGCTAGCAAGATCAGCAGTCAGGTTACTTACTGCCATCAGCCTGGCAGGGATTGAGTTGAGGCGTCTTAAAAAGGTGGAGCAGGATTCGGCAGGTGAGGCGGGCACCCGGTTCAGAGTCCTGTTCACTGCAAGCTGGTAGGGCAAAGCAATACTGAGCTGAGAAAAGGACATGGCTCCTCTGACTGGAAGGGAGAGCAAAGATGGGTGGGGGAATGGTCTGTAGAAGTAGGGCAGGGCTCTGAAGTAGGCCAGTGGAGCCAGGAGCCAAGAGGCTGGGTCTGAGGTGGGAGCCAGCAGCCAGTGCTTGCCGTGATGGCTCAGTCGAGGGGTATGGGCTTAGAGGTCATGCACGGGAGGCCCCCCGGGGTTGCTTACTCACCAGCATTGAGCAGGGAGGGGATGGCTGCACAGCGGATGAGGTCCTCTAAGAGCAGGCACTGCCGGGCAATAAGGATGGCAACAAAGGTGGCAAGGGAGTCATGAAAAGACAGGTCACTGACCTGGGAAAGAAAGGTGAGCTCAGTGGACCCAAGTGATGCTAGCCGATGACAGGCCTGCCTGGCTGCCCCCTCCGCCCCAGCCCTCCCCTTCCTCTCCCCCAGGCTCACATCGACATTGCAGAGCAGGTCATTGAAGCCACAGGTACCATTATTAGAAGAGCAGCACAAAGCCTTCAGAACCCCGAGCCATTCTGCACTCAGGGCCTTGCAGTAACCAGTCAGTTCGGCACACAGGATGGCAATGTCATTCACCCTGGGGAGAGAGGACGTTCTTTGGGAAAGGTCGGGGCCTACCGCTCCCCCTCCCCTCTCCTTCACCTCCCTCCCCCCTCCCCGAACCAGCCCCAGCCTTGGCCCTATCGCTATCGCCACAGCAGAATGCAAGGAAGAGGAGGCACCCCCACTATCCACTGGGGCACTGGGTCTGGCCCGTACCGGTCAGGATCATGGTGGCCCACACACACATGCATGAGGGCATTGCAGACAAAGCTGTATCTGTTGGCGGGGTTCTCGCTGAGGCTCTTGCCCAGCCCGGTGTAGTAGGTGAAAGTGTGTGCCGCTGGGTTCTCCAGCGTGTCGATCATGAACTCGGGGGCCCATCGCATGTTTGACTCAGAGGGCTCCACATTGCAGTAGATAGTGTTCTTAACCTTTGAGCAGAAGTCACTGCAGGGCATGGAGAGGGGGAGGGAGACCTGGTAAGGGCAGGGGCAGGGACTCGGATAGACTGAGGGGCACAGGGAACCTCAGGGCACACCAACCGGGCTCAAAATCAGGGCTTGGGCCCAGGCCAGGCCTGGAATGACGAGAGCAGTCCCAACCAGGCCGCCCCAGGCTGACAGGGAGGGGAATGGGGGAGCAGGCCCAGTCCTGAGGTCTCCAGCCCTCTCTCACCTGAAGAGCTCCCCAAACTTGCTCTTTAAGTGGCTGCAAGAGGTGTACAGATCATAGAGATAGGCTAGGATGCAGCGTTCTGCAGAGGAGCCATCCGAGCGGTTCATGCCGTGCTTTACCACCCCGCAAAGGCTGATGGGGATGAAAGAGGAAGGTGGTGTTAGCTCATGGCGGTGGGGGCGGAGCGGGGAGCCTGTTCCTCTGTCAACCCTCAGCTTTTGGAATTAAGGACCCCCGGCCCAAGGGGTTCCGGGCCTTGATGCTTACCCCTCAAAGACCTGGGCCATCTGGTCTTGATTGAGGATGAGGCAGGCATGGTAGTGCCTCAGCACAGCCACGATACACAGGCACAGGCTGGTAGTATAGCTGCCCACGAGGTCCGAAGACTTGAGAAGCAGCTCAGCCTCCACCACGCTCAGTTCGTTCAGCAGCTGCCAATGGAGGCCAGGAGGAGAGTGAGAAGAGACCCTCTTCCTCTGCTTCCATGCCCTACGCCCTCTCCCCAGACAGAGTCTTTTTGGGATCCTGGGCTCCTTACCCCACAACTGGCCTTCCCCAGTGACTAGTGACACAGGGGCCACCTCCAGGGGAGGGGGGGAGCAAGGGAAGGGCTTTGGACCCTCCCTCTCATCTAGCTCTAAGAACGGAGGAGGGATCCTCAGGGAGTCACGAAACATTAGGCAGAGGTGGCCTGGCATGCATGCCAGAGAGGATACCAGCTTTGGAGTGAGAAGACCAGGGTTATAAATGGCCCGGCTCTGCCATTTATATACTAGCTGTGTGACCTTGGCCTAGTCTCTATCCCTAGATGAGCCTCTGTTTTCCAATGAGAATGATACTGCTACCTACCTCGGTTGCTCGTGAGAGAAGTGCTTTGTGAAAGCTAAGAGCCTAGAGGAGCGTGAGCTATGCTATGTGAGCAAGCCTGCCGTACCACATCCCATCACTCTTTGTACCTCGGGCCTTCTGCTAGCTGCAGCCTAACCTAGCCTGGCCTGTTCCACATTGTGACCTCACGCCCCCAGAGAACATTCTCTCCAGCCCTCGCCCTCCAACTCCCCACCTGGATAGCAAAGTCGATGAGGCCACTGATGCTGAGTGAATATTCCATGAGGTCGAAAATGAACTGTACGTGCTGTACCAAGGGCAGGTGGTATGACATGCCAAGGGCAAAGCTTGTGATCTGCTCCAGGACATTCCGGGAGACCTGGGGAGGGCAGGGCAATGAGGCTGAGCGGCTGAGCTGAGAAGCGCTGGGGAAAAGGGAGGGGGCGCACCAGCAAAAGGAAGAGCAGGGAGGATGGAAATGAGAGCGAGGAGGCAGGGCTCGAGGTGCTGAGGCCCAGGCCTAGGGCCCGTACCTGAGCTGTGACCTGGTGTTGATCGTAATGTGAAAGATGTTGGAATTTGGAGAATATGTCCTCAGCCGTGGGGAAGGCTTCAGGCCGAGTACGCCTCCTCTTCTGGCTGTCTTCCCCACCTGCCAGGAGGACAGTTGGAAGGGTGGACCGTCAAAGGACAGACCACGACTGGAGAGAAGCCCGTTGGGCATTTGACACTCACTAGACAGGGGCCCTTGTGGAGGGCTCCAGGTGCACAATAAATGTTGACGTTTAAAAGGAGGTCAGGGGGCGACTTTCAAGGAATAAGCAGTAAGTAGAGGATATGGAATGGTTTTCAACAGAAGACATAAAATCAATAACCACCTGAAAAAGCGAATAACCCAAGAAATGCCAGCAGTCCTCAAGCATCACCTCCCACCCATCAAGCTAAGCCAACAAGACCACTGTGGGGCAGCTCGTTGTTGGAAGGGCTGTGGGAAGGTAGGCCATTTCACCACTCGGAATGGGGCGACAGAGACGTTCGATTGTTCTGGAAGCCAGCTTGAGCTGCCGACTGACCTACACTATGACGACAAGCCCAAGGAGGCTCCAGGGAGGCAACCTTCTGGGGAGGCCCAGCAGCTGCACAAGTGTCCTGTGATCTGAGAGAGGTGGTGACAGATCAGGACCCAGTGAATGGGGAAAGGACCAAACCAGTTACGGCTGGTTCATTGGAATGGAATGGAATATTACTGGAGGAGAAACAAGGAGGAAGATAGGGAGCTCCAAGGTGCATGGGAGGATCAGGACAAAGGGAGAAGAGAGCCAAGGAGGCAGAGCGCAAAGAACACCACGCACCCGGAGTGCCACAGAGCGGGTCCCCTCCCACCCCTGCTCTTCCCTGCCTGCTCCTGCTCAAGGGTAGGCAGTCTTCCTCCTCTCTGGGAACAATATACAATCTAACTGTCTTCGGGAAGGGATCTGGTAACAGAGTATGGGAGAAGTATCTGTTGTATCCAGAGAAAAAATAATAATCTATCTCTTGTGGCTTGTTTGTTTGTTCTGAACCAAAAGAGAAATGGATACAGAGAGGGAGGTATCCGGGCAAGAGCCAGCAGGAAGTATACTCGTTCTCTGAGGGGAGCCTTCTGCCCCAAGACTCCCAGGGACCCATGTGCGCCTCCCAGGGACCCCTCTGCAGTGACCTCTTGACATTTCTCAATGGACCAGCAAACATCAGCCAGTGTGCAAGGAAAGGGGAAGGGGAAGGGGAAGGGAAGTTTCCAAGGAACTGCAGCTCTTCTTGAAGGTTCTTTAGGATGAGCTCTGACCCTTGAGAGGTCCCTGTCCTGGGGGAGAAAATGAAAACTAAAGTTGCTTTGGGGGCCTTGTTCCCCGGGGGAGTGCTTGGAACTCACCGGTCTCAGCTGTGCCCTTGCGGTTCAGCACTTTGAGGATGTCCTTGGTAATCTTCTTGATGGCATGGCGGGCATCATCTCTCTGTTTTCCTACCCCAAACAGGACCACGAGGCGCTGGTTGCACTCGTGGCTGCAGGCCTCCTCCTGTGTGGTCCCAGCAGTCCTGTCAGACTCACCCACCTTGGCCGCAAGCCCACCCTTGTTCATGGCCAAATAAACAAATCGCGTGCTCTTCTGTACATCCCCTTCTCCCAAGAACACCCACAGCCCATCCCTGGAGCATGGGCCCTGGGCACAATGCTAATTACTCTTGGGTAGACCCGAAGGAGGAAGGAAGGAGGAGGGAGGCAGGTACCTGGGGGATGGGGAAGTGCGTGGCATACTGCACATGGCGTGGCTGCTCATAGAGAACCCCCAAGGTCCCCTCCACTTTTTCCTTAAGTAGTGGTTTCATTTCTTTCTCCCCATCTGGTTTCTCAGGGGATGGGCTGCCTTTCCCCTCGCAGTGCATAGTGGGAGAGAACATCTGAGGAAAGAAGAAGGCAGAATGTCTGCACAGAGGGCAGAACTCCGGGGGATGCCCTGGGGAGTGAAGAGCCATGGGAGGAAGAGGGCAGGAGCCCTCCATGGCTGGGGCCCACCTTACCGAGAAGTCAGGCTTCTCCATGTCCTCGAAGAGTGCACTGGACCCGGGGTCAACGTCCATAGCCTCGGACAGTCCGGGGTCCTGAGGGCACGGCAGACACGGCCAGTGAGCCGGAGCTCTTCCCTCCCTCCACCCCAGCTCCCCGGGTACCAGCCAGCTTGGCAGTGGCCACAGACATGAAGCGCTCACCTCGAGCTTGCTGCTGCTGCTGCCCTCAGCATCCTTCCGCTCAGGGTCATCTGGGGGGTCATCAAAAGGAGAGGGGGGGCGGGGCCCCGGTGCTCCAAATGCCAGGTCACCTCGAGAGATGAGGGTGCAGGTGTAGATATTGTGGGAGAAGACGTCATGGCGGATCAGCTCACAGAATAGGAGCACCAGGTTGAAGAACTCCACCCTCTCGCTCTCGCTTCTCGGATCAGCTAGAGAGACAGAATGGGGTGATGAGGAGGAAGTAGGAGGGAAGAAGCGGCAGGGAAGCAAGGCCAGGTGGTAACAGACTGGGACCCCACATACAACAAGAAAACTCCACTCAGTTTGCCAGGATTCCTATTCCACCTCTATGTGGAGCTTTCGCAAAGGACATTTGAAATGTTAATAAGGATCTATTCATTAAGTACCTACTATGTGCCAGGCACCACTAAGCACAGAACAAATATGGTGCTATTATTATCCCTATTTGACGGATGAGGAAACTGAGGCAGGCAGTGCTAAAGTAACTTGCCCAGGATCACAGAGTGACCTGAGTTCCAGTGGCTAAATTTTAACTCAGGTCTTCTTGACTTCAAGTTCAGGGCTCTTGCCATTGAACCACCTAGCTGTCCCTAATGCCACATAGACAGGCACCTCCAGAGACAATACAATCGTATCGTTAGGCTTGCCCATCAGACTCTTCAGTGTTCATCGATCAGGTCCATGGCTAGCCAGGTCACTCTGTGCAGAGGCTCCTAGAGGCTTGAGCATCAGGTTGGGCTGGGTTGGGTTTATGGGAGAAAGAGAAGGAGCAGCTGACAGGGGGCAGTGATCCATACTTAGCATGGGAGCCTGGGTGTCCAAGAACTGCAACAGGACGTCCTGGAAAATGGGAGCAGTGGGAGCAGACAGCGAGGCCGACGAGATGGAGCCCTTCTCATCCACTGCCTCGGACTCACCACAGCGCTGGCGGGGAGACGAGAGGGAAGGGAAGGCTTCACTCCGAGGTCCCCCAGCCTCAGCTCAGATGCCCCAGGATGTTCGCATCAGCCTCCACCTTGTAATTCTGATCTCCACTCCCCAGGCTCTCTCTCTGGCCTCCACTATTCTCCATCTCTGCTCCCTCCTCCTGGACCCCACAAGTCCAGCCTTGATTGATCTTTGCCCTCCTAGACTTCTACCACTGCCAGATGTAGCCCAACTCTCCTCCCCTTGGCCAGCCTCGTTTCTCTCTCTCCCCTCCTTTCTGACCTCTGCCTCAATCTCTGCCTGTCTCTTCTCCAACAGCTTGGCAACCACCATAGCTCGGTGGCGGCCAGAACGTTTGCAGCTGACGGCCCATTCACACAGTAGTGCCACCACAGCATCATCATCTGGGGAGATCTGGGAAGTAGGGAGCAAGAGCCAGAAGAAGGAGAGAAGGAAGGAAGGAAGGAAGGAAGGAAGGAAGGAAGGAAGGAAATAGCCATTATGAGCCTACCATGTGTTGGGTACCATGTTAAGGACTTCACCTATGTTATCTCATTGGAGCCTCACAACAACCCTGGGAAGTAGGCACTATCATGATCCCATTTTGTAGTTGAGGAAAGTGAGGCAAACAGGTTAAGCGACTAGGTCACACACCTAGCAAATGTCTTAGATTTGAACTCAGGTCTTCCTGACTGCAGGCCCTGTACCATATGGCATCTAGCTGCCTAACAGCTACCAAATGGAAAAGCCAGCAATCGGCACCATCTTGGGCCTAGTAATGTCAAATCTGTGCACAAACACTGGCCAGTTTCATACGCCACCACTCCTTTGCCTTTCCTGTTTGCCCTCCGTTCTCTAGGCCCCCTTGAGCCCCAGCCCTGGCTGCCTACCTCATGGCCATCTTTACTGGGCCCTAGTCCAAAGATGCGATTACACAAGGAGTCCAGGGAATTGCTGAAGTCGGAACGCTCAAAGCTGTGGCTGTCCAGCACTTCCAAAGTGTGAAGCACCCGGCCGATGGTGAACCCTGAAGAGGCAGGGGATTAAAGGAGAACCTCCTTCAGGGATCCCCAGGGCATCCCCACTGACTCATGTACTGCCTTTAAGCAGCCAGTGGCCTACCTGCAGTTGTCTCTTGGCATTTGTCGAAGGACCAGCGCACTTCCACGGCCTGGCCCCGCTCCTTGATCTGTTGTTCAATTTCACGTAATTTGGCCCGGACCTGCACCAAGACAGAGGTGGCAGTAGAGGTGGAGCCTAAGGCTCTCAAGGCTGCCAAGAGGAGCAGCCCCATGAGGGGCTCTCCCAGAAACCCCCAAGCATTAGCCTGTAGTAGTTAGGGTACCTGTTGAGTGAAGGCAGAGTTGCCCCCAGGCATGGGCAAATTGGAGGGAGCAATAGGCAGGTGGTCAAGAGGTGAGCCGGTCTTAATCCTGCTGTCAGTCAGTGAGTAGTGCCAGACTAGGGCACTGGGGCAGCAGAGAAGGATGCTCTGGGAGGCAAGGCAATCAAAAGGGCCAGTTACCAGGGGGAGTCTCCTGCCCAGCTCCAGCATGGAGGGCAGGCCGCTGAGCAGGAGGGGACCTCCTTCCCTCCTTGTCCTAACTAACCCCCGAGCACCTCCCACTCCCTACCTACATCCTTTTGGTTTGGGACTCTGGGCTGGAGGCCCTGACTCCCAAGCCTAGTGAGATGTTCATCGTGGTCATCACCTAGGGCTTGCCCGAAAGCTTGGCCGTGGTATGGCACTCACCTGAAGGATGCAGCTGAGCCCAAAAACCAGAGGTCGATGCTGAGGACACTGCAGCAATTCCCCAAAGGGTGTGGAGGGCTGGCTGCCAGCTGGGGGTTGAGGAGCAGGGGTCGGTGGCAATGTGCTGCTGGGCTGAGTGGCAAGTACATGGGGAAGGTGGCTGCTCACACCATCCAGCTGCAGGGCCAGTCTCCGAGTACAGAAATAAGCAAGGCGGCGAGAAAGGTATGCAGACTGAACAAATTCCCCTGAATACTGTGGAGAAGACATGGCTCTGAGCACCTGCTAAGGTGGACCTCTCCCTCCCCTGAAGGCCTGGAACTCAGGGGCTGCACCCAGATCTCAGGCTCTAGGGTCTCACCCTCAGCAGCAGGGGCAGCAGCAGCTTAAGCAGCTCATCTTCTCCAGGCCGGATTTTCTCAAAACACTCGAGGACCCAAGTCAGGAATTCATGGCGGTCCAGCATCCCATCCTGAAAGTACCGGGGAAGGAGGGAGATCAGAGGGGAGAGAATGGCATAGAGCAAGGAAGCTGAGGATTCCAAGGGAATGGCAGTATGCACCAAGTGGACCTCGGCTCCTTACTTAGCCATGCCAGGGTTGGGCTCAGCCTGGGCCCCTGCATGCTTAATGTGCCCACCCCATTGCCTGCTACCTGGAACATGAACATAGCCAGCTTCTCATTGTAGTCCCACTGCCGGAGGGCTGTCTCCACCTCATGGGGGAGAGACCCTGAGGAAGAAGCACAGCTCCCAGGCCCTGGCCGGTAGAACTCAGCCATCTTCTGTAGCTGCTCCCACAGATACTTGGTGATGATTTGGGTCCACTCTGGAAGTGAAATGGAGAAAAGAACGCTTGGAGCTGAGAATACCCAGTGCTGGGGTGGGCTGGGGGATGTTGTCATAAAGGGATCCGGGGTGCGTGCCTGTGCTCTAGTTTTTGGGTTACTCACCCACGAAGGGGTCAATGACGTGCTTCTTCTTGACCTTGGTCTCTGTGATTGCCGCATAGTAGGCACAAGTCATCTTGATGAGCCAGGCAGCCCTCATCACTGGGACTGTATACTTAGCCAAATAGCCAAACACTTCCTCCTTCTTACCGAAAATGGGTACCTACAAGTGGACGCCAGAGGGAATCTGAGGATCTCAAAGCTGCTTCCATGGCACCCATTCCCAAGCCAACTGAATAGACTCCCATTGGCCTCAGGACTAGCTAGAAAATCAGAGGCTATTCCTGGCTTCAAGGCTTTCCCAAGTTCTCCTATGGAATGTATCATACAAAACCAACAGGCTTATCAGAGAAGAAAGAGCACTAATGCCTCAGGGCAAGAAGCCAAGAAAGGTTGCCCACAGATGGTGGCACAAGGCGTGCCCATGGAGGGAGCTCTGAAGGCCCTTAGAGATTCTAAGAAGTGGAGATAAGGCGTGATGGCACACCTTCAGGCCTGGGGAACTGACCATGCATAAAAGGCAGTGAGGCAGGAGATAGGTTGCTGAGTGAGAGAAATGGCAGAACCGGCCACTTTGGTGGCAACAAAAAGGATGGACGGGGAAGCAATGGGAAGTGGGGGCGCTAATGTCAGCCTGGGACAACCTGGAAATGGCAAGGGGGGAGAGCTGGCAGCTGGGAGCCAGGAGTGCGTTCTCCCCTCCATGGCCCATAGGCCCCAGAATCAGCGCCTCACCTTTTTGGCTAAGTGTGTGAGTGGCTTGGTGCCAGCCAAGTCTGTGAACCAGGCATGGATGGCGCTCTGGGAACGTGCAGTGACCAGCCAAAAGTTATCTTTCTGATTCACTTGGGGCTTTCTGCGCCCCATGTCCGGTAGGGTGTTACAGCGAAGTTTCTCTGCAATGATGCTGCTAAAGTTGGAGCTGATCTGAGGGAGGAGGGAGAGAAGGGAGAGAGAACACTTGGGAAGTGCCCCTGCCAGAAGGAGCTCCCTAGCCAGTGCCCCTGGCAGACAGAGTAGCAGGGGACCTCCAGTACAGCCCCACCCACCCCCCAGCTCTGGGCCACTTAACCCCTTCCCTCTTTGGAGACCTGGGAGAACTGCTGGCTGGCTGGAGGGCCTCCCTGGGAGAAACTGTTAGTCCCTCTGGGGCTAGGTAAGGAGAGCTAGGTGGAGGGGGGGTCAGACTGGGAGGGTGAGAACTAAATGGGGAGGACTAGCTGAGGAGAACCAAGTGGGGAGGATCAGATGAGGAGAACTAAATGGGGAGGACTACCTGAAGAGAACTAAGTGGGAGGACCAGCTGAGGAGAACCAAGTGGGGAGGATCAGATGAGGAGAACTAAATGGGGAGGACTAGCTGAGGAGAACTAAGTGGGAGGACCAGCTGAGGAGAACCAAGTGGGGAGGACTAGCTGAGGAAAACCAAGTGGGGAGGATCAGATGAGGAGAACTAAATGGGGAGGACTACCTGAGGAGAACTAAGTGGGAGGACCAGCTGAGGAGAACCAAGTGGGGAGGATCAGATGAGGAGAACTAAATGGGGAGGACTACCTGAAGAGATCTAAGTGGGGGGGACCAGCTGAGGAGAACTATGGGAGGACTAGCTGAAGAGAAGTGGGTGGGTGGGGACTAGCTGAGGAGAACTAAGTAGGGACAACTAGCTGAGGAGAAGTGGGGGGGGGGACCAGCTGGGAACTAGGTGGGGGGACTAGCTGAAAAGAATTAAGTAGGGAGAACTAGCTGAGGAGAACTAAATGGGGAGGACTGCCTGAAGAGAACTAAGTGGAGGTGGGGGGGGGGGGGGTGACCAGCTGAGAACTATGGGAAGACCAGCTCAGGAGAACTAGGTAGGGGGGAACTAGCTGAGGAGAATCAAGTGTGGAGGATTACCTGAAGAGAATTAAGTGGGGAGGACTACCTGAAGAGAACTAAGTTGGGGGGGGGGATCCGGCTGAGGAGAACTAGGTGGGGGGCGGGGAGGCACCCCGGTGGAGGGGGGCACCCCGCCCTGGGTGCTGGGTGGGGGAATCTCCAGGCCCTCCCAGCCCTGGGGCAGTCCGTGCGGGTGGGCGGGGGCGCGTCATCGGGAAGCCAGGGGAAGCCTGGGGCCAGGGGGGGTGGTACAGGGGCAGCGGGGGTGGGGCCCTCACCTTGGCTGGGTTGAAGTTGACGTTCTTGGCGCTGCCGTGCTCATCGCCGGACACCGCGGGCTGGTTGTTGAAGCCCTGCTTCACGTTCAGGGCAGTCAGCTCGTCCTGAAGGAGAGGAGGGGACCCTTGAGCCGTTGGCCCGCGGGCTCCCGGGAAGGGGGGGAGGCGGGGGGGGGGGGCCCTCGCTGACAGTTGCTGACAGTTAGCGGCCGGCCGGCCAGCCGCCGGTCCCCAACTCTCCTGGGGGAGGGGGGCCCGGCCTGCCAACTTTGGCGGGGCGCCGCGGGCGGGGCCGGGCGGGCGGGCGGGCGGAGCCCCCGGCCCCCCGATCGCCGGCGGGCCCCCTCTCCGCTGCCCTCCCCTCCCCTCCGTTGCCCTCCCCTCCCCTCCCCTCCCCCCGCCTTCCCCTCCTCCCCTCCCCCTCCGATGGCCCCCGGCCGGGCCGCGTCGCGCGCACCTCCTTCTGCTTGGGGTCCTGAGGGTAGACGTCGGGCGGGCCCAGCCGCGGCCGCTTCAGCGGCCGGTGCTCGTAGCTCAGGATGCCGAAGGCCGCCATCTTGGCCGGCAGCGCCAAGCCGCGGCGGCGCCGGCTGGGCCCGGCCCGGAGTGAGGAAAACGAGCAAGAGACGACTGAGGGCCGAGAGCGGAAGGGGGCGGGGGCGGGGGCGGGCGAGGGCGGGCCGGGGGCGGGCTCAAGGTGGGGGCGGGGCCGGAGGCGGCCCCGGGGCGGGGCCTGGCGCCCGGGGGCGGGGCCGGAACCGGGCGAGCGGCCGGGGAAGGGAAGAGAGCTGGGAGCCACGTGCGGCCAGCTGGCCTCCCCCGGCTGCCCCCGCCCGCCCGGGCCCCCCGGGTCCCCTGCCCAATGGCCCCGCGTCCGTCCGCCCGGCCCAGGGCCCCCGACCCCTCCTCAGCCGTGTGCCGGCCCCGGGACCCCGGGCCCTCCCGGCATCCCGAGCAGCCCCGGCCCTTCCCTCTGTCCGACACGGCCCGGGGTGGAGGGAAGGGGCGAGCATCTTCAGAGCTGACGTGTGCCCGGTGCCCACTTCGGTTAACCCAGGGGCTCCGAGGGGAGGGATCCCCATTTGTGCTGTCACCACCTAGCACGGGGTCCCCATTGTCTAGCCATGCGAGGGACCTCGGAGGTCACGTCGGGCACCGCCGCGGTTTACGCATGCTCTTTCCCTCCGAGGAACCTTTGGCAGGTTCCGGCTCTCCGGCCAGAGTGTCCCTCACCCGCGTCAGTGCCCTTACCTCGCTCGAGATACGGAAATGGAACAAGACATAGTTCCTGCCCTCGGGGAGTTGCTGATTTAGTACGAACTGCCGATGCGTGCAGAAGGATGTGTGGGGCAAATTAGAAAATGGTTGAACAGGGAGTGAGTGACAGAAGAGCTTCCCGGAGGGAGGGCTCCGGTCTAGCTGGGAAGGCCAAAGGATCCCCCGATTGCTCCAGCAATCCCGAAGCGTACTACATTCAAGGCTGAGCAGCTTGCCAAACATCTACGGGGGCGGGGGTGGGGGGTGGGGGGACCGACGGAGACAATCAAAGCAGTCCCGGCTCCCGAGAAGCCCTCCGGGAGGCAACATTCCCGAATACAAGTCAATACAAACCACCTACAACTCTTATAACAAAGTATTTCCACAGCGCTACAATGCAGAGAGCGCCAGGCCCGGCGGCAGGAAGGCCTGACTTCCAATCCAGCTCCAAACACTTAACTAGCTGCGTGACCCTGGCCAAGTCATTTCAACCCCTGCCTGCCTCAGTTTCCTCAGCTGTAAAATTGAGATAATAACAGCACCTCCCTCTCAGGGTTGTTGCGAGGACCCAGTGAGGCACATAGTGAGTGCTATATAAATGGAAGCTCTTATTGCAGTAGTGAGGCACATTAGCTGGGCACATCGGGAGCGGGCTCGGGGCAGAGCTAGTTTGAGCTCGGAAGAGGCTTGGAGATTGATTCTAAAAGGAGAAAGAAAGAAAGAAAGAAAGGAAGGAAGGAAGGAAGGAAGGAAGGAAGGAAGGAAGGAAGGAAGGAAGGAAGGAAGGAAGGAAGGAAGGAAGGAAGGAAGGAAGGAAGGAAGGAAGGAAGGAAGGAAGGAAGGAAGGAAGGAAGGAAGAAAGGAAGAAAGAAAGAAAGAGAAAAGGGGTGGGGGAGGAGTGCATTCCAGGCTTGAGGGGACTGCCCGGGCAAAGACTCGGAGATAGGCCATAGAGTGTCCTTCGTGACTGGCTAGAAAGTCAGATGTTTTCAATCTGTTCGTTAGTTTTGCTGAAGTGTCCCCCCTCCACCCCCCTTATCTTTTGTAGTCTTTGTTCTAAGATTCTTTATGCACTTCACATATATTATCTCATTGGCTCCTCAGTCACCCCAGGAGGTGAACGCATCTTTTGTGAAAACCAAGTATATCAATAACAATTTAAATAAACCAAAAGAATGGCAAGTGTGACCAAAGGCAAGTAAGCCAGGTTGCCTGGGCCATGGGAGGCTATGAAGGACAGCGCTGAATTCTGGACCTTTGTCTAGAAAGGGAGGTAGGAGGCAAGAAACAACCCGCTAGCTCGCGGCTCAGTCGGCTCAGTCGTAAGCAGCGCTCAGCACCTTTCTGTGCCCAGCAGGGTGTTAAGCACTGGGAAGGATACAAAGGAGGGCAAAAGCAGTGTTTGCCCTGAAGGAACTCGGAGCTTAAGCTAAAGCCTCGGAAGGAAAGGGAAGGGCTTCCAAAGCCAACCGGAGCTGCTGCAGTGCCGCGCGGGCCTTTTTTCCTAGAGGCAATAGAGACCTATCAGCTGAGCACGGGGAGAAAGCAAAGGACTTGCTTAGGCTTTCCGCTGGAAACCACTTTCACGGCTTTGGGGGAGGTTGGCTAGAAGCATGGAGTGAACAGCCAAGGCTGTTGCACTATGGAGAGGGGGTTATTAGGAATGGAGACTAGAGGGCGCATTCGTGAGAAGCTGGTTGCGATTAGAGTTCCTGACTCGACAAGACTTGGCCACTGATTCTAAACGGGGTGGAGAGGAATGGGGAAGAGTTGATGTTGACTCCAAGGGTTTCAGCCAGAGTGACTGAAAAGATGGTACCCTCCTAACAATAGCTAACATTTATAAAGCACTCTGGGCGGCTAGGTGGCACAGTGGAGAGAACCCCGGGCCTGGAGTCAGGAAGACCTAAAGTGCAAATGTGGCCTCAGACACTTCCTAGCTGTGTGACCCCGGGCAAGCCACTTCGCCCTGTTTGCCTCAGTTCATTGTCTGTAAAATGAGCCGGAGAAGCAAATAGCAAACCACTCGGGTATATTTGCCAATAGCCGGACACGACTGAAACAACTAAATACCAGCACAACATGTAGCACTCTAAGGTTTGCAAAGGGCTTTACAACTATAATTTCATTTGATCCTCACAAAACCCTGGGAACTAACATCATCTCCATTTTACAGATGAGAAATGGGAGTCAAACAGGGAAGTGAATTAACCAGGGTCACCCAGCTAGTAAGTGGCTGTGGTCACATTTTGAACTCAGGGTCTTCTTAACTCCAGGCTCAGCGATCTGTGCACTGTGGCACCCCTTAGTTGCCTCAGTAGTAATAGGATAGGCTTCATAGAGGAAACAGCCCCTGAGCTGAACTTCTAGCTCTGGGAGATAGGACTGGAGTCTAGCTTTGGGATTTCACTGGTATGGGGGACTTCCAGGTGAGGAAATTTCCTCCAGCATTGCAGGTCAGCACCTTCTCTTCACCTTCCAGTCTTAAGTAGAGTTGCCTGGGGGCACTGGAAAACAAAGTGACTTAAATCCAATTCTTCCTGGTTTCAGGGCCAGTTCTGCCTCCTCTAGCTCTGGGAGTAATAATAAAGTCAATACTATCATTCTTGAAACTGGAAAGCAGCTTGGCAGAAACCAACATCTGACACTGTATACCAAGATAGGGTTAAAAAAAGTGATATTGTAAACAAATGAGAGGATCATGGAAAATTGTGCCTGTCAGATCTATGAATAAGGGAGGAATTTATGACTAAACAAGAGATAGAGGGGATCAGAGGAAGTAAATGGATAACTTTGATTACATGAAATTTTTTAAAGTTTTGCACAAACAAAATAAGTTTGGCCAAGATTAGAAGGAAAACAGGAAACTGGGGGGGGCGGATTTACAACAAGTTTCTCTGATAAAGGCCCCATTTCTCAAATATTTAGGGATCTGAGTCAAATTTGTAAAAATGTGAGCCATTCTCCAATTTGTAAATGGTCAAACGATATGAACAGGCAGTTTTCAGAAGAAGAAATCAAAGTTATCTCTAGTCATATGAAAAAATGCTCTAAATTACTATTTTTTTGGGGGTGAGGCAATTGGGGGTTAAGTGACTTGCCTAGGGTCACACAGCTAGTAAGTGATTCACCTAAGCTCCCCCCAAAAGCTCTCCAAATACCTTGAAATAATGCCATAAGCGGATTTCAGAGAAACCTGGAAGGACTTACATGAACTGATGCTGAGTAAGATGAGCAGAACCAGGAGAACATTGTACACAGCATCAACAAACAACATTATGTGTTGATCAACTGTGATATACTTGGTTCTTCTCAGCAATACAATGGTCCAAGATAGTTCCAAAGGACTCATGATGGAAAATGCTCTCCAAATCCAGAAAAAAAAAGAAAAGAACTGTGGTATCTAGATGCAGATTGAACCATACTATTTCTATTGCTTTTGTTGTTGTTTTTCTTTTTTGAGGTTTTTCCTTTTTTGCTCTGATTCTTCTTTCACAGCATGACTAATGCAGAAATATGTTTAATGTGATTGTACATATATTACCTAAATCAGATTACTTGCTGTCTTGGGGAGGGGGAGAGGGGAGGGAGGGAGAAAAATTTGAAACTAGAAACCTTATAAAAACAAATGTTGAAAACTATCTCTACATGCAACTGGAAATAATAAAATTATTTTATGATTAAAAAAATATTTCAAACAGCCAGAAAGAAACAGTTTAAGTACAGTAGAGCCACAGTCAGGATAACACAAGATTTAACAGCTTCTACATTAAAGGATCAGAAGGCAATATCCCAAATATGATTTTCCAGAGGGCAAAGGAACTGGGATTACAACCAAGAATCACCTATCCAGCAAAACTGATTATAATCCATCAGGGGAAAAAATGGGCATTCAATGAAAAAGAGGCCTTTCATTCATTTTTGCTTTTCCAGGGCAATGAGGGTTAAGTGACTTGCCCAGGGTCACACAGCTAGTTAAGTGTCAAGTGTCTGAAGCTGAATTTGAACTCAGGTCCTCCTGAATCCAGGGCTGGTGTTTTATCCACTTCGCCACCTAGCTGCTCCCTTCAGTCATTCTTAATGAAAAGACTAGTGCTGAATAGAAAATTTGACTTTCAAATACAAGACTCAAAAGAAGCATAATAAGGTAAACAGGAGAAGGAAATCATAAGGGATTTTAAAAGGTTAAACTATTCACATTCCTGCATGGGAAGACGATACTTTTAACTCATAAGAACTTTCTCATTATTAGGGCAATCAGAAGGGGTATATATAGACAGAGGACACTGGTGTAAGTTGAATATGAAGGAATGATATCTGAAAAAAATTAAGGGGTGAGAGAGGAATGCAGTGGGAGAAAGGGAAAGGGAGAGGTGAAATGGGGTAAATTATCTCATATAAAAGAAGCAAGAAAAAGCTTTTATAGTGGAGGGGAAGGTGAGGGGGAGTGAGAGAACTTTACTTTCATCAGAATTGGCTCAAAAAGGGAATACATACACACTCAATTTAGTATAAAAATCCATCTTACCCTGCAGGAAAGTAGGAGGGGAGAGGGAGAAGGAGTGGGAAGGGTGATAGAAGAGAGGGCAGATTTGGGGTAGTCAGAAGCAAAACATTTTTGAAGAGGGACAGGGTGAAAGGAGAGAGAGAATAGAATAAATGAGGGTGGGAAATAGGATGGAGGAAAATACAGTTAGCAATAGTAACTGTGAAAAAATTTGAAGCACGTTTCTCTGACAAAGGCTTCATTTCTCAAATATATAAAGAACTGAGTAGTATTTATAAAAATAAGAGCTATTACCCAATTGACAGATTATTAAAAGATATGAACAGGGGCAGCTAGGTGGCGCAGTGGATAGAGCACTGGCCCTGATGTCAGGAGTACCTGAGTTCAGATCTGGCCTCAGACACTTAACACTTACTAGCTGTGTGACCCTGGGCAAGTCACTTAACCCCAATTGCCTCACTAAAAATAAATAAATAAAAAGATATGAACAGTTTTCAGAGGAAGTAATCAAAGCTATCTCTAGCCATATGAAAAAAATTCTCTAACTCACTATTGATTGGAGAGATAGAAATCAAAACAATTCTGGGGTACTACCTCATACCTATTAAATTGGCTAATAGAACAGAAGAGAAAAATGAGAAATATTAGAGGGGATGTGGGAAAAAATGATACACTAATGCACTGTTGGTGGAATTGTAAACGAATTCAACCATTCTATAGAGAAATTTGGAACTATGCCCAAAGGGCTATAAAACCATGCATACTCTTTGACCTCGAAATGCCACTACTAGGTCTGTATCTAAAAAGAGATTTAAAACAAAGGGAGGGGCAGCTAGGTGGCACAGTGGATAGAGCACTGGCCCTGGAGTCAGGAGGACCTGAGTTCAAATCCAGCCTCAGACACTTGACACTTGCTAGCTGTGTGACCCTGGGCAAGTCACTTAACACCAATTGCCTCACAGAAAGAAAGAAAGAAAGAAAGAAAGAAAGAAAGAAAGAAAGAAAGAAAGAAAGAAAGAAAGAAAGAAAGGAAGAAAGGAAGGAAGAAAAAAGGAAAGGACCTATAGGTTATATATATATATATATATATATATATATATATATATATATATATATATATATATATATATAATAGCAATTCTTTGCTGGTGGCAAGAAATTGGAAATTGAGGGGTTGCGCATCAATTGGGGAATGGCTAAACAAATTGTGGTATGTATTATGGAATACTATTGCGTTATAAGAAATGATGAGTCAAAAAAAAGAAAAAGAAATGATGAGCAGGATACTCTCAGAAAAATCTGGAGTTACATGAACTGATACAAAGTGAAGTGTATTGTGTACAAAGTAACTGCAATATTGTCAGATGATCAGCTGTGCATGACGTAGCTATTATCAGCAATACAATGATCAAGACACTTCTCAAGGACTTATGATGAAGAATGCTATCCATCCCCAGAAAAGGAAGTGATGATGTCTGAATACAGATCGAAGGATATTTTTTAAACTTTATTTTTCTTGAGGGTTTTGTCTATTTTCTTTCACAACATGAGTAATATGGAAATGTTTTGTATGATTCCACATGTATAACCTATATCAAATTGCTTGCCTTCTCAAAGTGGGGGGGGAGAGGAAGGGAGAGAATTTGGAACTCAAAGTTTTAAAACTAGATGTTAAAATTGATTTTACGTGTAATTGGGGGAAAAGAAAAGAAAAAAGTGGAAATTGAGAAGATGCCCATCAATTGGGGAATGGCTCAACAAGTTGTGGTATATGATTGTGAAGGAATACTATTGCGCTATAAACAGTGATGAGTAGGATGGTTTCAGAAAAACCTGAGGATGCTTATATGAACTTGTCAGTTCATATAAGTTCATATAAAGTGAGGTAAACAGGACCAAACATTGTACACAGTAACAGCAATACAGTAGCAATGATCAACTGTGAAAGACTTAGCTATTCTGATCCAAGATAATTCCAAAGGGCCCATGGTGGAAAATGCTATCTGCCTCCGGATAGAGAACTAATGAACCCTGAAGCATATTTTTATCACTTAAAAAATTGTTTCATGTATAACCTATATCGGGTTGCTTGCTGTCTTGGGGATGGGGGAGGGAGGGAGAAAAAATTGAAACTAGAAATCTTATAAAAACAAAGTTGGGGGCAACTAGGTGTCGAAGTGGAATCCACCGGCCCTGGATTCAGGAGGACCTGAGTTCAAATCTTGCCTCAGACACTTGACACTTACTAGCTGTGTGACCCTGGGCAAGTCATTTAACCCTCATTGTCCCACCAAACCCCCCCAAAAAAAACCAAAAAACAAAACCCAAATGTTGCAAACTATCTCTACATGTAACTGGAAAATAATAAAATACTTATATGGGAAAAAAAATCTTGCCTACCAGAAACACCCGTGTTCCTATAATAAATCTAGGTAAGACATTGTCTGACATTTTCAAAAATTCCTATACCCAGAAATTATGTAATAAATAGGAACAACATGATAATTTTCATACTGTTAAAAAATTGTATCGCCTTTTTTCCCCAACATGGCTAATATGGAAAGGTTTTGCATGATTCCACGTGTGAAACTGATATCACATTTTTTGTCTTCTAGATGGATGAGGAGGGGCGGGAGGGAGGGAAAGAATTTGGAACTAAAAAAAAAAAGAATGTTAAAAATCAATAAATAATAAAAGATTTAAAATACTAGTGTTTCGGGGACTGGAATGTCAATCCTTTGTTCTGTGACCCCACCCACTACCCTTGGCCACCACTCCAGAGTCCTTGGTGTCCCTGCCCCTCCCCATTACATTGTAAACTCCCTGAGGGCTATCACTTAACACAGTTCCTGGCACACAGTAGGTGCTTATAAGTCCGGTTTCCTTTCACTCCTTTGTAAATATAGATGGTACGAGATGTGGGAGTTCCAAGAATTGGGGATGGTTTATGGACACTCAGGAACAGGTTGAATCTGGAATGAATGCATGAAGGGGAGTGGGGAAAGTGGAGGAAGGGGAGCCACATTGCAAAGGGCCATGAATTCTGGGTTCAAGAACTCCTTTATTCAGCAAGCGAAGGCTCGCCCCTGAAAGTTTTTGAGTAGGGAAAGAAAACGGGCAGATCTCTTGGCAATTCTGTGGAGGATAGATTGGAGGGGAAAGACTGCAAACAGGGAGACCCCTTAGGGGCCTATTTCAACAGTCTAGGAATGAGGGCCGTCATATAAACAGAAAGAAGAGGACAAGTGTAAGGAGTGTTAAGGAGGGGCAATTCATAAGAGTCCTAGACAACTGATGGAAGAAGGCACGACTTGGGGGTAGAAGAGAGTCAAGGCTCAACAATCATTTTGGTCATCTGGAAATGGATTGAGAGTGAGAGCAGGGGGGCAGCTAGGTGGCGCAGTGGATAAAGCACCGGCCCTGGATTCAGGAGTACCTGGGTTCAAATCTGGCCTCAGACACTTGACACTTACCAGCTGTGTGACCCTGGGAAAGTCACTTAACCCCCATTGCCCAGCCAAAAAAAAAAAAAAGAGAGAGTGAGAGCAAAAGTGAAATTGAGAGATCTGGATTTGGGAGTAATCTGCACAAAGATAATACTTGAACTCACAGAAACTGGGATTCCACTGACACTCCACCCCCATCACCAAGGGAGAGAGTAAGAGCCTTGAGGGACCACTCCCTTCTCCAAATGTTCCAGTAGATTTATTCCCACTGGGTGGGCCAGAAATAGATGATGACCCAGCAAAGGAGACTGAAAAGGAGCTATCTGATAGGCAGGGTAAGATCTAGGCAAGAACAGTAATGGATGCAGGCTTGCTTGGGAAGGCAGACCATGTGATTTTGTTTGGAATATATAAACTTGAAAAGGTGGCCAGGCTTTGCAAGTGGAGATGGCTGATAGGCAGCTGAAAGTTTAAGACTGGAAGGAATTCAGGGGAGAGGTGAGACAGTCTAGAGGTAGAGATTTGAGAATTAACTACTTTGAAGAAGGAAATGGCAAACCACTCCAGTATCTTTGCAAGAAAAGACCAAACAGGATCACAAAGAGTAGGACACAACTAAAACAACTGATCATATATATAGATGTAATATATATTATGAGCAGCTAGGTGGTGCTGCAGTGGATAGAGTGCTGGGCCTGGAGTAGGAAGGCTTGAGTTCAAATTTGACCTTAAACATTTACAAGCTGTGTGACCCTGGGTGAGTCACTTCACCCTGTTTGCCTCAGTTTCCTTATCTGTAAAATGAGCTGGAGAAGGAAATGGCCAACTACTTTAGCATCTTTGCCAAGAAAACTCCAAGTGGGGTCATGAAGAGTTGGACACAACTGGAACAACAACATAGGAGAGAGCACTTCATTTGGAGTCAAAGAACCTGAATTCAAATCCCAGAAACCATTGCGGCTCTGGATAAGTCACTTTCTCTGGTGCTCAGGTCAGAGGCTACCGGCTTCATCTGTAAAATGAATTTATAAGTGCTTACTCTGTGCCCACCACAGTGCTGAAGATGCAAAAAAAGGTAAAAACCAAACAAACCACAAAACAAAACCCTCAAATATGGCCCCTGCTGTCAAGGAGCTCACATTCTAATGGGGAAGACAATATGCAAAAAACAAATCATACATAATAATACTTAATATTTATATAGCACCTTCTATGTTCCAAGCATTGTGTTAAGCCTTTTACAATTATTATTCATTTGATCCTAATAACAACCCTGGGAGGTAGGTGCTCGTATGATCTCCATTTTACAGATGAGGAAACAGAGTCAGAGTTCAATGACTTGCCCAGGGTCACACAGCTAGTAAGTGTCAGAGGTTGGATTTGAACTCAACTCCAGATCCAGCACTCTATCCACTGTGCCACCTCATTTTCCCTTAACCAAGACATAGACCATTAAATAAAAATGCGATCTCAGATGGAGCTGGAAGACTAGAAAAAGCCTCCTGCAGAAGATGGAATTGGAGTTGAATCTTGAAGGAAGCCAGGGAAAGTAGGGGCCCGAGGTGAGGAGGGAGAACTTTCCAGGCATGGTGATTAGCCTATGTCTTCATTAAAGCTGGAGAGGGGAAGGGGCAGCTAGGTGGCGCAGTGGATAGAGCACAGGCCCTGGAGTCAGGAGGACCTGAGTTCAAATCTGACCTCAGACCCTTGACACTTACTAGCTGTGTGACCCTGAGCAAGTCACTTAACCCCAATTGCCTCACCAATTAAAAAAAACAAAAGCTGGAGAGGGGAGCAGGGATTGAGCTGGCAAAAAGACTGTAGGCAACTGCTCTGGGGAATTGGTTAGGAAGTCATTAGCAGATAGCTACCAAGTGTTACTGAGTAGCAAGGGCCCAGTTGAGATTAAAGGCAAAAGTAAGAGAAATGGCAAGAGTGTTTGACTTCAGGAAGCTGGGGCTCAAGTGCCACCTGTAACACTAGTCTGATGATGGAGGGAGGCCATTGACATTTCTAAACCTTAAGGAGGCCGGACTGGATCAAGACAATGAGGGTTAATCAGGTCCTAGGATGGAGGGGGAGTGGAGGGATGGCAGAGAGGAGAGAAGGAGGGAGGGAGGGAGGGAGGGTGAAGCCAGATGCAGCCATAACAAACAGGAGAGATGAAGGAACCAGTTCTATTTTTCATGAATCCAGCCAGCCATCACAATAGGTCCTTTACTCTCCTCTCTTAATAGCACACCCCCCTACTGTTTTGGGGGGGCTGTGTTATATGACACGCTAACCCAACTCTCTGTCCCTATGTGGGGCCCTATTGTAGGGGTAGGGGGGGGCCCAGGTTCTTTCCACCGGAAGCTGTAACAAGAGGAAGTGTGTAGGTGGTGAGGGGTAGCTAGTGAAGGGCCCCAGGCTTTGGATGAAGAGAGAATGAAAGTGAAGCTCAGGTCTCAGTCATAACAATCAACCAGCCTGAGAATGCTGCTGTTACTGGCACTGCTGGGGGTGCCCATGGGCTCGGACACCTTCAGTCCCCGGAAGAGCCAGGATACTCCAACAGGTGAGGAGGACTGGGACCTGGAGGATGTGGAGGGGAGATGGGAAGAGCCAGGAAGGGAATCAGAGCCAGGTGCCCCAGCTGAATGGGCCTGAGACCTTCCAAGGGATGGAAGTGTGGGGCAAAGTGGGCTTCGAGGAATCCCTTTCCTCAGGTCCCCTCCTAATCTCATGGTTACTCATGTTTTCTCTCCTGGATTCCAACCCAGATTTCTTACCGATGTCCACGACACCTGTGCCCCTCCCAAAGGTAGAGTGCTGGGTCTTCAATGTTGAATTTATGAATTGTACCTGGGATGGCGGCTCTGGACCTCAGTCTACCAACCTGACTCTCTACTACTGGTATGAAGGGAGACAGGGATAAGAGAGGGAGGGGGGAGCACAGGAGGATAAGCTGGGAGACTGAGGCCTCATGGGAACTGGAGAGACTGGTGACTGGCTTCCTAGTGTGCCCAGTTCAGGTTACAGGGGCCCTAACTGTTGGGGTTCTGAAGTTCTTAGACTAACTCTTGGTCTCCCTCCAACCTCTTCCTTCAGGTATAGGGATCCGCCCAAGGAATGTAGCCAATACTTGTTTTCTGGCGCCGTCACTTCGGGTTGTTGGTTTGACCGTGGGGAGATTAACATCTACAGCAACTTCAATGTGGAACTCCGGGCTCCTGGGAGACATTTCAAGCAGGAAATGAAACTTAAGGATTTAGGTATGAGGACAGGGGAGAGGGCGCTTCCGGCCGCTGAGGCTTGTTCTTTCCCCCATAATGTTCTAGGAACTGGGGAGGGGGGGAATAGTACACAAGGGATTGGGGTCAGGCATAGGGAGGGAATAGGAGGGTAATTTGATCCCACCCACATGTCCTTCCTCCAGTGATCCCTTGGGCTCCTGAGAACTTGACAGTCTACAGTGTGAGTGACTCACAGCTGGAGCTCAACTGGACCAGCAGTTACAAGGCCATGTGTTTGCAGCACCTGGTACAATATAAGAGTGACATTGACTCCAGTTGGACAGTGAGTATGGGGAAGGTGAAGGGAGGCCAGGCCCAAGGATGGCCTTAAGCCTGTTATGCAAGGCCCTGACCCCCACTGACTTTCATCTTCCCCTGTTTCCAGTTCTTCTTTCATCTCTCCTCAGGCCTCTTTATCATCACTGGTAAATGTCACCACCCTGCCTCAGGCCCCACTTCCATATGTTTCCCAATGTGGGAGGTTGGGCCTTCAATGGTCATTAAAGGGACCACAGAAGACTGGGACTCCAGGTCAAGGGACTAGCCTGGAAAATTCATCTGGGTAGTGCCACTAGACCCCAGACACAGAGGGGGTAACCGAAGGGAAAGCAGGAACCCTGGCACCCAGGGTCTAAGACCCACCAAGGGAGAGAAAAAGGCAGCATGGTCCAGGGGAGAGAGTGTTAGCATTGTAGTCAGAGGGCCTGGGTTCAAATCCCTGTTCTGCCAGATTTCAACAAGTCCCTTCCTTCCTCTGGCCTTTGTTTTCCTCCTCGGTAGAATGGGTAGAATGAAGGGGCTGGACCAGACTGCCCTGCTCTGAGCTTCTTGCTGGCTCTTGACTTCTCTTTGAACCTTTCACAACAGGCTGGGCGCAGAGAGGAACTGAGGAAGGGGCTGCTCACTAGGGGGCGCCCTCTCCTTTTTGCCCTCATTTCTCTGGCCTCCTCTTTCCTCCAAGGAGCAGTATGTAAACCAGAGGCAGCAGTTCTTCTTGCCCAGTGTGGACGAACACAAACTTTACATGTTCCGGGTCCAGAGCCGCTTCAGACCTTACTGTGGCAATGCCAAGCAGTGGAGTCAGTGGAGCCCCGTGGTCCAATGGGGGGGCAGAAGTCCAAGGGGTAAAACCCTCTGACTCCAAACTCCACCTCGAATCCCGAATCCCAAATCCTCTTCCCTTTCCCGTATCATCCAACCTTCCCTCCAAGCAAGACGATGGCAGCCTTCCCCCAGACTGTTCTGACAAATATCTCTCTTCATGGGTGGCTGGGAAGGGGGGTGGTGGGCGTGTTCCGGGTCCCGGATGGGAGCTGTCACATAAGGCCCTTTCCTTCGGTGCCTTAGGGACCCTCTCGAGGCCCATGATGACAACTGTGTTCGTGCCCCTTGGCCTTCTGATTGGCTTTGTTTTCCTCATCGTCATGCTCATCCGGCTGGAGCGGTGAGTCTTAGGAAAAGGGGAGGGTCAGAGGGAGGGGGAAGGGAGGGGAGGGGACGGCTAGAAAAGGGTGCCCAGCAGCCCAGGCAGCTCCTGGAGAGGGAGGGGAACAGCATCTGACTCACTTCGTTGCCAATGGGGTCCCTAGAAGCGGGACCTTGATGCTGCCTAATCTGCCCCCCAGGGTGTGGGTCATCCTGATGCCCCAGATCCCCAACCTCAAGAACCTCGATGACCTGGTTACCACGTACCATGGAAACTTCTCGGTGAGAACATGCACAGACACAGTCGGCCTGCCTGTGTGCCAGGCAGATCCCAAGCACATAGAGACCAACTGTTTGTGTGTGGTGAGGGTGACCACGATAGCAGGCAGGATGTGGCCCAGCGCCTAGGGGGGTGGGGGCTGGGGGCTGGGACTCCCATAAAAGTCCAGAGCAGCAATGAATCAGGGAGGAAGGCCCAGAGTGATCTTGAGAATCCCTGCCCTCCTCACAGCAGCTGCGGGAACCTTCCCTTCTCCTCCCTTCACTCCCCTCCCCCCATTCCACAAGCTGACCTCTGGCCTTGGGTGGCTATCTGTTCTCAGACATGGAGCGGTGTGTCCAAGGGGCTGGCTGAAAGTCTGCAGCCAGACTACAGTGAGAGGCTATGTCACGTGAGCGAGCTCCCCCCGAAGTCAGGGGCCCAAGCAGAGGGGTCGGGGGGCTCCCCCTGCAGCCAGCACAGCCCTTCTTGGGCCCCTCCACCATGTTACAGCCCGGACCCTGAGCCATGAGGCTGGCCTGCGAGACCCTAACAGCTAATGGCCAGGCTTTTGCCCGGGCCTCCTGAGGCCCTGCCAACCCCCAGTGCTCTCTCCCTCAGCCCCCTCCTCCTTCTGGGGCCCCTTTCTGGGAACTTCCCCCACTCTCTGTACCTGCTCCCCCCACCAGCTGTCCTGAATCTTTTCCCTGTCTCCCACCCCCAGCCCTTCTTTCTCTCGACTCTCCCTCCCTCCTTCCTACTATTCCTGGATCAATAAAAAAAAAAAAAGGAATAAAGTTTCAGTTCATGAGAAATGAATGTTTGTGGTATACGAGGGTGGAGGGGGACATTTGGGGGTGGGTGGGGTGGAACACTGGCCAGGCCCAGCCTGGAGGACAAGTTGTGCTCCCAGATAGAAAAGGTTAATGGGGGGGGGGGTCCAAAGGCCCACTTCTCTCTGAGCCTTCTCTGCCCACTTCTCAGGGCCCTAAGAGCCAGCCTCAAGTCTTCATGTCTTTCGGACCCCACCCACGTTGCTCTCACTCCATTCAGCTCACAGGAGCACATATCCCCTCTCTCAGCGGTCGTTGTCGTGGTCTTTGACCTCATAATCACTCAGTCACAGCACTGGGCCCCACCCATGATCCTTCTGGTTAACCACAAGTGCCTCCACTAAGCAGCCCACCTCTGCCCCTGACCAGTCGATGGGCTCCAGCTCCATCCTCACATTCCATTCCTTGCCCCCGCCAGTGGCCAGCAGACCTTGAGTTCTGTATGGCTTTTCAGCAACTCCCGGGAGACAGAAAGTAAGGCTGCCGAGAATGTTCATTTGCATCAAGCATGGAGGTAAGGGGCAGGCCAAAACCAGAGAGCTTCAGGACCATTGGAAGAGGCTACAAAGTGCTTGCCCAGGCACGGGAGCCTCTGCCAGCCTTGGCTACCTTCTGTAGGTTAGAGGAGGGCAGCCAGATCTTGCTCCTGTCCTGTACTCACGAGGTCACATCACATGGCTGGCAAGGGGACTTGAGAACAGGCAGGGCTGTGGCCTCTCGGCTCTGGTCCGTCCCCCCTTCCCCGCCCCTCGCCAGTTCCCCCTCCCCGACTCACAAATGCTCCCAAGGGAGGGCTCAGATGCCTCAGCTGCCCCTGTGTCTTCCAGATAACCAGCAATTTCTGGCCAACACCAACTGCTCAGTCTTGCTACTGTTGCATTATGTTCGAAAAAAAGTGGGGCTGCATGATTCAGGTGAGGAGCCAGCCCCTGGGGCTGGGCACAGGAGCCAACCTGACCAGGTCCACCCTCAACCCGATCCTGGGCCACAGAGGGAGTGCCCCCTGGCCCCGTGACCTCTGCTCCTTACTATTCTCTCTGAATCTCCCTCTGCTTTGCCCACAGAACTCATTGACCTTTGTGATGAGGCTGGGACTCTGAAGCTACTGTTTCTGGTGAAGTTTCCTGGGGAATCAGCCACCAAATTCCTCCAAGTCAGAAACATCTACTACATTTGCAAGGTGGAACGTGGACCACCAGGTAGAAACTTGGTAGTGCCCCCCCCAATAAAGTTCCCCTCCCCCCAGGGTACCATCTTCCCGGGGACTATCCCCCCAGGGGCCTAATATGGGACATTGCCTCAGAGCAAAATGAGTCCAGGCCTGGGAGTAGGAGGACAGAGGTCCAAATCTGATCTCTGCCACTTTCAAGCTGCGTGACCTTGGGCAAGTCTTGCCACCTCTCTGGCCTCTTTTCTTCCTTTGTAAGATGAAGCATTCAGACTAGATGAGCTCTGAGCTCCCTTCTAGCTCTAAACTCAGGGTGCTCTGATGCCGAATGGCCCTCAAGAGAGGGTAGGTTCCTCCCTCCTCCCACTCCAGCCTCCCTCTCGAGGAGAGGATACAAAAGGAAGCCTCAGGACCAAGAGAAAAAATAAAGGGGGGGGCAGCTAGGTGGCGCAGTGGATAGAGCACAGGCCCTGGAGTCAGGAGGACCTGAGTTCAAATCCGGCCTCAGACACTTAACACTTACTAGCTGTGTGACCCTGGGCAAGTCGCTTAACCCCAATTGCCTCACTAAAAAAAAAAAACAAAAAACAAACAAACAAAAAATAAAGGGGGGGTGTCTCCAGTTGGGGTCCGAAAGTGTAAGAGTTTGTCCGGGGTAGGGCTTCCAACTGGGGGTAGCTCAAAGCTCTGTTTGCAGGGACTCGAAATGAAAATGCCTACAGGGCTTTTGTGCCCCTACTGAAGGAGCCAGAGCAAGAGTTATTGGGTATGGAGCATGATGGGGCAAGGTGGGAAGACACGTGAAGATAATCTGGAAAAAGGGGAGAGAGAGGGTACTGAGGACAAGATGGGGGAGGGGTGGACAAGAGGCCCTAGAAGAGGACTAGGACCAAACCCTCTGGGGGGGGGGGCTTTAGATACAAATGCTCTAAAAGGCTTGAAAAGTCCCCAATCCTTTCCTAAGTTCCTGCTGCCCTATGCAGTGCCCTGTGCCAAGATCCCAGGGACTTAGCTCCTGCCCTCAAGAAGCTTAGTGAGGGGAGGGAGGTCACGTACTCAGGTCACTCATCCAAATTCAGCTGTGTTAAGTGCATTGAAGGCCAAAGCGAGGGACTGGGAGAGGGAGGAATGGATTGAAGGGAGTTGATGGACCAAATCAGCTATTTGTCTATGTGTGTGGTGTATGTGCTATGTCCCCTGCAGCCCAGCTCCCTGACCTTTGTCTCTTAACCACTATGCCCTTGATTCCCTGTTCCCACAGCTATGGGCAAGGCTTCTGCTGGCTGCCGGCTGATGGCTCCCTCCCTAGCCTAGGCTGGGGCCAGGATCGTGCCACACAGGCCTCTGCCCCTGTTCCTCACCAGTAGTTAGAGAAAGCCAGGGTTCAGGTGTGTCCTCACCAGTTTGGGTTGGCATTGCTGTCCATTCTAGGCCAAGGCAAAGAAGCCCCAATGATGGAGGAGCACAGGCTAGGATAGCTGGGGTCTCAGTGAGCCTTAGTGGCGGTAAGGAAGATAGGGCATTTCCTCATTGACCAGAGGACTCAAGTTTCATTTCCCGGGCTCAGATGCCCTTAAATCACAGTGTGACTATCTGGAAAAGAGTCGAATAAAGATGCTCCGTGGCCAGGACGCTAAGAAAATCACTCCGATAGACTCTTACATGAACATTCCGGTGAGACTTGTTGGCCCTGCCTACTCACAATCCTATCTGCATTCTTAGCCCCACCCCCAGCCCTGCCCCTTGCCCTGCTGTCCACTGCTGCCTGGCCTTTTGGGCGGTGCCTCATTTCCAAACGGATCCGGTCCCATGGCCACTTTCTCAAATTGCCAGCATCCCCTCCACCTAGAGCCACTAACTGCTCCCCACTCCCCATCTAGTCCAAAACTACAGGACGAGTGGGAACACCAGGGACAGTGGAAGAAGAGGCAGCCACTCGAAGAGGGGTTTCTACACTTCCCAAGACTAAACCTGAAACCACCGGCAAGAAAGACAAACATCGCTAAGTTAGTCAATAAAGGGTGGAGTAGCAGTAGCGCTACCTGAGCAGCTTTCCTTGCTGGCTCAGTGCTGGCTGGGGACATGCGTGACAGGGGAACATGGCCTGGGGGCTTGTGGTGGGCTGTAGGCTCCAGAAAGTGTCTGATGCAGGGGAGGGGGGAGTTAGGAATAACTACAGAATGCTCCACAAAAGGTGCCTGAGTGTCCTGCTCTCTTGAGCCCTGGGTGAGACCGCATTTCCAGCAGGTCTGGAGGTAGTTCTGGGAGTCACCCTTTAAGAAGGGTCAGTGGCAATCAACATCCAGAAAGGGGAGACCAGGATGCTCAAGGAACCGACCATCACATCCTTGGGAAGGGTCAGCTGAAAGACCCTGGCACATGTAGCCTTGAGGTTGACAAGGGACAAAATCCCAGGGGCAGAATTCAATGTTTGAAGAGAGCTGGGGCCAATGGTGGCTCTTTTGGACTCCAAATGAGAAAGTGTCCTAACATGAATCAAGAGTCAGCCAACAGTGGGATGGGCTGCTTTGGGAGCTGATGACTTCTGTGTCCTGGGAAGCCTTCCGGATGGAATTCCTGCATCAGGTTGGACTTCTAAGGTTCTTTCCAACTCCTGCCGGTGGCGTTACCCTCTGGCCTGGGGGAGGGGCAGAGTGGAGATATAGGAGAAGAGGGCTAGCCTCCGTGAGTATAAGAAGACCGATTGTGAAGGGGAGGTAGCAGGAATCTGCCCGAGGCCCTGTCACATACTCTGGTCACACTTGTCTCCCCCAGCACCACCGCTGGCCACAAAGGCCCATTTTCCCTCTCCTGGACACACTTTGCAGCCCTTCCATCCCAGGTCTCCCAGGAGGACAGCAGAAACCAGGGCCAGTTCTAGGTATTTCTTTATGCTTCTATTTATTTATTTATTTATGTTTCCATTTATTTAATTTAATCATTTGACACACTTTCTCACTTGGATCTAGTACAAACATACATTGACACAATCTGGGCAGGACCCAGGACACGATGGGAACCCACAGCAGGGAGGGGCAGGGGACTGTGCTGAGGGAGCTGGGGGAGGAGCTGGCCAAGGCTCTGAGGAGGGAGGGCTCTAGACGCCCACCCAAGTCATCCCCTAGCCCTGTCGGTGTTGGTGGTGGTGGTGTCATTGGTGGTGGTGGTGGTGGTGGTGGTGTTGGCGGCGGCGGTGGGAGCAGGAGCAGGAGCAGGAGCAGGAGCAGGAGCAGCAGCAACAACAGCAGCAGCAGCAGCAGCAGCAGCAGCAGCAGCAGCGGCAGCAGTGGCAGCAGCAGCGCCGGCAGCACTGAACCCAGTGCACAGGCAGGAGCTCCCAGGACTGAAGTCTGGCCCTGGATCCAGGGTACTTCAGCTCCTCCCTTCTCCAAACAAATGGGGGATCCTTCCCTAAGCCACCGCAGGTCCCCCCCTCCCCCCAGCCCCCATGGCCTTCCTGGGATTGGCCTCTCCCTGGGGAAACCAGGCTGGCCTATCTTTCCGCAGTTCCTTTCCCCCTTTCCCCTGGGACTTGCCAGGGATTGACTCTCCTTCCCTAGCATCTGGATGTGTCTGTCTGTCTGTTTCGTCTGTCTGCCCTCTGTAGTGTTTGCCTTGTGTCACGATTATAAAGCCTTCACAAAGAAAAGCAATCCCCCGCCCCCCCATCCCTAGCACCTTGCCTCTCTGTTAAAATCTCTATACTTGTGTTTATATATCGTAAAAAGTTTATAAAAAGCTTTTAGGTAATCTGCAGCTTTCCAAAGGGTTGCCTTGGCCTGGTGGCTGCTCCAGGGCTCAGGCTTGGGCCCTCCTCTGTCCCTGCCCCCACCCACCCCCAGTTTGGGGGTCACTGCATAAAAAAAAACCCAGGCCTTGACTGGCTGAGGCCTAGCAGGCTCAACTGAGCGAGTGAGGGAGCAAGCGAACAAGGGAAGGAGGGAACGAGTTTAGTCCAGCTTAGCTTAGCTCAGCCCACCCGGCCCGGCCCGGCCCGGTCTTCCTGGATAAAGCTCTCTACAAAAGGTCCTGCTCCCAAAGGCAGGGGTAAGGCCACTAGCGGCTTCACATTCCCAGGAGCACTGCCTTCCCTGGCAGCAGCCCCAAAGCCTTTGGGGGAGTGTGTGTGTATATGCGTGGTGAGTGTGTGTGTGGCAGCGCCCAGGGACGCTCTTATGAGGGGCAGGGGAAGGGAACAGAGGCAGAGGGGGGCTCCTGGGAGGGGGGAAGGGGGGGCCTTAGCCCCTGTTGGCACAGTGAGAATAACCCCCTCCCTCCCACCCCTCAGATAGCCCCTTAAAAGCAGATGGACATCTATAAGTCCCCCATGCCTGGACCTGAGGGGTCTGGTCCCCGGGGGAGGGACCAAGGGTAGGAAGGAAAAGGGACATTCTCGGCTCCTTCTTGGGGGTGGGGGCAGGGGAAGGAGCTCCCAGCTATGGTCCACGGACCTGTTGGAGGAAGGACAGAGACAGACAGACAGACAGACAGACAGACAGAGATAGAGAGAGGGGTGAGAAGGAGAGCCAAACAGGGCCCTGTGGACTATATGGAGAAGTATCGCAGCCCGGTGAGAGGAAGGAAGACAGGAAATCCCTTTCTACTCCCAGGGGCTCACCTTCCTCTCCCCGGGGTCCCCCGCCCTGCCAGCTGCTCTGTTCTCCTACCTGGTCAGACTTAGCTGGGGACCCAGGAGTGGGCAGAGGGCTGTGAGTTGTTAGGATAACTAGGGGCTCCCGAACCAGGCTCAAAGTTGAAATCCAAGCCTTCGCCCCCATCCACTAGGTCGCTGATGATATGATCCATATCACACTCCAGGTTCTCTATGTACACATCTAGGTCCAGGTCCTGGGGCATTTGGTCTTGGTCTGTAGCTTCATCGGAGAGAGGGGGCACAGCAGGCTCTGGGGCCTTAGGGGCTGGAGTGCTTTCCATGCCCACAGGTGGGGCCATCAGGGCGAGGGCCGGAGGCAGAGGGCCGGGGCCTTGGCTTTCCAAGGGCTTAGGGCCCAGGCTGACTCCTGGGGCCAGTGGGCTGGAAGCAGGCAGCCCCCCAGGCAGAAGGAGGGTTGAGGGTTGGGGCAGGATGGGGTCCACTTGGGTCATAAGGATATCGGTGGAGGGGGGGGAGTCAGAGGTGAGCAGGGCCTCCAGAGTCTGGGAGCTGGAGAAGCGCCCTTCCCCAGGGGGCAGAGCCCCCTCCGAAGGGCCAAACAGGGGGCCGGTAAAGGCAGCTGGGGGGCCCGAGAAGCCCGAGGCAGCACCCTGGGGCAAAAGGGGCCTTGGGGTGGTGAGATTGAGCCCATCCAGTAGCTCAAGCTCCTCATTGACTGTTGGAGGAACATTGCCTGGATAAGTGAGGGAGGCCAGCACCTCCTCCTCAGCCACCCCCCCTTCAGGCTCTGGTCCCAGCCCTGTCCCCATGGGGGACAGTCGGGCACTAGCCATGCTGGCATTGGAGCTGCTGCGTGGGCGGAAGGCCGTCCACACCTCCGAGTCATCGGGGCTTCGTGGACTAGGGCTACCTGGCCATTTTGGGTAGAAGCTCCCTGGGCTTGTGGGCGCGGGGCCCTCGGCCCCCTCAGGTAATGCTGCCGTCTTCTTCTTGGAGGCCTTGACCCGGCCGCGAGTCAGCTTGCTGCTGTTGTCCATGGAGGCTGCCCTCCGGCGTGGGGCCTTCCCACTCCTGCCGCCCTCCGGGTTCAACATCCACCAAGAGCTCTTGCCTGTGGCCTCGTTATGGACCTTGATGAACTTGCTATGCAGGGAGAGGTTGTGTCGGATAGAATTCTGTAGGGGCACAGAAAGGAGGGGGGTGGTGGTCAGGAATGAGGTGGCCCTTGAGATAACTGGCCGGGTCCCAGCTCTACGGGCTGGGCTGACTAAGATGTGATGGGATCCCTGGGGAGGGAAGGGAGCTTCCCCTAAGAACCTCTCTTCCCTAGGGATCCCATCATATCTCAGCCAGCACAGAATGTTCTCATACCTGGCTCCTGGAAGCTCAAAGTGCTGCACTCTCTGACCCTAATTGCACTTTCCACCCTTGGGGGGCTGACTACATTGGGGGAGGGGTGCTACAGCACAGTAAAGAGGTACGCTCACTTGCTGGCCCAGCAGACCACTCCATGGGCCCATTGCCCTCGTGCAGGTTTGAGGTGGCTTTCTGGGGCAGGAGCATAACAAGGCTGCTGAAGTGGGAAGAGCCCACCGGGGCATCGGGAGGCCGGGTGTCAGTCCCACCTGGGACACTGGCTAATGGCCCTGGGCACACAGAGCTCTGCTTCCCCAGAGCCAGTGTCCTCAGATCGGGAGAACATCCCAGTAGTGTAAGCCCAAGGCCCTAGGAACATAAGGGGTGCGTGTTCCCATCACATACGTTCTCCTCCGGATGCTAGAGCAGATGGCAGCAAGCCATGGCTTGTTGCACTTGGAGAAGAATGAACATTCCAAACCTAAGCGAACCAAACAGCTGCTATTTACTAGCTAAGCAGCTTTGAGCTAGCCCCTCCTTCATTTTGGACCCCGGGCTCCTCATTCATAGAATGGGGGAAGGGGGCTAGCTACCAAAGTCTCATCCAGTTCAGAATTGTCTCCAATAACCCAAAGAGTGACAGAAAGGCAGATGGTGGCTGCACACCCAGAGGAGCACCATCTGGCTGAGGCACGATTGGAAAAGGAGGCCTAGAAGTTCGAGGCAACAACTGGCAAAGAGTCAGCAGGATCCATGCAATGACCCTGCTTGGGGAGTCAGGAGCCCTGGGCTTCTGTCCCAGGTCTGCTACTTTATTAGCTGGCTGATCCTAGCTGTCACTTCCTCTCTCTTAAGGAGATGAATATGCTCAATCTATGGCCCCCAGGTTGGAAGAATTGTTGTTAAGGTGAATGTGTCCATGTCAACTGCTTTGCCAGCTAGTAGTCATCTGCTAGCTGTGAGTGTGAGTGTGCGTGATTAGCATCACTTTTATTAAAGAAATGAAGGAAGGGTCAGCTAGATGGTGCAGTGGATAGAGCACCGGCCCTGGATTCAGAAGTACCTGAGTTCAAATCTGACCTCAGACACTTAACACTTACTAGCTGTGTGACCCTGGGCAAGTCACTTAACCCCAATTGCCCCACCAAAAAAAAAAAAAAAAGAAATGAAGGAAGGAATGAACTTTGAAAAGAAGAAGAAGAAGAGAGAGGCAGTACGGAGGAGTGGATACAAAATTTGTCCTGGAAACCTGGGTTCAAGCCCTGCACATCCCATCTTACGTGACCCTGGGTAAATCACTTCATCTGTGATTGTCCCAGGCAACTCTGAGACAAATTTACAGATGAATGGTTGACTTGAATTAGTGGAGGGAATTTCTATACTAGGAGAGGAGGGGGAGGAAAAGCTGGGAATTGAGAGCCATGGTGGGCCAGGGCCTTAATCTACAACAGCAGCAGCAGCAGCATTGATAAGATTTCTAGAGTACCTACTATGTGTCAGGCATTGTGCTAGGTGTTTTACAAATTTTATAGCAAATGATCATCACAATAGCCCTGTGAGGTAGGTGCTACCAGTATCCCCATTTTATAGATGAGGAAACTGAGGCAAACAGAGGTGAAGTGACTTACTTGCCCAGGGTCACACAGCTAGGACGTGTCTGGGGTCACATTTGAACTTAGGTCTTCCTGACTCCAGGCCCAGGGCCCCATTTATCATGGCACTACCAAGTGCATATTGGAATCACCAAAGCCCTGTTGAAGACCTACCTTCCCTGGCTTCCAAGATGCCCTAATCTCCCCCCCCCCTTCCACATGCCCCTCAGGCTGGCTGGGCCAGGCTCCATGGCCATCCCAGCCTTCCCCCACTTTCAGTCATGTCGGTCTACTGTTTCTAAAACTCTGCCTTCTCTCCACTTCACACCCCAAGGCTCACCTTCTCCTTCAATACCTTCCCTGTGTGTATGTACTCTAGGGAAGTGACTGCTCTGAGCTCCAAGCCAGCCTTTTAGACTGTCTGGCCCACACAATTGGGTACTTCATTAGAGCCTGCTAGAGCTTTCCCCTCTAAGGTCACCCTCCACCTCCCCTGTGGGGATCTGGCATGAATGTACTTGGTTCTTTTCATCATGTTTGTCTCCTCCATTTGAATTGAAGGCAGAGTTTGATTTGGCCTTTGGGGAGCCTCAGTTCTTAGCTCAGCGACTGGTACACAGGACGCCCCTAATAAATGTTTGCTGATTGATGAGTTTCAGGCTTTTGTCCCCAACTAGACCAGAAGCCTCCTGAGGCTGAGCCCTTCTCTTAATTCATACCCCCCCCCCATGTCTATCTCACAGCACATCAAAGGACACATGGGAGACACTTGGTACATCTTGGCAATGACCGTGGGCTTCCCCTCAGGGGCCCATCAGTTCCCAGCTCTTTCAGTGCGGACACCAAGGATTGGCAGACACTTTCCATGGCCCCTCCCCCAAATCACTTTCATGCTGGTCATCTGGTCAGTACTCTCATTTGGCAGATGGGAAAAGTGAGGCAAGCCAGAGAGGGGAAGGAACTTGCTTAGTTCCCAGCTCACAGGCTGAAGTGGCAGTGCCGGCTTGAGCTGAGAGGCCATGAGGCCAACACAGTGAACAAGTGAGCAGCTCACAAACCCTTCCTAGAATCCTGGACTTCTCCCACAAGGCTTGAACTCTCCCCATCCCCACCCCCCAACTAGGCCACGAGTCACAAACCTCTCAGTGGTTCACTTTACTCATTTGTAAAAATCAGAGGAGGTGTGGAGAAGCTAAGGGGTCCCATTTCTACAGCCTCTTCCTCGTAACAATCCTTCCAGGTACAGGTGGTTACAGGTACATTGGCTCGATTTTACAGATAAGGAAACTGAGGCTCAAAGACCCTTTCCTAAGCTCGCTCGCTCTCTCGCTCTCTCTCTCTCTCTCTCTCTCTCTCTCTCCTGGAGAGGAAAGAAGTGTCAGAGCTGGGGCTCCTGCACCCTAGGCTCTAAAATTCTGTTGCCCCAGGACCTAGAGACTCAGATTGTGGGGGCTGGGCTCTGTGGAAGAGCCCGATTTCTCTAGCCTTCAGCCTGGCTCATGACTGCTTCACTGATGAGAGGCTTTTTATTTTTCCCATGTTCCTTTTGGGGACACTAGGGTGAGGGCACCACTGCTGCCATGGCCACCCTGATACTGACTGACGTCATCTGAGAGAGCCCCCCCCCCCACCTTCTCAGCCAGGCTGGGCTCTTAGCAACGCACGCCACAAAGCTGAAGATTCTGGATGGGAGCGCAACGAGTTCAGGCCCAATGGCTGGCCCCTTGCTCTCTCCAGCCCCTTGGGCACATTCTTTTTCTCCCCTGTACCTCTCACAAGACCCAGCTTCTTTAGGAAGCTGTGGCCTGACCTTTTGGCTGGAGAGATCAACTGAATAGCCCTTAGAAACGCACCTCTCCTCCAATGGGGGTGCAGACAGCCTAATCATCAGGCCCCTAAATCCTACAGGATGTTATTAGACCCTACTGGGGTCCAAATAGGGGGATCTAGTGGTGGGACTGCTCAACCTGGAATCAGGAAGACCTAGGTTCAAATCCTGCCTCTGACACTTAGCTGTGCGATGACGGGCAAATCGTTTCCCCTAAGGCTAAGGCTAAGTCCTTAGCTTTCTCATCCGTCAAAGAGAGGCAACACCCCTAGTGCCTACACGTCACAGAACTGCTGTGATGTTTACATGAGATCATGTTGGTAAGGAGCTCAAGAAATGTCAGTTATCCTTATTACCAAACTGGGTGGCAGTGAAAATTTGGACTTCAGCCAAATAAGTCAGTTCAAGCAAGACCCGACCAGTACCCCCCCCCCAACCCCCAGATCTGTGGCCCCAGGCTCAGCCTTCCCATTGCAAGTGGGATGACAGGGCCATCTTGGGCTTGGAGAAAGAAGAGAAGCCCTCCAACCCTGAGCAGTCAGCAACCAGTGGCCCTTCCTCAGCCTTCGAGCCAGCTCTGTTTTCAGGGGGCAGAGTAGGCTACCTGGGGGGCTGCACCTTGGTTTGGCAAGTCCAGCCTTTCGGTCTATCAATCTGATCAGAGCCTTGCACAGAGTAGGCTTTCAACCCCTAGGGACAGTCTGGACCTGAGTCTACCTCCTGTGCCCAGGGGCTGGTGATTACTCTGCCCTTTGTGCCAGCTGCAGGTGCAGGCTGCCACAGCTGGTTGGGAAGGGGGGTATCCAGTAAACGGCTGCGGTGGTGTCGGTGGCAGCGTCAGCAGCCGGAACCTTGGAGAAGTCCCCCCCCCCCCAGCTCCGTAAGCCTCCGGAGTCTCAGTTTCCAGGCCATCTCTAGGGAGGTGTCCCCCCCTTAGGAGGGGGCATCCTGCCGCTCAAGCCCTTCCCCCCCATTATTCCGTAATGATGCTAGGCTTCCTCCCAGGATCTCTGCCTCAACATAACATCCTAGAATTTGAGACCTAAAAGGGCCCTTCTCCATCACTGAATGGACGGGTGGCGACCCCTCCATTGCTGTGCCGAGGCCAGTTCGGGCAAAGGCCCCGCCGCTCGGCAGCCCTGGGCACAACAGGTGGTGCCCGCAGTGCCGCCTCCCCAGGGGCTGCTCTTGGCCCCGGAGGGGCTGCAATCATTGCCTGCCTGGCCTTGCCCCCTCCAGGCCCTGCCTCTGCGAAGCCCCCAGACAGATTCCCTCCTTTTCCACCTCCCCCATCTAGCCCCCCCCCCCCGGGCCCCCTCCTCACCAGGGCCAAAAGAGCTCTGCAACAGCACGTCCCCACCGAGGCAGCGGCAGCGGCGGCAGCGGCAGAAGGAGGGCAGGGCAGGGCAGGGGAGGGGAGGGGACGGCAGGGGAGGGCAGCGCAGGGCAGCCGTCGCCCCCGTCCGCCTGGGTCTTCCCGCCTGCCTGGGGCTGCGAGGCTGGGGAGGGGATGTCAGGGAGCCCTCCCCGTCGGTGCGGTGCGGCACGGGGGCCAGGACTGGGCTGCGGCACACAGCTGGCGGGGGGGGGGGGGAGGAGAGAAGGGGAGGGGAGGAGAAAAGAGGAGGGGAGGGAGGGGAGAGGAGAGGAGAGAGGGGAGAGGAGGAGAGGGGAGGGGAGAGGAGAGGAGAGGAGAGGAGAGGAGAGGAGAGGAGAGGAGAGGAGAGGAGAGGAGAGGAGAGGAGAGGAGAGGAGAGGAGAGGAGAGGAGAGGAGAGGAGAGGAGAGGAGAGGAGGGGAGAGGAGGGGAGAGGAGAGGAGAGGAGAGGAGAGGAGGGGAGGGGAGGGGAGGGGAGAGGAGAGGAGGGGAGAGGAGATGAGGGGAGAGGAGAGGAGGGGAGGGGAGGGGAGAGGAGGGGAGGGGAGAGGAGAGGAGAGGAGGGGAGGGGAGAGGAGAGGAGAGGAGGGGAGGGGAGGGGAGAGGAGATGAGGGGAGAGGAGGGGAGAGGAGGGGAGGGGAGGGGAGAGGAGGGGAGAGGAGGGGAGAGGAGGGGAGAGGAGATGAGGGGAGAGGAGAGGAGAGGAGGGGAGGGGAGGGGAGAGGAGAGGAGAGGAGGGGAGAGGAGATGAGGGGAGAGGAGAGGAGAGGAGGGGAGGGGAGGGGAGAGGAGGGGGGACGCGGTACCTTCCATCCGGCGGAGCTGTTGCTGTCGCCCTTGTCCTTGAAGTAAGGCACGGAGCGGACCATCCACTCGTAGATCTGGGCCAGTGTCAGCCGCTTCTCGGGGGCGCTCTCGATGGCCTGGCTAATGAGCTCGGCGTAAGACTGGTTCCCCCAGGCGTTCCGGCGGGAGCCACCCTTGCGGGGCCCCGTGGCGGCGGCGGCAGCGGCGACGGCGGCGGCGGCGGCGGCCCCGACGGGGGCCCCTAGGCGGCCGGCGGCTCCGGGCCCCCCCCCAGCTTCGGGCAGCGGCGGCCGCGGCGGTGGCGGCGGCGGCAGCAGCAGCAGCGGCGGCAGCGGCGGCCCCGGTTCAGGCTGCCCCTCGGGTCCCAGAGTCGCGGGTTCGGGCCGGGGAAGGGGCCATGTGCACGAGCGGGGCCGGCTCTGGGGCTCGAAATCGGGGTCGACGTCCAGCGCGCGCGCCGCCCCCGGCCCGGGCTCCCCATCCCGCTGGCCGCCGGACTCCATGCGTGGTGGGGCTGGCCTCGCTCGGGGGGCTCAGCACTCCGGGGGGCCGGCCAGGGGGGCGGCGGCAGGGGCGAGGGGGGCCCGGGGCTCCCGGCCCATCCCTCCTCCTCCTCCTCCTCCCGCTCTCGCTCCGGCTCCCGCTCCCGCTCCGGCTCCCGCTCCCGCTCCGGCTCCCGCTCCCGCTCCTGCTCCTCCTCTTCCTCCCCCCGGCAGATCGCTGGCCCCGGCCGGCTGGCCGGCTGGCCGGCCACGAGGGGGGCGCCTGCCCCGGCTGCCCCGGCTGCCCCGGCTGCCCCTGCTGCCCCTGCTGCTGCTGCTGCTGCTGCGGTGGTGGCGGCGGCGGCGGCGGCGCCCCGGGGGCTCCTCCCCAGACGTGCCTGCAAAGCGGCTAGTCCCTGGAGCCTGCCCGGGCCCGGGCCACTCTCAGCCAGCCTCCCTTCCCACTGCTGCCGCCGCCGCCGCCGCCTCCTCCTCCCCGGGGCACCGAGTCACGCATGGCATGGCTCTTCTTACCCCCTCCCCCGGCCGGCCCCCACTCGCCCCTCCCCCCGCCCGCCCGCGCCGGCCCCCGCCCGGCCCGGCCCGGCCCTCGGGGCCTCGGCCCCTCTGCCCGGGACCCGCGCCCTGATCACCCCGCGCCCCCCAGCCCGCCTTCCCCTTTTGTTTTGATCCCACAAGCAGCACCCCCAGCCTGACGTCTCTGTTTACCACTCGCCCGAAGGGCCCTTCGCGCATGCTCTCTCCGGGACTCCTCCCGGGTGCTGGTGGCAGTGTACTACAATTCCCAGCGTGCTCCAGGGCGGCTGCCCGGCCCGCCCCTCTGCGCCCCTCCCCTCCCGTCCTAGCCTAGCTGGGCCGGGCGGGCAGCGGAGGAGGCCGGAACGCGGCAGGAAGCCGCCTGTATGCCTCGGCGGCCTCCCCTTCTTCCCTCCCCCTTCAGCCTCGGTTCAGAGGCACGAGAGCTGCCGGCAGTGGGGTGGGGGGTTAGGATCACAAATCCAATCCCTTCATTTTGCAGGCAGGGAAACTGAGGCTCTGAGAGTCCAAGAGACTCTCCCAGGGTCAGGCAGAGGCTGGAGGACGCGCCGGCAGAAACGGGCTTTAAAGCCCCGCGCCCTTTCCTCCAACCACAGGTCCCCAACCGTAACTGCCAGCTGCTCACCCTGGCTGCCCAGCAGGCCACTTTGTCCCCCAAGGACAGACATGCCCGTGCGGCCACCTTGTCCAGCTGGCACTGTCGTGAAAGAGCTTAAAAAAGGCCCTCGGACGTCATCTAGCGCACTCCTTCAGTCGGCTGGAGGATGAAACAGGCCTAGATAGATTCCGTGACTTACCCAAGGTCACACAGCTCGCAAGTGGCAGGTATCAACCACTTAGCCTTAACCTGCAGATTGAGAGCTCATGGATCACACAGTCAGCGGAGCCAGAACTGATTCCAAGCTTACTGTCTCTGCGACTTTGGACAAGTCACCCAACTTCCTGGACCTCAACTTCTCTCGGACTAGCTGACTTCCGAGGGCCCATCCAGTGCTGAGTGCATTATTCTACTCGTTTTGTTAGGACAGAAAAGACACCTCACAAACACGAAAACAAATCCCATCTCAAAGTACCTTTGTTATTTCTCTATTGCAGACAGAAGGTGGGGGGGAGCTATACCCCTTACCTTGGGGGCTTCGAACTCGGAACAGGGACTAATATAATTGATCAGAGTTTTGTTGCCTTTCTGCCCAGTCGATTAACTTAGTGACACTATATTGGGTTTTTTGCCCCCGGCATCTCTTCATACAAGTCTTCCCATGTTTATTCAAATTCTCTTTTGTCTTCTTTGTGGCTCAGGCATATTCCATGATATTTGCATATCAGAACTGTTTCAGTCATACCTCAATCCCCGGGCACAATATCTCCTTTCTAGGTTTTTGTTATCACAAATAATGCCACTGTAAATTTTGGAGCAGCCCCCGTGCGGAGCCAGTAGCTTTTCTTGCAGAGTTCCCAGTGGTTTTCCAGAAACAACGAATGATCCAGTTTCCAGCTCCTCCACATTGCTAAACTTCAGGAAGTCGTTTCCCTCCCCTGGTTCCTCTACTTCTTCACTACCCACTTGGGCTTCCAGCCTTCCCACGGTCCTAAAACTAGATTGCCCTCATTAAAACCTCCAGCGACTTCTTGTGGGATCAATCCTGTAATCTTTTTGTCTGTCTCCAACCTTCCTGACTTCCTTGCAGTACTTAGCAGTTTAAAATGTCTCTTCTACCAGATCCCCTCTCTTACTTTAGACTCAGAGACCCCACAGGCTCCTGGTTCACCTCCTAAAGGCTCCTCTTCAATGTCTCCTTCCTGGGTGGCCAATCTTCCTTCCAAGTCCTTAAGTTGGCTGTTCCCCAAGAGTCCTCTTCTCTCTTTACACTTTCTCCCTTGGTGACCGAACCTCAGTGTTGGAAGAGACTTCAGAGGCTACCGAGTCTCATGTTGTCACCAAGTCCCGCCTGTGCCTGAACGAGAATCCTACCTACAACATGACCTTCAAGTGGTCGTTCAGCTTCTGCTTGAAGAGTTCCAAGAAGGGGAGGAATCCATAGACTCCTGAGGCAGTCACTGCTCTGGGGACTTGTGAGGGAGTTTCTCCTGACCTCCAGCCTAAATTGGCTTCTTCTAAAGTTCGCCCCATTGCTCCTGGTTCTGTCCACCAGGGCCAAGGAGAACAAAGCTAATCCCTCTTCCACATGAGAGCCCTTCATATACTTGAAGATAGCTCCCATGTTGCCTCTGCATCTTCTCTTCTCCAGGACGAACATCCCTAGTTCCTTCTTTGTTGTTCAGTTGTTTTCAGTCGTGACCCCATTTGGGGTTTTCTTGGTAAAGACACTGAAGTGGTTTGCCATTTCCTTCTTCAACTCATTTTACAGATGAGGAAACTGAGGTAAACAGAGTGAAGTGACTTGCCCAGAGCCACACAGCTAGGAAGCGTCTGAGACCAACCAGATTTGAACTCGTGAAGATGAGTCTTCCCGTTTCCAAGCCCAGTGTGCTATCCACTGCAGCGCTGCCTAGCTACCCCAGTTCCTTTTGCCAATCCTTATATGACATGTACTCACGGTCCTTCTCCATCCTGGTCCTTCTCTGAGCACTTGCCAGTTTATCAATACCCTTCCTAAAATGTGGTACCCAGAACCAAAGCCTTCAGATACTTCGTTTGTGGCCTGTCATCCAGTGTATCAGCTTTGTGACATCTGCAAATTTGATAAGCCAGCCATCTGTGCCTTTATCAAAAAGAACAAAGAGCACAGAGCCCTCCATGGGACATTCTCTATAGACCATAACACACAAACATGAATAATAACTAGTTTTTGCCTCTGGCTACTCAACTAGTTCCCAAATCCAAGTAGTATGTAGTTCACATAGCTCCCTTTTCCCCTGGAATAGCATGAGAAACTTGGTCAAATGCTCTTCTACAATTCAGCAAATTATATTGACACCATTCCTCTGCTCTACCAATTTCATAACCAGTGAGAAGAGGTTATAAGGTTACTCTGGTAGGACCTATTTTGGGGGGCTTTTTGTGATCACTGCTTCTTGTGGCTTTTAAAAAATATACCTTTTTTTGTGGGGCAATGAGAGTTAAGTGACTTGCCCAGGGTCACATAGCTAGTAAGTGTCAAGTATCTGAGGTCGGATTTGAACTCAGGTCCTCCTGAATCCAGGGCCGGTGTTTTATCCACTGCTCCACCTAGCTGCCCTCTCACTGCTTCTTTTTGTAGATCATCACTAACTATCCTTTTACTAATGAATATGTTTGGGAATGCCCATTGGCATGTAGTATTCCAGGTCCATTCTCTTTCCTTCTGTTGAAACTTACCCTTCTGCAGTCCTCCCACATCACTGGTGAGCTCTACAATTTCTCCAAGCTCACTGATCGATAGCTGGCTTAGCAATCACATTTGCCAAGTCTTTCAGCACCCTGGGCAGCTAGATGTTCTCTTGCTATCTATTGCTTTACTTATCTTCAATATCAACTCCCTCTTAGCCATTTTTGCTACGTCCTTTCCAGTCCAAAGATTATTCTCCTTGGCAGAGAAAACAAAAGCCAAATAAGAGTTAAGCCTTCTCTCTTTCATCAATTATCATCATCTCATCCACTATGAACTGTAGTCCTTCCCCACTCCCTTCTCTGATCATTCTCTTTTCCCCAGTATGGATTTTGAAAAGGACCACTAATCCTACTGAAACCATCCCTGCCCGAGTCCTGTTTTTGTATTCTTCCTCTATGACCCTCCTTGGTTTTCAGATTCTACACATGGTTCTCAAAAGGCTAAGTTGGTTGGTGAATTTCTTGCCTATCAGGAGGCTATTGTCATAGTCCTGCTGAAAGTTGATAAGGTCCCAAACTCAGGTGGGGGCTGTGGGAGTGACCAGAAGGGTATCTCTTGATGCTGTCTGATATGAAGTCTCAAAAGACAGGACAACTACAAAGTCCTGGGACTGGAGGCATGAACTGGTCCAACTGGGCAGTACTTAAGCACACTGATAGGTAAATCAGAACTTCGATCTTGTCATTGTCAAAGGAGAGACATTGGTGGAGAGACGGAGCTAACACATGGATCTGCCTAGGTGCTCGAGCTGGGGTCTGGCCATTCAGAATTAGAACCAACGTTTCTCTACTGCTCTAAACCTTATCACAATCCCACGAGGGACAGAACAGAAGGGTTATCATCTCCATTTTACAGCTTAATAAAAGGCTCCGGAAAGTCAAGTGGCCTGCCAAGGAAAGTCAAAAGGGGCCTGGATTTGGGGCCAGAGAACATGGATGGAAATCCGCATTTGGCCACTTGCCACCTGTTTATGTGATCCTTCCCCTCTCTGGGTCCTACCTGTAATGAGGAGGTTGGAGTTCATTGCTTCTAAGGTCTCTCCTAGCCCTAAATCAATATTCCCGACTATCTGAGGCAGGACCATCAATTTAAAACTGCAAAGAGAATTGGAGATCACTTCATCCATACCATTCACCTGGCTAAGGAAGATTGGAAACCAGGTCTCCTGCCTCTCTACCACTTCTTCTCATTAGTTTAGCTGGTTTTGAAAACTTCATTTTTCCAGCTGGGCACTTTCTAACCTTTAAAGTACTACATAGGCTTTACCTAGATTCTTGAAGTTATTAAAGGTAAGAAAAAAACCCTAAGAATTATTTTTACAAATTGGAGGGATACATGTATAAATTTCAGTCATAGTCATGGTCATCGTCGTCCCATCATTGCCACCACCATCCTTATCATTTCACCTACGGGTAATCAGTTCCTGGGCCAATGCTTCACCTTAACCAAACTTACAAGAGACTGACTTTTAAAAATTCAGAATGTTAGGGGGCAGCTAGGTGGCGCAGTGGATAAAGCACCAGCCTTGGATTCAGGAGTACCCGAGTTCAAATCCAGCTTCAGACACTTGACACTTACTAGCTGTGTGACCCTGGGCAAGTCACTTAACCCCCATTGCCCCGCAAAAAAAAAAAAATTCAGAATGTTGATTTCTTACCTTTGCCTTGAGAAAGCCAGGTGGCCTGGAATCCTCATGTGTGGTATGTGTGTGTATCAGTTGGTCAGCACATTCCCTTCCCAGTCAAACCATCTGTTCCTAAAAGGAAATCAGAATCAGAAAGGAGCGTGGGGAAACACTGAATCAGAGCAAAGAGAACAAGATGGCCTTCAAGGATAACCACATCCAACCTGATCTACCTGCCGTGGGTGCCGCCACTGCCACTGGGCCACAAAAGCCACCTCTGCTCTAGAGGGGCTTCCAGAACTCCTGTGGCTAGCCCTCTCAGAGCTTCCTGCTTGGCTCTCCCCTTTCTCCCAGAGTCTGTCTAGCTGAGCAACCACCTTATGTCTGCATATGTCATTGACATGTTACAAATGTCCAAGATCACTGCTTATCTCTGCCAAGTTCCAGTTAGGCTGGTGAAGATTGGGAGCCTCCCTAGGCTGTTGGGGAGAGCAAGCCTTGAGAGCTACTCCAGTCACACTGGCAACACATCTACAAATCATGTTGGGGAAAGGGGGAGAGTTCATCTCATCCATTGGAGGTTGAGTTCACAAGGGAACTTTTGGGGGGAGCTTTCCCCTTTATCCTGGGAGTTGTTAGCAGGCTGTAAGTTCTCATCAGAGGCAACCTTGCAGCCGTGTCAAAGCTTCTGAGAGGCACATTTGAACAAGGACTCTGGCCCAGGGAGATGTAAGGGGGCCCCATTTAGGGTCAGCAAAGAGACCTCTACAAAGGCAGAGCTGGTTTTTCCCAGAGGCCCCCGAGTCCTCAGGCCTGAGCTGTGTATCCCTTGGTTATTCTGAAACTGTATTTCACAAAGTGACATTTCTAGAAACAAATTTTACCCAGTATTAAAACAACATTGAGTGAAACTAGGCCCAGCAAAACTATGCAAGGTCATTCTGTAACTCCCAACCAAAACTTGGCAGGACACAATCTACAATAGGTCCCCAAGGGTGCTCTTTGACACTACCCCCCCACATTAGATTAAAGTGGTCCTTGAAAAAGACACATGTGTGTTCTCTAATGCTCTTTTGTGTCTATGTAGAGAAGAAACAAGTGTTTGCAAGGCCAGGGAAATGAAGATCTACTGGAACAAAGATGTTTTCTAGCCATCCCAATCATGGGAAAGAAAAGGGAGGGGCAGTGATCTTTAGGTATTCTGCAGTTCAAAAAAGAAATATAAACTGCTGAGCAGGGGAAGGCGGCTTCTTCTTTCCTTTGTCACCTGATCACTTTTTGTGGGAAGGGGATGTTGGGGTTCTTTCTTTTCACTCTCTCATGTGAGGGCTGGGAGGGGACCTCAGAGCATGTTGGCTCCTGCTTTCTCTTTCTGAGGGCTGAGAGACTCAGAGATGTTTTTGCTCTTTCTATGGAAGCAGACGTCCTAAGGCATCCCAGTAGAAGTGGCTTACTGGGGAGGCACCTGGGAAAGGTATCTTTCTGGTCCTAGCCTATGTTTGCAGGGTACCCTCCCTGTATGCTATAGCCTCCCCTTCTGGTCTGTGTAGTCAGTCTCTCTGTGGGTATGTATGTCTTTCCTATCTCACCAACTTTTCTCTCTCATGAATCTCTTCATTTATCTATTTATTCCCTGTAGTTTCCTAGCTGTCTCCTGAAAGGGGAGAATAGGATCCTAGGTCTTGAGCTGAAAAGGACTCTAGAAGGCTCCCTCTCTCATTTTAAAGATGATGAACTGAGGCCCAAGGAAGTTAAGAGACATCTAAGGTCACAGTGGTAGGAAGTGTCAGAGGGAATATTTGAACTCAGGTCCTCTGATTCTAGTCAGTGTCCCTTCTACTAGATCACAACATCTCCCCTAAGTACAAACCTGTTTTCTTTCTTTCTTTTTTAATCATAAAAGTATTTTATAATTTTCCAGTTACAGGTAAAGATAGTTTTCAACATTTTTTCATAAGATTTTTAGTTCCAAATTTTTCTCCCTCCCTTCCTTCCCCTTCCCCCTCCCCAAGACAAAAAGCAGTCTGATATAGATTATACATGTACAATCACATCAAACATATTTCTGCATTAGTCATCTTGTGAAAGAAGAATCAGAACAAAAGGGGAAAACCTCAAAAAACAAAAAAAAAACCAAAAACACCCCCCCCCAACAAAAGTAGAAACAGTATGGTTCAATCTGCATTCAGAATCCACAGTTCTTTTTTTCTGGATGTGGAGAACATTTTCCAGCATGAGTTCTTTGGAATTGTCTTAAATCATTGCACTGCTGAGAAGAGCCAAGTCTATCACAGTTGATCATCACACAATGTTTCTGTTATTGTGTACATTCTTCTCCTGGTTCTGCTCACTTCACTCAGCATCAGTCCACTTAAGTCTTTCCAGGTTTTTCTGAAATCTGCCTGCTCATCATGTCTTACAGCACAACAGTATTCCATTACATTCATATACAACTTTTTCAGCCATTCCCCAATTGAGAGCATTCCCTCAATTTCCAATTCTTTGCCACTACAAAGAGAGCTGCTAAAAATATTTTTGTGCCTCAAACCAGTTTTCAAAAGAAGTATTGTGAAGTTATGAATTGTTGGGTCCAATCCGGCAATGTTCCCTACAGCCAAAGTAAAAACAGCCCAAATTCATAGGCTCTTGGGATATAAGTCAAAGAAATGAGCACATGTGCATGAGAGAAATCTTGCTAAATTTTTACCCTGTTTGGGGCTGGAAGCCTTGACCCACTGACATCATGCAGTAAGAAGGCCCCAGCTCAGGACCAGCATCAAAGTAGAAACTGGCCTGGGGGGGCCTTGAAACCTGGTGTGGCTGGGGCCTTCATTAGCTACATGCATGCCTGGCAGGGCTGAAGAAGCAGAGCCTCTTGGTCAAGGACAACGGACAAGAATGAGGAAGAAGAATCCTTAAAATAGCTAATGGTTCTAAAGTGATTTCACAAAGTGCTCTAAGTAGGTTGTTTTCTTTGATTCTGACAACACCCTTGGATAAGAAGTATTATGAACATTATTATGCTCATTCGATGGTGGAGAAAACAGGTTCAGAGAGGTTCAATGACTTGCCCAGGGTCACACAATTAGGAAATGTCCCAGGTAGGATTCGAATGCAGGTCTTGTCAGTCTTTGAGTCCAAGGGTTCTTTCCATCATTATGAACATTTCCCATAAGCCAGGGATGACATCGTGGTCTGGATTGTTTGGCTTAAATCTCAGAGACTCTTAAGAGATCAAAGGCATGTCCATGGGCCAGGGCCAGTCAGGGAAGAAGGGCTCGGTGGATCTTAGTTGGGAACGATGGCTGGACGCCATATTGATTTCTCTGCAGCAGTGCCAAGGCAGGGATCATTGTCCTCCTGCCCTCACCTCTGTATCTTGTCCTGTTCTGCAGCTTGTCCCAACACATATTGTGTTCTTTGTTTCTCTATGTGCCTGTGTGCTGGTTATTGCCTAATGTGGTGTGAGCATGAGGTACAACCAGCCAGAGATGAGGGCAGGGGACTTATGACCAATCCTCACTGCAATTCCCAAGTGATGGGGAGTAGTTGGTGCTGTCCTCATGGACACCTCTTCCTCTACTGAGATATGAATTGAGGTAGGCAAAAAAGGAGAAATTGGGACGTTCGGGTTTCACTTTTGTCCCAGAGAGGGTGGAGTCTTATGGTTGGACAAGTCATCTGCTTATTCCAGATTTGGGAATCCTAGAGCCTATGAATGACTTACCTGGGGGATGGGGCCAGGAATACTTACGGTTCCTTTCTCTTATCACCCTAAAACTGTTTAAGCCCTGGGGGGGGGGGAGCAAATCCTTCCTTTTCTCCAAACCCCAACCAAACCTGGTCTGCTGGACCAGAAGAGACCTTGTACAACTGGTGGGGCAGAGGTAGATGGGGAAACTCAAAGCCACGAAATACTAGGTGCCCCAAAACATTCAGGATTCTAGGGGTAGGATGGCAGGTGGTGGCAGGCACTGAATTTAGAGCTGCTTGGAAGAGAAAAGGAATCATTCTGGTGAAAGATTAACATAGAGTCAGTTGCTTCTTGGGAGCACTTCGTAGGGGTCAGTTTTTACCTCTGACATGTAGCAACAGGACACTACACTGTAGTGTCAAGGCGGGTGATTCTGGGACCCTTTCTAGTGCAATAGGTCTTGCTTTTCGACCACACATGACTCCAAGGCCGCTCCAATGAAATTAGGAAAGAACAACCACTCCCAGTAAAGTTGTAGAGCTGGCTGGGTAACTATCTGAAGGTGTGATCTGATTAAAGGCTAGGGCTAGGGTCTGTGGGGAGTGGGGAGTGGCCGCTGAAGCGGAAACAGAAGCAGATCTGTTTACTGTTCATAAATAGCAAGGGTTGGGAATATTCTCCCCACTTCATGACGGTCAATTTCACTACCGCTGGGCCTCAGTTTCCCCAAATCAAAATGAGGGCGTTGGATTAGATAATCTATAAATCCCCTTCTAGCTCCAAAATTCTGTAGGATTGGAAGGTTCCATAGATGGGAGATTATGAAAAGCAAAAATTCTGGCTGTACACTCACTAACAATCCCAAAGAGGAAAAAGAAACCAATGTTGCCTCACAAGATGCTCTTTGATGAGATTAGATATAGAGGATTTTATTGGGGGGGGGGAGGAGGGACACATAACCAAGTATGAATTCAGAAGAGTGAGCAGAACATGTTGGGAGAATGTCAAGAACGTCAGAGTCCAGAAGTACCTGAAGCTCCAGAACACGGATTAAAGAAAAAAAGGGCTTTTTACCTCCTGGAAGAAGAAGAACAAAGGAGGAAGAGGCCGTCTCCAGGGAGGGAAGAAAGTGCAGTGTTACCAAGTGTTGGATGAAGCAGATGTGCTTAATTTGTTCAGTCTTTTGGAAAAGCGAGTTTTGAATTGACAAATTATATCTTGTTTCATCAATCCATATGTCATGTTCAAATATATGGGGGGGGCAAAGAAAGAAGAACCAAGTATCATATGAGGAAGGACAAGTGAAAACCTGTAAACAAGTCAGAAACAGCAAAGTTAAAAAAAAAACCCAATTAAAAAAACCCCCGATTTAGTAAACAACCCAAAAGAGTGGCTGTGAGTTTACACAGTTCTAGCCTTCTCTTCTTGTTAGATGGGTAAGAAAGAAAAGCTGTGCAAGAACTGTAACAGAGTAACCTTAACAACGCCACTGTCTTTACGACGAACTTTGTTACTGTTTTCTGTCTTCGTTTTCCTCATTCTTGTCAGTACTGTGTGTACTCCAGATCTGGCTTCCCATGTTAGTTTGTATTTTCTCTGATTCCTCCTTACTTACACCATAAGAATATTACGTTCCAATTTATTTAACCATTCCCCAGGAGCGGGGTACATAGTTTGTTTCCATTTTGTTTCTTTTGCTATTACAAATAGTGTTGCCATGGCCAGTTTTGTACAGATGGGTCTTTGACTTCCATAGGGTATGAGCCCCAAAGCGGAACAAATGACAAGCTCAAAAGGTATAAATGTTTTTGAAACTATTTGGGGGAAACTCAGGTTCTTTCAGTGAGGGGAGTGATTTCTCAGCTTGAAAGGAAAGCACAGATACTGTAAAGTAGCAATAAAAAACCAAACTGAGTATAAGAAGCTAGGAAGAAACGACCCGAAGTAGATACTCCAAGTGAATTCAATTCTTGAGGACAGCAGAAACTATAACTTAAGGTACCCCAAGATGCTTGTGAATACTGAGCAATCTTGGAGTATTGGTTCTTGAAGACTCTAGACGGGCAAATATTATCCTGATTTTCAAAGATGGGGAACAAAGATTCTGGAAACTACAGATTACTCACCTTGACATTGGTGCCCAGCAAAGTCCTAGCACAGATAAGTAAATAGATGCTTCATGAGCATTTAGAAAAGAATGTAGGGATCACTTGGAGCTAACATGAATTTTAGTGAGACCGAGTCTTGCCAAGGTAATCTCTTGTTATTTTTGGCTAGGTTTATCAAGGTCATTTGATGAAAGGGAGAGGGGAATTCTGTGGATATAGTGTTTCCTTGAGATCAGCAAAACACAACCTTTAGCCCACATCATTTAATCTTTGGTCATTCCAGATTTTTTATTCTTGTTAGTCTCAATCGAATTATAAGATTTCATTGTAGTAATATATCACAATTTATTTAACCATTCCCCTGTTAGTCGACATTTCGGGTTTTTTTTTAATGGCGCCATGTGTTGCTAGGAATTGTCAAGAAGATAGCTTTTTGGTTTTGATAAAGAATAATAAGAGATTGGGAAAATATTTGTGGCAAACATAACAGATAACTTGACATCTAGTAGATATAAGAAACCGTTGAAAAGCCACAGTGATAATTCAGTACACGATGAATACGTGGTCAAAGAATATGGACAAATGATTTATAAAAGAGGAAGCATAAATTGCTAAAAATCATTTGGAAAAAAAATGTCCAACCTCAGTAATAATCAAATAGTTGTCAAGCAGCCATCATCAAACATGGCTGATATGTTGATTTGTTTTGTTTAACTGCATTTACTTCATTGTAAGGGTGCAGCATTGGGAAGCGACAACAATATTTTTAACAAAGAGCCATCAATAAAATATTTTTAAAACTGGGACTGGATGAAAAACAGAAAAGTCAATCAATTGAATAGATTAGATAAGCGGAAAGCAAACACAGCGGGGTCTAGTCTTTGATCAGCCCGAGATCAGAAAATACTGGGGGAAGTTATTGAAAAAGACCATTATCTTTACTCAAAATGACCTTCGGGGAAATTAAAAGTTGATCTGGAGAAAAATTGGTTTCAGTGAATACTGACCCCCTATACCACAAAAAGGACAAATGAGGCATATATAAAAAGGCATATTATTGATGAGCTAGAGGAGAATCGAATGTTTTATTGCATAGATCTGTGGATCCAGTGCTTAACACTGTGCCTGGCACATAGTAGGTGCTTAATCAATGTTTATTGACTGACTGTCAAAGAAGACCATAGCCAGTCACAACACTGAGAATTCAACTAAAGGAGAAATCGACCACTTTGAACAGATAAAAATGAGAAGCTTTGACACAACCCGCCTAGAATTAGAAGAAAAGATAAGGAGTGTGTGTGTGTGTGTGTGGGGGGGAATCTTTGCACAAAACGTTTTGAATAAAAGTCAGACATCCAAAATCCCTAAGGAATTGAGCCAAATCTTTAAGATTGTGAGCTATTACTCAACAGATAAGTGATCAAAGGACATGAGCAAATAGTTCGCCAAAACAAAACACCAAGAAACAAACTATCCATAACCATCTTTAAAAGTGCCCCAGTGACTATAATCAGAGAAATGCAAATAACAAGAGCTGAACTTTAAATCACACAGCCATTGGGGAATGGCGAAACAAAGGCAATACATGAATGCTATGGAATGATGTTGCACCATAAGAAATTATAAATATAAGGAACTCAGAAAAACCTGGGTCGATTTCTATGAACTGCTAAAAACTGAGGTAAGTAAAACCATAATAATACACACGACTACAATGTAAACCGAAGGACCAATCAAATGGAACTGAAGGCTGTATAATTATAGTGACTAAGCTTAGTCCCAGAGAAAAGAGGAGAAAATGCAGCCCTCTCTTTTTCAGTGGAGAAGTAAGCATATGGGATGCTGCTATCAGACGTGGTCGATTTCACTGAACTCTGTGTGTGTGCGCGTGTGTGTGTGTGTGTGTGTGTGTGTGTGTGTGTGTTTTAATCTGTGGTATAAAAGAAGATTTGACAGGTAGGGAAAGGGAAGGTGTAGATTTAGAAATGAATTCGATATAAAATGTAATTGTGATGTAAAAAGCTTTGAGAAAATTATATAAAATGAACCTCAGACTCATCAAATTAGGGAAGATGGTAAAAGATGGCAAAAGTCTTTGTTGCTGGGGATGAAGGGAAAAGGAATGCTAGATTCATCGTTGATAAAGCTGTTAATTTTGTCTAATCAGTTTGAAAAAATAATTGGAAATATTCAAGAAAAGTTTTGAAATTATTCATCCTCTTTCACACAGTCATCTTGTATTTATATCCCATGGAGGTTATTGAAAACAAAACAAAACAAAACAAAAAGACTTACCTTTAGGAAAATATTTTTAACAGTACCATTCGTCATTAATACAAGTTCAGGTACTGATTGGATGACACAGCCTCCCTTACAACTCTGCATTCTCTGATTCTTTTCCCAGAGGCACCTGGTGCAGGAGTGTACTGTTCACTGCTTTTATTCATTTATTCATTTATTTATTCATTTTTGGTGAGGCAATTGGGGTTAAGTGACTTGCCCAGGGTCACACAGCTAGTAAGTGTTAAATGTCTGAGGCCGGATTTGAACTCAGGTCCTCCTGAATCCAGGGCCAGGTGCTTTATCCACTGTGCCATCTAGCTGCCTCTGTTTATTGCTTTTAACCTTCAGAAATGTCCAACACCATAGTTCAGGGCTGGCTTTCCTGTGTGTGGTGACCATCTGGATTTAACAGAGTTATGGAGAAAATGATGATAAGGTCTGGATTAATCTTTTTTTGCGTGTGGATTAATCTTAAAAGTGTGTTCTGCATACCTTCTTCTCCTGCAAATCCAGTTGTTAGACATTTACTAGCACACTCCTACACCTATATATAGTGCCTAGGTTATTCAAAACCATGGCGCGATTGTTCTCTCCTCTGGTCAGATGACATTTGAAATATTGTTTCTTTAGTTCTGGGCACCACACTTTAAGAAATATTCTGATATTAGCAAAATGTTTAAAAAAGCACAAAGCGGATGACATCATATTTTAAAACTAAGTAAATATGCAGCCTGCAGGGATCCTTATGTATGGATTAATGATTCTGTTTCTCTTTGAGTTTGACACCACTGATACAAACCATGAACATTTATAAATGAGACATTTTCACCAACTATGTTTAATAATTGGAGCATGTAAATAATTCAGCCTCAAAAAAAATCTCCACCAAAACCCGAGGTGAATCGAAGATCATAATAGTTTGCTAAATGTTTTTATTGTTGGATAATATTTTCATTAAAAAAGAAATATAGGGGCAGCTAGATGCCGCAGTGGATAGAGCACCGGCCCTGGAGTCAGGAGTACCTGAGTTCAAATCCGGCCTCAGACACTTAACACTAGCTGTGTGACCCTGGGCAAGTCACTTAACCCCAATTGCCTCACTAAAAAAAAAAAAAGAAAAAGAAAAAGAAATATAGGGGCAGCTAGGTGGCACAATGGATAAAGCACCAGCCCTGGATTCTGGAGGACCTGAGTTCAAATCCGGCCTCAGACACTTTTTTTTTTTTCGGCCTCAGACACTTAACACTTACTAGCTGCGTGACCCTGGGCAAGTCACTTAACCCCAATTGCTTCCCCAAAAAGAAAAGAAAAGAAAAGAAAAGAAAAGAAATATTCCGAGGAACTGAAGTGTGTGGTGTGTGGAGGTGATCGTGAAGGTGAAGGGTCTGGAGACTCAGTCATATGAGATGGTTCAATGAACTAGGAATATTTATTTCATTGTAGAGTTAGAGGAAGCCTCGGAGCAGCTGGATGGCTTGTACCAAGCAAGCTAGAATAACATCTAGATGGAGAGGATCTATAGTGATGCTTGGGTCAGGAGGCAGCAACAGATAGATTAATAAGAATGTAAACTCACTGAGGGCAGGGTTGTTACATTGCCCCCCCCACCCCAGTCTCTAGTACTTTGCTAATCCTATTTATTTATTTTCGATAGTATTTTATTTTTATAACATAATAGTATTAATAGTATTTTATTTTCCCAATTATATGTAAAAAGAATTCATTTTTACAAAATTTTGAATTCCTAAGTTTTCTCCCTCCTTCCCTCCCCTCCTCCTAAAATCGTAAGCAATTTGATATAGGTTATATTACTTTGGTCATTTCAAATCCATATTTGTTGAATTGAATTGGAGCTAGGGCAGAAGCTGAGCACTGAGCCCAGAACTCTGGTGGGTTCAGTCCTAGTGGACAAATTTCTAGCTCATGAACTTAGTACAGCAGTGGACCCAGTAGGTATCAGAGGGTCAGCAATTAAAAGGTGAGGTAAGGAATGGGATATTGGGTGGCTAGGTGGCTAGACTCCTGATGGCCATGGAGTCAGGAAGCTCAGCTCTCTAAGTTCAAATCTGGCCTCAGACTGTGCGACCCTGGGTAAGTCCCTTAACCCTGTTTGCCCCAGTCTCATCACTTGTAAAATGGGCTAGAGAAGGAAATGGCAAACCACTGGAGTATCTTCGCCAAGAAAACACCAAATGGGGTCATGGAGGGTCTGACACAACTGAAAATGATTGAACAACAAGCGACAAGGTGTGGGAGGCACAGCACCCAGAGGAACTTGCTGACCGAGGCTCAACCCTCCAAACCATTGTCTTGTTAAGTTCCAGAATGGAGCTAGCCTAAAGACTGGCGGGAAAGCCAAGTAGGAACTCCCACTTTGAATCCTGGGGCTGAGTCCCTAAGTAGCTGATGACCTAGAAGCTGTTGAAGCAGAGGCTGAATGATTATGTCCTCAAAGTCCTGGAGAAGGTTTCCCATATTGGTTGGACAGGAGGCTCCAGCCCTGCATTAGGTAACATGGGAACCTACAGAAGCATGAGATGATGTCCTTGTCCTTGAGGAGCACAGGGTGGGAAAACCTCACATACACCGAATAACTAGAGAATCATCAAAGGCCAAACTAGGTAGCACTGCCCAGAAATGCAACAGGTCAGCAGAGGGAGAGAGAAATCAGTGTGAGGAGGTAGAGGGAACGCTGAATGATGCGAGATGCCAGACAGGTTCTTGGAGGACCAAGTAGAGTCATGTAAAACCCGTTGGCTTCTGGAGTCGGGAGAAGCCCAGAGGCTCTACCATTTACAAGTCACGTGGCGGGGGCGGCTAGGTGGCGCAGTGGATAGAGCACCGGCCCTGGATTCAGGAGGACCTGAGTTCAAATCCGGCCTCAGACACTTGACATTTACTAGCTGTGTGACCCTGGGCAAGTCACTTAACCCCCATTGCCCTACAAAACCAAAAAAAACAAAAACAAGTCACGTGGCTAAGTGACTGCCTTTCTATGCCTCAGTTTCTACATCTCTAAAATGAAGGAGCAATAATCTAGATCAGGAGTTAACCTTTGCTATTTGGGGACCCCTTTCTTGGGTTTTTATTTTATTTATTTATTTATTTAATTTTTGCGGGGCAATGAGGGTTAAGTGACTTGCCCAGGGTCACACAGCTAGTAAGTGTCAAGTGTCTGAGGATGAATTTGAACTCAGGTCCTCCTGAATCCAAAGCCGGTGTTTTATCCACTGTGCCACCTAGCTGCCCCTCTTCTCGGGCTTTTAAAAGCATAAGATAAAAGACATAGAAAAATAGTTATCAAAATCTGTCTTTTTTTTTAAAGCTGGCCCCTCAGTTATGAGGCCCTGCTCTAATCTAGTTCATGATCAAAGATAATACCAAAGCATGACGTGAAGTGTGACTGTTCCTGGGTCAACTCCATCAGAAAGCCCTTTGACCTGTTTAGAGAGCTGCTTCAAGCACTGAGAACTGGGGACTTGCTTAGGGTCACTCAGCCAGCTCTTCTTAGATAAGACAAGACTTGAACCCAGGTTTTCCCGTTTTCAAGGCCAGCACTAGAGCACTGCTAGAATTCAATCTCTCTTTACATGGTTGTGTGTGTATAATTTTTAACACTCAAAGTGACTGCCTTCTTTCAGCACAATGAAGAATGAAGAGATGAAACAAAGCACTTAAGTGCCTACTCTGCGCCCAACACTTTACAAATACTATTTCATTTGATCATCACAACAACCCTGAGACATAGATGTTATTAATTATCTCCATTTTACAGTTGAGGAAACTGACCAGTCCAGGGTCACACAGCTAGTAAATTAGGAAGCATCCAAGGCTGTATTTGAACTCAGGTCTTCCTGACTCCAGGTCCGGAGCTCTAGCTGCCTCAAAGGATGGGGTTCCCCCGTTGGCCACATCCTGAGGGTGCCTGAGCCGGGACAGGTGGATGAAATCTCTGTTAATAAGATTTGTTTAACACAGACCGGACAATTGTGAAATCTCCCCTAATCATTTTTTAAAATCATAAAAGTATTTTATTATTTTCTAGTTACATGTGGAGATAGTTTTCAACATTTGTTTTTATAAGATTTCTAGTTCCAATTTTTTCTCCCTCTCTCCCCTCCCAGCCTCCTCCCCAAGACAGCAAGTAATCTGACATAGGTTATATATGTACAATCACATTAAACATATTTCTGCATTAGTCATGCTGTGAAAGAAGAATCAGAGCAAAAGGGGAAAACCTCAAAAAAGAAAAACAACAAAAAAGTAGAAATAGTATGGTTCGATCTGCATCTAGATTCCACAGTTCTTTTTTTCTGCATTTGGAGAGCATTTTCCATCATGAGTCCTTTGGAACTATCTTGGACCATTGTATTGCTGAGAAGAATCAAGTCAGTTCTATGGCTTAGGGAAGAGTTTATGACCAAACAGGAGATAGAATTGTGGGAAGTTGGATAATTTTGATTATATGATTATATGCATAATCAAAACCAATGCAGCCAAAATTAGGAGGAAAGCAGGAAACCTGGGGGGAATTTTCACATCAAGTTTCTCTGAAAAAGACCTCATTCCTCAAATATATAGGGAACGGAGTCAAATTTATAAAAATAAGAGCCATACCACAACTGATATGAAGGATATGAACAGGCAGTTTTCAGAAGAAGAACTCAAAATATGTGAAAAAAAAAGGCTCTAAATCACTATTGTTTAGAGAAATGCAAATTAAAACAGCTCTGAAGTAGCACCTCACACCTATCAGATTGGCTAACGTGACAGAAAAGGAAAATAACAAATGCTGGAGGGGATGTGGAAAATATGGGACACTAATGCACTGCTGGTGGAGTTGTGAACTGGTCCAACCACTCTGGAGAACAATTTGGAACTATGCCCAAAGGGATATTGTTATTTTTGTTGTTGAGTCATTTTCAGTCATGTCTGACCCTTAGTGACCCCATTTGGGATTTCTTGGCAAAAATACTGGAGTGGTTTGCCGTTTCCTTCTCCAGCTTATTTTACAGATAAGGAAACCGAGGCAAACAGGGTTAAGTGACTTGCCCAAGGTTACACAGCTAGTAAATATCTGAGGCCAGATTTGAATTTAGTAAGATGAGTCTTCCTGATTCCAAGCCCAGAACTCCACCTACTTTGACACCTAGGTTTCCTCAAAGGGCTATAAAACTGCATAATCTCAGACCCAGCTATACTACTTCTAGATCTGTATCACAAAGAGATAAAAGAAAAGGGAAAAGGACCTATACGTGCAAAAATATTTATAGCAGCCCTTTTTGTGGTGGCAAAAAATTGGAAATTGAGAGGATGCTTATCAGTAGGGGAATGGTTGGATAAGTTGTTTTATATGATTGCGAGGTAATGCTATAAGAAATGATGAGTAGAATGGTTTCAGAAAAACCTGGGAAAGCTTATATAAACTGATGCAAAGTGAGCAGGACCAGGAGAACATTGTACATGGTAGCAGCAACGTTGTGACAATGATCAACTGTGAAAGACTTAGCTATTCTGATCAAGACAATTCCAAAGGATCCATGGTGAAAAATGCTATCCACCTCCAGAGGGAGAACTAATGAACTTTGAATGCAGACTGAAGCATAATTTTTATCACTTTATTTTTTCTTGCTTTTTTTTTTAACATGGTTAATATGGAGATCTTTTACATGATTTCATGCATATAATTGATATTATATTGCTTGCCTTTTCACTGCGGGGAGGGGCAGGAGGGAAGGAGAGAATTCGAAACTCAAAATGAAAAAAAAAGAATGCTAACAATCAATCAATAGTTTGTTTGTTTTAAAGCATGTAAGCTTTTAGAGGGCAGGATTATCTCAATTTTGTCTTTGTATCTCTTGGTGCACTGGAGGAACTTAATATATCTTCATTCATTCTTCGTTCACTATGTACATCAATGAAGATGAAAATTGTTTTTACCTTTTATTGATTTAAAAATAATTTTGATATATGCTCCTTTTATATCAGCTGCATTTTCTCTTCAAAAATTATTTTCTTTTCAATTTACAAGCACTTTTCTCACCCCATCCCTCATTGGGGGAATCCCCTCCCCCCCCAATCCTTGTAACAAATATTCATAGTCAAATACAACGAATTCAAATATTGGCCACATCCCAAAATGTATTTTATATCTCACTCTGCATGCACCTCGAGTCTATCATTAGTAAAGAGGTGAGTAGCATGCTTCTTTATCCTTCTTGGAAATGGAGTGTAGTTGGTCATTAAGTCTTTGTTGTTTGTCTTGGCAATGTCATTACTGTATAAATTATTATCCTGGTTCTGCTAACTTCATTCTGTACCAATTCATAGCAGATGAGTTTCCCAGGTTTCTCTAAAATCATACCTTTTGCCATTCCTTAGGGCATAATGATATTTTATTTCAATCATCTACCATGATCTCCAATCGATGGGCAGCACCCTTAGATTTTAGTTTTTTGCAATAACCCTATAACTATTTTTCTCCGTTTGATCCTTCTCCTTTTCTGTTGATTCTTAGAAGATATAGCCCTCGTCATGGTTTGGGGCACAATTTAGTGTGTTTGGGGACGTAGTGACAAATTCCCTTCTAGAGTGCTTAGAGCTCCAACCACAGTCCATTCATGTGCCTGTTTTTCCTACAGCTCCTCCAACATCTGTCATTTTCCCAACATCTGTGCCGATCTGACTGGTAGGAGGGCAACCTTGAAGCTGTTTGTTTTAATGCGAATTTCTCTAATCATTAATGATTTGCAACATTCTCACCCATAATAATAGCTAGTATTTTTATAGTGCCTACTATGCGCCAGACACTAAAACTCTTTGCAAATATTACCTCAGATGATCCTCACAACCACCTTGGGAGGTAGGTGCTGTTATGATGCCCATTTTACAGATGAGGAAACAGGGGTGAAATGACTTGCCCAAGGTCATACAACTATAACTTGTTTGAGGCAAGATTTGAATCAAGTCTTCCTGACTTCACGTCCAACCCTAAACCACCTAGCTTGGATCTCTCAGGTTTCTAGTTTGTTTTTACTACACAAAAGCTGCTACAAACATTCTGATGTTTATTGAGGGGTCTTTTTTTTTTTTAAATCACTAACCGCCTTGCGACATTGTATTTATATTTTAAACCTTCTTTGTAATCATAGATCTCCCAGGCCTTATCAAATGAAAAAACTTTCCCTCGCCACAAAGGAGCAAGTGTTGGGAGAAAGGGTGGGTACTTAGTCCTCTGGTAGAGGGAGCACCCCTTCAGGGCTAGTTGCCGTTCTAAGAACCCCAGGGCGGGAAGAGCCCTAACAAGGGCTTTTTATCTAACCTAACTCTCATTAACTGAAAACCGAACTTTCTAAAGTGATGTCAAGTTTGCAGCCCCTGGGTTTCCAGCAGCCTTCGAGCAGTGCACTTGGCCTGGCATGCAGTAGGCGCTCAGACAATGTGCGTCGGTCTGTGGTTTGGTGTGGGGGTGGGGGGCAGCCACGTGGATAAACTGGCTCTGATGGAGCGGTAGGGGGAGGCGGGGTCGGAGCGGGCCGGTCACCTACGTGACCTTGGCCAAGTCCCTCGCTCTCCCCGGGCCTTGGCTCAGCTCTAACATTCAGTGACCAAACAGGGATAACTCAGCTTCCGGGACCCACGCCAGCCCGGAGCGACACGCCGCACGGTCTGGGGTGGGGGTGGGAGATGGGCGGGGAACAGGGCAGAGCTAGACTCTCCCAAGGAGTTTGTAGCACCGGGCGGGGGTGGGGGAGGATGGGGAAAGGGAGATGTGCGTGAGAGGCGGAGCGGGGCAATGGCCCAGAGGGGCCCCCGCGCTCTGGATAAGAACGAGTTAATAGCGGTGGTAGGGCGGCGGCTGAGCGGCATTCAGGGCGCCGGGCCCGGCGCTTGGGCGGGGCTTGCGCGCCGTTGCCCGAGCCTGGAGCCGAGAGGGCAAGTTGGTTGGTGGGTCGGCCAGTCAGTCAGTCGGTCGGGCAGCTGGGTGGGCGGGACTCGCCTCGTCCTCCTCCCTCGTCGGATCTCCTCCTACTCCCCCACGTTCCGCCCCCCCCTCTGCTCCCTCTTGTCCTCCCCCCGCCCTTCTCCCCCCGCACCCCTCTTCCCCCCCGCTGGGCCGCTCGGGCTCGCGCGCTGGGAGCGGGTGCGGAAAGATGTCGGACGCGGCGGTGGCGGACACTCGGCGCCTGAACTCGAAGCCTCAGGACCTGACGGACGCCTACGGGCCGCCGAGCAACTTCCTGGAGATCGACATCTTCAACCCGCAGACGGTGGGCGTGGGCCGAGCGCGCTTCACCACCTACGAAGTCCGGATGCGGGTGAGTGAGCGGGGGCCCGGGGATGCGGGCCCGGGGCGGGGAGGGGGAGGGGCCGGGGCCGGGGGCGCGCGCCCCGGCACCGCGCGCCCCGGCACCGCGCGCACGCGCCCGTGCCCCGGCACCGCGCGCGCGCTCTGCAGGGGCGGGGCGAGGAGGGGCCTCGGGACCGTGCCCCCCTCCCCCTGCTCTCCCGTCTGCGGGCGCGGGCGCGGGCGCAGCGAGCGGGCACGAGCATGGCCTTGGGGCGCCGCCCGCTGCGTGCACGCGGGGGAGCCGGGCCGGGCCGGGGCCTGGGAGGGTGCGGGGCGCGGGCGGGGGAGGGGGGGCGTCAGGCCGGGCCTTTCGAGCCGCACCTTTGTGACCTCGCCGGGTCCCCCTTCCTGCCCCCCTCGACCCAAGTGATGGAACTCTCGGGCCTGTAGTTTTGGGCTGAGGTTGGGGGCCCCGAGAGGCAGACGTGAGAAAGCGGGTCCCCTAGAGGCTCCCAAAGAAGGGAGTTTGGAAGGGTCTCGAGGGTGCCGGGCGCAGCCCCCAAAAGTTTGGGGGCCGCGCCATCTTTCTGTCCACTTTTCCCCAAGGCCTTTCTCGGGCTCCGAGGGCCTCGGCATACCCCATCTCCCCGCCTGGCCTCAACGGTTCTGAGGGGGAACACTTCAGGACCCTGGGTGCTGGAAGGTCATCCATTTAGAGCTGAGAGGGCTATTAGAGGTCATCGAGCAGAGGTCAGGAAACGGAGGTTGGCAAGTGTTGGGTGATGGGCCCAAGCTCACACAGTAGGTGGCAGAGCCCAACGTTGGAGCGCCTTCTCCTTTTGAGCAGTCTCTGCTAGTTTGCAGGGAGTAATGCCCTGTCCAGAGAGCACGGCACAGAGGGTATCAAGGTGCAGAATCAGGATTCCCCAAGTCTAGCCTTTCCAGACTCCTCTAGACGTAGCCGAGGGAAAGGAAACAAGGAAAGTTAGACTGATTGGTGATATAGCTAGTTAGAATCATCCCTGCCAGGGGAAGTGTGGAAATTAAGTTCCTCAACAGACAGAAAATAGACAGGATGCATTTTTCTAGGGATAAGAAACGACTTTGAGTGAGTCTGGGACATGGCCTTGTGGATTTCTAACTAGGACTTTCCCCCCCCATCCCGTGATTTAGTGCCTGCTTTGACTCTCAAAAGAGAAGAGTATTTCAGGGATGTGTTTTAAAGAACTCTTTGTCCAACCTTGGTTGGGAGGAAGAAACTCTCCCTTACGGGGTCTCCTTGATTAGACTTGGGAAAAACCAACACTTACAACTAACCAGTGTGTAAAAGCTTACTATTCACTACATCTTCATCAGTCCTTCCCTCTCTTTGCACTGTGAGTGGCTTCCAGTGTAAAAACTCTTATTTCAATTCTTGGTTTATAGACTGGCGATTTCTCCTTTTTTATGCTCATGGCTGCCAAAACCCTCCACATTTTGTAAATTTAGTTTTATTTTTAGTTATTTTTATAGTTATAGATATTTATAGTCATAGTAACTATATTGACAGTTATTTTATTTTTAGTTATTTTCAGTTCCAAATTCTTTCCCTCCACCCATTGAGAAAACAAGAAAATAAATGCCACAAAAATGTGTAGTCGAGCAAAACAAATGCCTGCATCAGCCATGTCCAAACTCAGTTCTGCCCCATGAGTCCATCAGCTGGCCATGTGGAGGAGGGCAGTGGGTTTCACCAGGAGTCCCCTCCAACTGTGCTTGCTCGGCTCCATTGTGTCCATCAGAGTTCCTAAGCCATTCAAAGTCGTTGGTCTTTTCAGTGTCCGGTTTTCTTTCTAGTCCATTCTGAATACTCTAACGAGAGATGTCTTGGGGGCAGTGCAGAATCTGGAGAAGCCCCGCAGAAGCTTCAGGGCACCATGGATGCTCTGGCTAGACTTTTCTTTAGGGACTCCGCTTTGTGTCTCTCTTTGCCCCTGGCTTTTATGGCGAGCAGTGGTGCCTGGACAGCTTGAAGTTCGGCTTAAGGGGCATCTCTACTGAAACCGAAAATAGGAGTTTGGTTTTGACATCTGATTTGTGGGTTAGTCCTGAGAGGAGATGAGCCTCATATGCAGCAGTTCCTTGCTTAGGCAGGTAGACAGGGAAAGGGCATTTCTGAGGCAGAGCAAGTCTGCAAAGCACTGCCTGGTGATTGGCAGCATCCTGGCACTGTTTCTTCCTTTTCTCAGTTCTCCTGCTGGCACTTCTTGTGGCAGCATAATCTTCAGGAATCTACCTGAATTTCCCAGCTCTTCCCAAATAAGAAGGTTCAGGAGAAGAAGTAGACTGGGGTCTAGGTACTCAGTCATTTTTACTTTGGGGTTACTAGGGAGTGAGTTCAAATAATAAAATCATTCTTTATACACCCCTCCCTCCCATCATGCTCACTGTGCCTTGAGGTGGCACCTTGGTGACTATAAGCTACCCTTTTTTTTCTCCTTTTTTTTTTTTTTTTTTGGTGAGGCAATTGAGGTTAAGTGACTTGCCCAGGGTCACACAGCTAGTAAGTGTTAAGTGTCTGAGACTGGATTTGAACTCAGGTACTCCTGAATCCAGGGCTGGTGCTCTATCCATTGCACCACCTAGCCGCCCCCTATAAGCTGCCCTGAGGTCCCATTTTGTGTGACTTGGCCCTGAAGCTGACCCAGAAGGCAGCCTCTGGCTTCACAGATTCCAAAGGACTTTTGAGAAGCATGTCAGGCTAAGAGGAAGGGGAGCCCTGAAGTAGGATTCCTAGATACCCTGGTCTAGCTGTTGGGGAGCTAGGAAAAAGGGGTACAAAGTGACTCTGGAGTTTCATGCTTTGCTAGCTCATGTGGCTATTCCTGCCCAGGACCTGTTGGCAAGGCTCTTTGCCTGTGCTGTTGGCCCAGCTGGGGCCAACACAGTGCACAGAGACCCAGGCTTGGAATCAGGGAGGCCTGAATTCAAATCCAGCCTCAGACACTGGCTAGCTGTGTGACCTCAGGCAAGTCATTTCACCTCTGATTCTCAATTTCCTCAACTGTTCCATGAGGATAATGACAGCACCTACCTCTCAGGGTTGTGAAGATCAAATGAAATCATATGAGTAAAGTGTTTAGCACAGTGCCCAGCACACAGTAGGTACTTGATAAATGCTTATTTCCTTCCTTTCTTCAGCCATAGCTGTCCAGTTACCTTAAGATCCCTGAGGAACTTTTGAATGGTTAGGAGTTAGGACCGAGCTGGTTGGTATTGTGGAACAAGCTATAGAAAGCTAACTTAGCTAATAGCTATTTGGCATGAAGTTTTCAGAGCAGGGGAGAATCTTGCAAAATTGTTTCCTAGGGCATGGCATCCTCAGTCAGTCAGCCCACTAGGTCTTCAGCACTGCTACCCGAAGTGGAAGCTATGTTCTCCACCATCTAGAGGCTTATATGTCACAGTGGTGAAGATGGTGCAATACTGTATATGAATTGCTTGGTGCAGAGTTCCAAGGAGGTCCAAGAGGGCTACTCAAGTATTCTGGAGAGGTTGCCTGGAAGAGATGGGCTTGGGTGAACATCGATGGATGGATGGATGGATGGATGGATGGATGGATGGATGGATGGATGGATGGATGGATGGATGGATGGATGGATGGATGGATGGATGGATGGGTGGTTGGGTGGGTGGATGGATGGATGGGTGGATGGATGGGTGGATGGATGGGTGGATGGATGGATGGATAGATGAGTGGATGGATGGTTGGGTGGGTGGGTGGATGGATGGATGGATGGTTGGATGGGTGGGTGGATGGATGGGTGGACGGATGGATAGATGGGTGGGTGGGTGGGTGGATGGATGGATAGATGGGTGGGTGGATGGATGGATGGATGGATGGGTGGATGGATGGATAGATGGGTGGGTGGGTGGGTGGATGGATGGATGGATGGGTGGATGGATGGATGGATGGGTGGATGGATGGATAGATGGGTGGGTGGGTGGGTGGATGGATAGATGGATGGTTGGATGGATGGATGGTTGGTTGGGTGGGTAGATGGATGGATGATGGATGATGGATGTATGGATGCTGGTGAATAGGGTGGGGAGGGCATAACTTTGCTGAGTTCAAATTCCTTTTCCATTCAGGAAATTTCTAAGGCCTGAGTACGGTCCAGGTTGGGCATGGACAAGGGTTAGCATTTCTGCTTTGGTGCTCTGAGAAGGGAGCCAAAAACATAGAGCTGACCAAACCCCATCCCTGTTAGAACCTGCCTGAGAGGTAGCACATATGTGTGGGTATGGATTGACCATTCCTTCCTCCTGCCCTCTTTCATTCCTCCTTTCCCTACAGACAAACCTACCTATCTTCAAGCTGAAGGAGTCATGTGTACGGCGGCGCTACAGTGACTTTGAATGGCTAAAGAATGAACTGGAGCGGGACAGTAAGGTGTGGCCTACCCCCCAGCCCCCTCTGTGGAACCCAAGCCTGTGAAGGGAGTGGGAAGGGGGGTCCAAGTGGACAGCCCCACTGCACATTTCAAAGGGGTAACTTGGAAAGGGACATGCTGACTTCCACAGCAGTGTGAGGCCAGGCACAACTAGACTCCAGAAAGCCTTAGCTAAATACGTGGATGTGATTAGTAAAGAAAGGTAAGGGTGTTGGGGCCCAGTCACTAATGTTTTGATGGGACATCATGAAGGGCAACTTTGTCCTCCCCCAGAAGTCCCTTGGCGCCTGGCCCCTTTGGGGGTGCTGGTCATGGGATATAGTGAGCCACATCCTCCAGCGGTTGATGTTTGGGGTCTGCCCACAGATTGTTGTGCCCCCGCTGCCTGGGAAAGCCTTGAAGAGACAGCTCCCCTTCCGAGGAGACGAAGGCATCTTTGAGGAGTCCTTCATCGAGGAGAGAAGGCAGGGCCTTGAACAGTTTATTAACAAGTGAGCTGATGTCTTGAGGGCTCTGGCTGCTGCTTTCCCACCCTTGCCCCATCTTCTATAATGTAATGGTAGTTTTGAGCACCCAGGAAGATTGATCCCATACCTCCAGGACCTGTCATCCCTCAGTCCCATGCAGATGGTGTATGTTACCTATGTCTGAGGCTAGGCTGGAGCTGGTCCGGGCAAAGGCGAGGCCCCAGAGCTGTTGGGGTCTGTAAGAAGCAGCCCACGGAAGGCCTGGTGCCTCAGCCCTGCTCTTTGTCTTGGGGGATGTTTTTGGTTCTCTCTGGCCTTGAATACTGACATCGGCCATCTTGGTTCCCTTCCAGAATCGCTGGGCATCCATTGGCGCAGAATGAGCGCTGCCTACACATGTTCCTGCAGGAGGAGACAATCGACAGGAACTACGTCCCTGGGAAGGTGCGCCAATAGGAAAGCCCTGTGGCCGCCTGCCTTCCACCTTCCTGGCAAAATGACACTGATTTTTACACTAAGCCTCTCTTTCTCTTGATCTGCAGTGGCTGTTGTCCCCCGGCCTGACTGTCTGTCTGCCATCGTTCTCCCTGGCACTTGGCCACACTGTGGGCACTCTTCTAAGACCCTCCTCTCTCAGGAGAGGCGGGAAGCTGCGGGCAGAGGTCCTGGGCTTTTAGGGGGAGGGGGTCGGGAATTGAACTGAAAGGCAATTGCTTGGGCTTCCTCTTGGGCAACAAGGCTAGCCTGGGCATCTGGTGCTTCAGTGGCACTTGGCCAAACAGGTGAGCGAAGCCGTGAGTCTAAGGGAGGTTCCCCACTCCAAAGTTTAACCTGGAACTCTGAGCAGGGAGCAACCCTGCCCCTTCTACCTGCATGGAACCTTCCTTTTGCCCTGTTGTGGGATGGTAGACTCCCACGGGCTCTCCCAGTTTTCTCTTTTCCTCTCCTAGTTCTCTCTACATTTTCTTGATTCCCTTCCTCCCTCTTATGTTGCTGTCTGGGGCAGTCCTCAAACCAGAAGCCAAGCATCCAGGTTTGTGCATTTGCTGGGCCCTTCATATTAGCTGCCTCAGAGTCACATGAAACTTTTTGGGAAGCAGAGGGGCTCCTATTGGCTTTCTACCACTCTCAAGGCTCCTCATTGTGTCCTTTGCTTGGCTGGCTTTTCACTGTCCATCTTTAATTGACCGGTATGGGTCAGTAGCTCTTCCTGAAATCTTACCCTGAGGCGGGGCTGCCTTGCAAAATTGGCCACTTGGATGATGGTGCAGAGTGTCTAGGAAGCTCCTGTTGGCCAGAAAGGAGTCCATCCCATTCTCCTTCTTACCTGAAATCACATGCCACTTTTTGTTCCCAAAGGGCAGGGCTACTTGAACCAATAATGTAGTCTGACTGACTTCTGTCAAGCACTTTGAGCTAGGTGAATGGGGCTGAGGGCCAAGAATTGTCATCCCCTCCCCGACCGTGGTCACAGGGTCTCTTCACGGACCACCAGTGGTTCCTCTCGAAGCTGGGCCAGGGACAGTAGTTGGCTGGGAGTTGTCCTAGCTCTTAGTACAAAGCAGGCTCTCAGAGCTAGGAGCTCTCTTGGGCTTTGGGCTGGGAGGTGGCCCAGAGTCGGAAGCATCAACAGGAGGGCCTTCCCCCCACTCCTTCAGAAAACCTAGGTTCCTCATCCTAGCAGGATGTTGGGGGGAGGGATGAGCAGTCTGATCTGGGGGAGGAGGGCGTGGGTACTGACTTGGGCTTTGGAGCTTGGCCCCTGCGACAGAGGTCAGCTCTAGCTATTGAGGCTGTGCCCAGGAGCAGCTCCCAGAGAGAGGCTCGGTTCCCTTTCCCACCTTGCTGATGGTGTTGTTGTCGTTGTTGAAATACCTGCTTCCTTTTTTGAGCTGTAGCTTCCGTTCTGTCTTTTTGAAGACATTCCTTCAGCATGCACCAGTGCTGAGAGTCTGCCACCCCATCTCTGCTGTGTATATATCCTAACTTGGGGGTTTCATTCAGCAAAACTGTTCAATCTTCTGTCAGACAATGTCATATCCACCTTCTGTTCATATTAAACCACTGTGAAGCAAGCCTGTTTGCCCCTCATGCTTTGTGTTGGGGTGCCCTGCAGGAGGGGGAGGACGAAGACAAGGACGATGAGGAGGCTCTATGGTGTGGACAATCCTTAGCGAATTGGACTCTTCGGGGGTGGAGGGGTAAGGGGACTTGGGCTTCATAGGCTTTGATAATGTGATCAAGGGGGTTCTTTTTTTTTTTTTTTTTTTTTTTTTTTGTTCGGGGTAGACTCAATGCACACAGAATGGTGAGAAGGCTAACAGAACCGGGGCATTCAGTTGACCTCTTTGACCCATAAAGACTTACAAGAGCTGGTATTTGGGGGTGGGGGGAGTGTTTTGAATGAAGTGAGCTTGCTGTCTTGAAAGAGAGAGGATAGTATGGAATGAAGGCCCAAAATGGCATAGAGCAGCTAGTAAGCAAGGTGAGGCCCCACTCCAGACTGAAGACAGTGAGGAAGTCAAGGAAGAACTCTTGGGATTAAAGGACAGGACATTTATTGTGGGGTGGAGAAGACACCAGTGCTGTTCTCTGCCTACCCCGTGATTTGGGGTGTTTTTATGGGGATTGGGGCCTGTGACTAACCTGTTAATGCATGCACATCCTTGGAAGGAATTAGGGATGGAAAGAAGACTTGGTATGGGGGTACAGGAAAGCCTGGCATGTACAAGAGGGATTAGACATTTAGGCTTGGTGCCTGAGGTCTTATCTAGAAGTAATGGGGTAGGAATTGCAATCCTAATATGAGGAAAAACTTCTATGAGTTGAAGGTGCCCAAATGTGGCTAGAGTGAGTGTTAGGGTTGGGGCTGGGCAGTTGGAGTGGAGGCTTATGGGACATTCTTGGTGCCCATGATGCACCAAGTGCTCCCATTCCCCATAGACAACCTCAAAGTTGAGTTGAGAATCATCTTATCAGTGGGAATTTAGGTCTTAGGAACTGATAAGGTTGAAAAATGTGGAAGTTTCATAGGATCCTAAGTTTTGAGCTAGACAGGACCGTAGAGCTCATTTTACAGTTGAAGAAACTAAAGTGACTTGCCCAGGGGCATCCAGCTAGTGTCTGAGGGAGACTGAACCTGGCTCTTCCTGACTCCAAGTTGAATCTGTTTTACCACGTTGCCTTTCCTTGAGCAGGAATCAGACATTGGACAGGATGTGGAGGAGAAGAGGCTGAGGTTTAGAAGGAGGCTGACAGGCAGAGCAGTATAAAGGAGGGAGCGGAGAGACCTGAGTTTGAATCCTGCTTTTCTCTGTCACAAATGCTGCCACCATAGACTAATTACTTCCCCTTTCTGAGGTTCAGTTTCTTTTCTCAGCTACAAGACCCAGGAAGGGTTGCTTTGTCACTTCAGTGAGCTGCCTTCCAGTGCTCCATAAATGTCAGTCAATAGCACCACAGAGGGAAAAGGACTTGACAAAGGACTAGGCTTTGACCCTAGCATCCCTGCTCAAGCATAACACTTCTGGTCAAGTCCCAGAGAGGAGTTAGTGTCATCCTCCCTAACTTCCTCACTGTACAGGTGAAAAAGCAGGCCTAGAGAAGCAGGGACGTGGTATGGTCAACGAGTGGCAGAGTTGGCAGCTGAAGCCCTGTCTTCTGCTCTCCATTCCATTGGCCTCCTGCCTCTCACCATAGCTCACAGGGTTGTTAGGGTTGAACTGGTGTCTAGTGCTTGGTACTGTGTTATAAACATGTTGTATACAGTCCCAGCAACGAAAGCAGTTGCTATTGGAAGGAAATAAGCATTTGTGAAGGGTCTGTTATATGCCAGAGACCTAGAGAAGAGGGCTAGGCTTGTCCTTCCTAGGTCTAGGTGATCTCATCCAAGGTCGGGGGGGGGGGGTAAGGAGGAGCTAAATAAGAAGAGGGTGCTAACAGGTATCTGGAATCAAAAGTAGTTTATATTATATCAAGTTGATATATTACATATTGTAGAATTATTTGATTTGCAAAAATTTTACAATTTTCTAGAAAACATTGTACAAGGAATTAACCAGTACCTACAAATGCAGTCAGTTTTTAATGCTCCTTGCCAATGGAAAGGGACTAATGGCTAGTTTAAAAAGAAGTACTTAGTTTCAGACTGGGTTTTTCTTTTTAAATGGGTGGAGGGATTGGGAGGTGTCTAATGTTCTGGGATATTGGAACACTTCAAAGAAAATCATGTAATTGACCATCTACATTGTGGAGAGCTCACAGAGGGCACCACAAAGGGAAAGGTAATCGAAAGTTGACTTGGTTTATCCCCTGGGAGCTGATGGTCCTTTACCGGTTTCACTTAAACTTCATCTTCTCCATCTCCCAAATGGTCAGGATCACTTTGAAAGCTGATCAGTTTTGGACGGGGCTCTAGCTTCCTTACCTACCTTAGTGTGGAAATTAAACATGGGCCAGGGATGGCCTGGCTGCTCATGCATCACACTCCTCCTTGGGCATCTATCACTCTGGTACTACTGAAGAAAGGGGCAGGTAGGTGGTGCAGTGGGTAGACCACTGGCTCTGCAGTTGGGAGAACCTCAGTTCAAATCTCACTTTAGACACTTAGTAGCTGACCCTGGGCAAGTCACTTAATCCCAATTGCCTTAAACATCCGGGGCCATCTCCAGTGGTCCTGATGTCTATCTTGCCACTGGATCCAGATGACTCTGAAGGAGAGAGTGAGGCTGGTGATTTTGCACAGCCCTCCCTCACTTCAATCCAAGTCACTGCAAGTCATGACACCACCCTGATATCAGGGTCCTCTTTGAGAATGAAGGACACAGGGGTGGCTAGATGGCACAGTGGATAGAGCACCGGCCCTGGAGTCAGGAGGACCTGAGTTCAAATCCGGCCTCAGACACTTAACATTTACTAGCTGTGTGACCCTGGGCAAGTCACTTAACCCCAATTGCCTCACCAAAAAAAGAAAAAGAGAATGAAGGACACAACAACCAAAGAAATAATCTAACTCCCCCAGCATCCATCTAGGGCAGTGTGCAACTGGGAAAGGACCTGAGAGCCAGCCTGGTATCCATGGCCAAAGCCTCTCCCCAGGCAGCTATTCACATTGAGCCCCTAGAGCAGCACTGCTGGATGGATAGCCATGCTTGACTCTAAAGATCGGGCCACAGCAGGGTCGGAGTCAGCTTTCTGACCCACACTTTGACCTGCTACTGGGAATGTCTCTGATTCATCCTCAGGGGCTATAGAGGGAATGTATTGCTAGTGACCATAACTCTGCTGGAGGGAGAAACTGGGAGAGAAAGAATGGTGGAGGCTGGGAAGGGAATGAAGGGGGACATGGGGAACTTGTGAAAGTACAGAGCTGGGCCCTGGGCCACTTAGGGTTTTGTCCTCTGTTTCTCCTTTCCTCACTGAGATGTGCTCCTGGCCTTGAGTCAACTGGTGAAATGGAGCAAGAAGAACCGGGGGTCTGAGGAAACTAGGAAGAGTTAGCCTTAGCAGGTGCTTAGGTGTCTGGGCATACCTCCTGCTGTACCCTTTCCTCCACCTAGAGACACTGACGCCTGATTTGCTGCCTTCCCTGTCGATCACTAACTTTGGGGTCAGACCATGCCCTTGAAGGCAGGAGGGGTGGGTTAGCCTGGAGGGAAACCCAAGGGGTCAGACAGGGGCTCATTGTGCCACCCTGCTCTGATCTGTGGCCTGACCAAAATGTAGGCCATCATCGTCATTTTTTAAATTAAAAAAATTTGGGGGGCAGGCAATGAGGGTTAAGCGACTTGCCCAGGGTCACACAGCTAGTGTCAATGTCTGAGGTCGGATTTGAATTGAGGTCCTCCTGAATTCAGGGCAGGTGCGCTGTGCCATCTAGCTGCCCCCATCTTCGTCCTTTTTACTCAGGTAAGTGGGAGTGCGAGCTAGGTGGCTGAAGGGGAAGGAGGCTAGCCTGGAGCCTCCAGGGCCTGCCATTCTTGAATTAGGTAAGGGGCAAGAAGGCATCTGTGTGTGAGTATGGGTGAATTTGAACCGGGCCTGCCTGCCCCAGGCCTTATGGCCAAGAGGCTGTAGCCTGGCCTAGCCTCTGGTGGGGCCCATCCATATTGCAGCAACAGGTTCTGCCCTCTCAGAAGCAGCTGTGCAGGGAGACCTGTGCCCAGTGCCCCTGGTTATTTCTATTAAACCCCAACCTATCTCAAATATATAAAGAACTTTGTCAAATTTATAAGAATATGAATCATTTCCCAATTGTTAAATAGCCAAAGGATATGAACAGGCAGTTTTGGGAAGAAGAAATCAAAGCTATGTAGTCATATGAAAAATGCTCTAAGTCTAAAAATGCTTGATTAGAGAAATGCGAATTAAAACAACTCTGAGATACTAGCTATCATATACACCGATCTATGAGATCCACCTATCAGATTGGCTAAAACGATAGAAGGGGAAATGACAAATGTTGGAGGGGATATGGAAAAATTGGGACACTAATACACTTAATGGAATTGTGAACCCATCCAACCATTTTGGAGAGCGATTTGGAATTATGCCCAAAGAATCATAAAACTGTGTGTACCCTTCAGCATAGCTGATCAGGGAAAAAGGAAAAGAACCTATATGTTCTAAAATATTTATAGCAGTTCTCTTTGTGCTGGCAAAGAATTAGAAAGTGAGAGAATGGCTAAACAAGTTGTGGTGGAGTACTACTGTACTGTAAGAAATGATGAGTTGGTTGATTTTAGAAAATGTGGAAAGACATGAAATAATGTAAGAATTATAAATAAACATAATAAAAATAATTGAGTGAGATAAGAACCAAGAGAACATTGTACACAGTAACAGCAATATTGTTTGAAGAACAACTTTGAACAATTAAGTCATTTTGAGTATTAGAAATACATCAATGACAAAGGATCTATGAAGGAAGATGCTATCTACCTCTAAAGAGAAACTGAAGAAGAGAAACTGAAAAGAAACTGATAAATAGAAGTATGTATAGTATGGTTTTACATATAGATCTCTGTGTGTGTGTGTGCCTAATGGTAGCTTTCTCTAGGGTAGGGTGGGGAGGGAGGAAGAAAAAAAATTAAAAGTGCACATCAGAGAACAAAAAACTTAGAAGGAAGCACAGAAAAGCAGGTTAGCTTTGAAAATGATGTGTAGTATTTATTACATAGTTTAAAAAATTAAACAGGGTAAAATGGAAATTCATTGTTTTATACTGAATCTTTTTATGTTGTGCTGTGTACATGGACATAATCTTTTTTTTCCTTTTTGTATTTAAGTTCAAAATGAATAAAAGAAAAAGAAAAACCTAACAAATGGACCCCAGTGGAACCAAAAATGGGTGCAAAGGTTCTCCTTAGACAAGTTAGCCACAGTTAATGAGCACTGATTATGTGCCCATAATGTCCCTAAGCATTAGAAATAGAGAGTCAAGCAAAACCAGTACCTGCCCTCAAGGAGCTCTCAATCTAATGGGGAAGACAACTCGAAACCAGCTCTGTACAAGATAGGCACAGGCTAAATTGGAGAAGATCAAGGGAGGGAAGGCACTAGTATGCCAGCAGATCAGGAAGGGCTCAAGGGGGCTGCCCTTCAAGCCTTCAAAGGAGCCCAGGCTCTGCTAGATCCCACTATGAAGATGACTTTGTGTAGTGATCCTCAAGAGACGATTTCAAAGGAAGCCTGTACCCTAATGCTCACTCAAAGCAAGGTGTTTGCCAATGTTAGGGACCTGGGCAGAGTCCAAACAAAATGATTTCCTGTTGATGGAGAGGGTCTACTATTAATCATTTCTGTAGGATTTAGATTTGGAAAGTGTCCTGCTTGTGTTACCTCATTTGATCCTCTCAATAGCACTGAGAGATAGGAGCTATTATAATCCCCATTTTTACTGATGGGGAAACTGAGGCTGAGAGGAATTAAGTGACTTTCCCAGGGTCACACAGCTATCAAGTGTCTGAGGCAGGATTTGAACTCAAGGCTTCTAGCAGCTTCTAGTTAGCTCATTGAGGCATCTAGGTGGCTCAATGGATAGAATGCTGGGCTTTGAGTCAGGAAGACCTGAATTCAAATCCAGCCTTAGAAATTCCCTAGCTGTGTGACCTTGGGCAAGAAGGAAATGGAAAACCACTCCAGTGTCTTTGCCAAGAAAACTCCATGGACAGTATGGTCCACAAGGTTATGAAGAGTCAGACTGAATATCTACAAGAAAGTTAACTCACTCCTGCTCACTCTACAATTTTGTGGTAACAGACCATTATCAAGGAATTCCACAGCAGGGCAAAGGAGTGTTTTATCTCTTGGAATCAACAAGACCCAATTTCACATCTGGCCTCAGGCATGTGTGACCTTGGGCAAGTCATTCACCTCTGTCTTCCTCAGTTTCATCGCCTGAAAAATGGGGAGCATAATAGCACCTCTTTCCCCAGGTTGTTGTGCTTATTTCTTTACTTCACAACCTCAGGTCCTTACCCATCCTGCATATGCAAGTCTTGTCTCTTTGATTACTGCAATATCTCTCTCATATTTCTGCAAACCACCACACAGGTTCAGAATTGAATTTCTCCATCAGACTGTTGCAGTAGCCTCTTAATTAGTCTCCCAGCTTCAAGTCACTTCCCATACCTATTCATCATTGACATCGACATCGAAGTCAAAGTGATTTTCCTGAAGCTCAGCATCACTCCCCTGCTCATTGAGCCCCAGTGGCTCCCTGTCACCTCCAGGCTCAAATGGAAACTCCTGTTGGACATTTACAGCCCTTTATAACCTTACTCCTCCCCAACCTGAACTCGACATTCCACTTTAGGAGCCTCCTCCATCTCCATCTCTAGACTTTTGCAGGTTTCTTCCCTCTTCTTGGAATGCTCTACTTCACATCTATTTAGTTTCCCTGACTTCCTTTAAGACTCAGCTCAAGTATTACTTTCTGCAGGAGGCTTTTCCTCTGGGATTATCTTCCATCTACTTTGTCTACATCTTGTATGTACCCAGTTCTTTACATGGGGCAGCTAGGTGACACTGCAGTGGATAGAGCACTGGATTTGGAATCAGAAAAACTCATCTCATGAGTTCAAATCTGGCCTCAGACAGGGGCAAGTCACTTAACCCTGTTTGCCTCAGTTTCCTTATCTGTAAAATGAGCTGGAGAAGGAAATGGCAACCATTCTAGTATCTTTGTTTTTATTTTTTATTTTAACTATACAGTATTTATCTTAACTAAATAATACATGTAAAGAATGTTTACACTTGGAAGGACTTTCATGAACTGATGCTGACTGAGAGGAGCAGAACCAGGAGAACACTGTACACAGTAACAGTAACATTGTGTGATGAATAATGGTGATAGACTTGGCTTTTCTCAGCAGTGCAACGACCCAAAACAATTTCAAAGAACTCATGATAGAAAATGTTTTCAACATCCAGAAAAAAGAACTGTGGATTATGAATACAGATTGAACCATACTATTTCTACTTTTGAGCTGTTTTTTCCTTCTTTTTTGAGGTTTTCCCCTTGTGCTCTGATTCCTCTTTCACAAGATGACTAATGCAGAAATATGCTTAAAGTAATTGCACATATATAACCTATATCAGATTGCTTTCCATCTTGGAGAGGAGGGAGGGAAGGGAGGGTGGGAGAAAAATATGGAACTAAAAATCCTATGAAAACAAATGTTGAAAACTATTCTTATATGTAACTGGAAATGATAAAATACTTTTATTTATTAAAAAATAATGTTTACAACATTCATTTTTATAAGATTTTGAGTTCAAAATTTTCCTCCCTCCCACCTCCTCCCCAAGACAGCAAGCAATCTAATATAGGTTATACATGTGCAATCATGTTAAAAATATTTCCATATTAGTTATGTTATGAAAGAAGAAACAAAAAAAGAGTAAAGTCACAAAAAACAACAACAACAACAAAAGTGAAAATAGGGGGCAGCTAGGTGGCGCAGTGGATAAAGCCCCAGCCCTGGATTGAGGGGGACCTGAGTTCAAATCCAGCCTCAAACACTTGACACTAGCTGTGTGACCTTGGGCAAGTCACTTAACCCTCATTGCCCCATTAAAAATTTTTTTTTAAAACAACAAAAAAGTGAAAACAGTCTGCTTCGATCTTCATTCAGACTCCATAGCTTTTTCTCTGGATATGGAGAGCATTTTCCATCATGAGTCTTCTGGAATTGTCTTGGATCACTATATTGCAGAGAAAAACTAAGTCAATCATCACTCCAGTATCTTTGCCAAGAAAACCCCAGATAGGGTCACAAAGAGTTGGACAATTGAAAAACACTGACTGACAACAGTTATTTCTAGGTCGTGTTCCCCTGGCCCTCCCCACCCCCCACCCCAGAGTGTGCACTCTTTGAGGACAGGGACAATTTTTGCCTTTCTTTGTGTCCTCCAGCACTTGGCACAGTGTCTGGCCTTTAGTAAGCACTTAATAATCAAACTAGGCCATCATTTGATTGAGAGGCCCATCTATCAATCATTTGTACCTTATCCAGGAAGTGGCTTATGTGCCAAGGGTGGAAGAAAGGAAGAGTGAGTAGAAGGCCTTCCTTTGGGAAAAGAGGGAGGAAGAGCTCAGGGTTACTAGGAATGGAATGACTGGAGATAAGCTGAGGAGAAGTAACAGATAGGGAGGGCAAAATGCAATACTATGCATTTTTTTACTTTAAAAAATGTTTTCAGGGGCAGCTAGGTGACACAGTAGATAGAGCACTGACCCTGGATTCAGGAGGACCTGAGTTCAAATCCAACCTCAGACACGTAACACTTACTAGCTGTGTGACCCTAGGCAAGTCACTTAACCCCAATTGCCTCATCAAAAAAAAAGTTTTCTTTTTATTATAAACTTAATTTTATCAACACACAAAAACATTTCAATATAGAAATAACAAAAAAAAAGGATTCCATGCAAAAACTTGCCATTTCTCAGTTTATATTAAATTTAACAAGGTAAGAACAATGTTGTTCTGTGTCTATTCCGGAACATACTTTTTTCATATTTTACTGATGCTTTGTCCCTTTTTTCTCCTCTCTCTCATTCCTCACTAACTCACTCCCCTTGCCCTCCATTTAAATAGGTGACCTCCTTTAGAACAAGTAAACACAGTTAAACAAAGCAAATCAATACATTGGCCATGGCTGAAAATGCAAGTCATCTCAAGGCATCTCCAGTCTAGTCCATCACCTGTCTGCCAAGAGGTGCCGGTAGTCTAAGGCTTCAACTTCAGTCTTCTGAAGGCCTGATTTGTCATGGCTTTCACTGATCAGGGTTCAGAACTCTTTTAGAATTGTTACCCTTTACTTTATTTTGGTTATCATATAACTGCTTCTCCTGGTTCTGTTCACTTCAATCTGCATCAGTTCATACAGCTTTTCCCAGGCTTCTCTGAATCAGTCATATCTGTTGTTGTTTCTTGGAGCATAATAATATTCCACTACACATACCACAGTTTGTTCTGCTGTGCCCCAAATTATGGGGACATCTAGTATATTTTCAGGTCTTTTCTACACCAAAAAGTGCTGCTTTTTTTTGCATGTGAGTTTTTTCCCTCTGCCTTTGATCTTTTTGGGGCTAGGTCTAGAAGTGGTATTCACTGAGTCTGAGGGTTTGTGATTCTGGGTATAGTTCCATATTTCTTTCTAGAATGGCTGGAGCAATTCACAGCTCCACCAACAGGGCATGAGGGTGTTCAATATCTATTTCCTCGTTCCATGGGTTGCCAGGACCACAGAATTCATCACCATGTGGTCAGGCTACTGGAGATAAGCCTCTCCATGCTTAGCTAGCTTGGGCTTCAGACTTAGCCAGTTGCCAGGGTCATACTTGCAACCTTTCCAATAAATGGTAGGGCCTGGCAGAATTCTTATGATTTGTTGGCATAACCTTTAAGAACCCAGGGTTATCTCCTTGCTATGATGAGGCATTAAAGGAGGAATTTTGTTACTACTGTGTTACATATTTAATAGACAATGAAAAAACTCCCATACATAATATAAATTCACAGTATATTCATATACATTCTTCTTTTTCCTTCTTTGCATTTTGAAATGTCCCTGTTTGTTGGTGGTTGAGTTCCTTTTTTTTTTTTTACAGGAAATTATAAAACAAAACATCAGTGGAGTGTTAGTATGCTCATCCTCCCCCTCCCCCTCCAACACGTGCCATTTTCATCTTTTGCTGTCTTTCCCCGAATGTTTTCAGCTGCATTTCTCTTACTCTGAAGGATTTGGGGCACCCTTTCCTGTACTTGTTAAGAAGTTCTATTTCTTCATTGGGAGATGCCTTTGCACTTCCTTTGTCCGCCTACAGATCCCGGATCCTGAGGAGAATGGTTCTGGCTTGTAGATGCTTGTATCCGTTTTCTGGCTAGCTTGGACAACAGACCTCACTCACAGATATTCACTGCAGCTTTTTTTTTCCTCCAATTAACTGCTCCTCTTCTCATTCTGACTGCCTTGATTTTGCTGCTATTGAAATTTTTATTTCAATGTACTTGAAATTGTCCCATTTTCTCTTTCATACCTGTTTCTGTCTCTTGTTTAGTTGAGAATTCTTCCTTTTGCCATGGTTGTAAAAGATGCCTCTGTTTCTTCTCCTCTAATTTGTTTATAATATGGCTTTATTGTGATATATGAGGTAAGATGTTAGTTTAAAGAGTTCTTAACCTAGGGTTAATGAACTTGTATTTTAAACATATTCAGCTGGCATTTATTAAATGTTTCTTTTGTGCTAGGCCCTGTGCCAAGTGCTGGGGATACAAAAAGAGGCAAAAGCCAGTCCCTTTCCTCAAGGAGCTCCTAGTCTAATGGGGGAGAAGACATGCAAATTACAAGGTACAAACAAACTATAGAACAGGATAAATAGGGGATCATCACCAGAGGGCTGGCACCAGCCTTAAGGAGCATCCAGGAAAGCTTCCTATAGAAGAGGGGATTTTAGCTGGGACTTGAAGGAAGTCAGGAGGAAGGGAGAAATGAGGAGGGAGATGGTAGAGGAGTGGGGTGAGAGAGAGACTCATTGAAAATACCTGGATTATAAAAAAGGGAAAAGGACCCACATGTACAAAAATATTTATAGCAGCTCTCTTTGTGGTGGCAAAGAATTGGAAATTGAGGGAATGCTCTCAATTGGGGAAAGTTGTATATGAATGTAATGGAATACTGTTGTGCTGTAAGACATGATGAGCAGGCAGATTTCAGAAAAACCTGGAAAGACTTAAGTGGACTGATGCTGAGTGAAGTGAGCAGAACCAGGAGAACATTGTACATGGCAACAACAACATTGTGTGATGATCAGCTGTGATAGACTTGGCTCTTCTCAGCAGTGCAATGATCTAAGACAATTCCAAAGAACTCATGATAGAAAATGTTTTCCACATCCAGAAAAAAGAACTGTGGATTCTGAATGCAGATTGAACTACACTGTTTCTACTTTTTGGCTGTTTTTTTTTCTTTTTTGAGGTTTTTCCATTGTGTTCTGATTTGTCTTTCACAACATGACTAATGCAGAAATATGCTTAATGTTATTGTGCACGTATAACCTATATCAGATTGCTTTCTGTATTAAGGAGGGGGGAAGGAAGGGAGGGAGGGAGAAAAATTTGGAACTCAAAATCTTATGAAAACAAATGTTATGGGGCAGCTAGGTGGCGCAGTGGATAGAGCACCAGCCCTGGATTCAGGAGGACCTGAGTTCAAATTCGGCCTCAGACACTTGACACTTACTAGCTGTGTGACCTTGGGCAAGTCACTTAACCCTCATTGCCCCACCAAAAAAAAAAAAAGAAAGAAAACAAATGTCGAAAACTATCTTTATATGTAACTGAAAATAATAAAATATTTTTATGATTAAAAAAAAGAAAGGAAAATACCTGGATTAGGGAGCTGGAATGACAGGAATAGCAAGGCGGCCTGTCACTGGATCACAGAATGCCTATAAAGGTAGGAAGGAGACAGATTATAAAGGACTTTTCTTTTAAAAATATGATAGAGGATTTTCTCTTTGATCCTGGAGGTGATAGGGAGCTGCTGGAGTTGATTGAATGGGGGAGGAGACAGTATGAGATGGTCAGATTTGAGATTTAGGAAAATCAATTTGAGGCAGCTAGGTGGCACAGTGGATAGAGCATTGGACCTGGAGTCGAGAAGATCTGAATTCAAAATCAGCCTCAGACAGGTCCTAGATCAGGTGGATCTATGGGAACTGAAGAGACCCCCAAGTGCAGTAATATAGAGGGAGAAGTAATGAGGGCCAGGACAGAACATTGAGGGGGATACTCATGGTTAACAGGATGAAACTCTAGTAAAGGAGACTGAGAAGGAGCAGTCTGCTAGGTAGGAGAGAGGAGTGGCCTAAAAGTATCCCGTGGAAGAGAAGATTGACAGTGTCAGAGGCCACAGAGAAATCAACAATTTAAAAACATGATTCTGAGAAAGAGTCTGTAGGTTTTCCCAGATTCCCAAAGGGTTCCATGACAGAACCAAAACCAAACTGAAAACAACCCAAACAAAGCTAAGGTAACAATGATGAAATCACCCCCTAATTTATGCCAGTTTTCTCAGCACTTTTCCCAGCAGTCATTGTCCTCAGGTGTCTTGAACACTATACTATACTTTGGAGGCTTCTTTACATAATCTCATCCATTGATTAGCTTTTCTCCATTTTAACTTGCACCAAATCGTTTGGCTGATTACAGTTTTAGTATCTGGCTTGAGATCTGGCATTGTTTGGCTCCCTTTCTTCCTCCTTTTCCCCCTTATTTCCCTTGTGGTTCTTTATCTTCTCTTCCTCCAGATAAATTGTTATTATTTTGTATAATTCTATAAAACAACCCTTTGGTGGTTTAGCATTAAATCTGTAAGTTAATTTAGTTAAATTGTCATTTTTATTTTACTGGTACGTCTCAACCATGAACAATTCATTTTTTCTCCCATTATTTAAGTCTTCATCTATTTCTGTAAAGAGTGTTTTGTAGTTATATTCCTATAGATCCTGAATGTGCTTTGGTAGGTTGACTCCCAAATACCTTTACACATTTTGCAAATTATTCTGAATGGATTTTTTTTCCCTATTGCTTCCTACCAGGTTTTGTTAGTACTATTCAGAAAATGATGCATAGTTAGTACTATTCAGAAAAACTGATAATCTTATTTCTTTATCTTTCTCAGAGAGATTTAAATGTAAAGAGTCCATGAAGTCTTCCTTGATTCCTCTCTTCTCACCCTCCCACCAGGCTAGAAGAAATCATTTCCCTTGGAAACTTGGTTTCCTCCCCCCCAAATAAATAGAAGTAAATGACCTCTCAGGCACAATCCTCAGGACATGCTTGTTTTCCAAGTAATCTCAGCCTTCTCTGAACTCCAATTAGCGCTCTCTTCCTACCCCCCTTCCTGCCCTTTATCACTCTTCATTCATCCAACAAATATTCGTGGAGTATTTGCTATGGGCCAAATACCAGGGCTACAAAGATGAACACCACATGGCCCCTGTCCCGAAGGAACTTTTGGTCTTAGGAGAAGGGGAAGACTCAGGCTTTGAGGATTTAGGGACCCTAGAAGTCAAGTCCTGTGTCATTCCTTGGCTCTTTGTGGGGTACTGAGGATATAAAGAAAGGCCCAAGAAGGCCCTCAGCTCTCCCACAGAGAGAGCTCACAGTTGAGCTAGAGACAGAGGAAATTGGCCTGGCCTCTGAGGGGAGACAAGAAGATTCTGGGCTATGGCAGAAGGCTTCTCACCAGGAAGTGGGGGAGGGGGAAGAAGAGAGGAGAGGGGGGGGGAGATTTCAAGGAGGCCAGGCAAGCCAGGAGACTGCGGTGAGGAGAGAGAAGGAAGGACATTATGGCCGGGACTCAAGTGGCACAAATGTATTGTCATCTAGGCACTTGAGGTAGATCCGGTGGCCCTGACCCAGACTCGGTTGAAGAGAGACAGATTCGGTGTCCAGAGTCTCTACCATTAAGAATATCTATTCCCTAGTGTACCTATCAGATCTTTGGAAAGGAGAACAGTTTTTGACCAAACAAGAGATAGAGTATATTATAAAATGCAAAATGGATGATTTTGATTATATTAAATTAAAAAATTTTTGTACAAACAGAAGCAATGCATCCAAAATTGGAAGGGAGGCAGAAAACTGGGAAACAATTTTTGAGGCCAGTGCTTCTGATAAAGGCCTCATCTCTAAAATATATAGGGAATTAAATCAAATTTATAAGAATCCAAGTCATTCCCCAATTGAGAAATGGTCAAAGGATATGAACAGGCAGTTTTCTGATGAAGAAACCAAAGCTATCTATTCCCATATGAAAAAATGCTCTAAATCTCTAATGATTAGAGAGATGCAAATTAAAACAACTCTGAGGTACCACCTGACACCTATCAGATTGGCTAAAATGACAAAAAAGGAAAATAATAAATGTTGGAGAGGCTGTGGAAAAATTGGAACACTAATCCATTGTTGGTGGAGCTGTGAGCTGATCCAACCATTCTGGAGAGCAATTTGGAATTATGCCCAAAGGGCGATAAAGCTGTGCATACCCTTTGACCCAGCAATTCCACTTTTAGGTCTTTTGCCCAAAGAAATCATGGAAGGGGGAAAGGGACCCACATGTACAAAAATATTTATAGCTGCTCTTTACGTGGTAGCAAGGAATTGGAAGTTGAGGGGGTGCCCATCAATTGGGGAATGGCTGGACAAGTTGTGGTATATGAATACAATGGAATACTATTGTGCTGTAAGAAATGATGAGCAGGAGGAGTTCAGAGAAACCTGGAGGGTCTTACGTGAGCTGATGATGAGTGAGATGAGCAGAACCAGAAGAACATTGTACCACAGTATCATCAACATTGAGTGTTGATCTACTGTGATGGACTATATTCTTCTCACCAATGCAATGGTACAGAAGAGTTCCAGGGAACTCATGATAGAAGAGGATCTCCAAATCCAAGAAAAAAAAAGAAAGAAAGAACTGTGGAGTATAGATGCTGATTGAACCATATTATTTCTTTTGTTTTGGGTGCTGTTGTTTTTTTTTTTTTTTCTATTTTGAGGTTTTGCATCACTGCTCTGATTTTTTCTCTTGTAACAGGATTAATGCAGAAATAGGATTAATGTTATTATGTGTATATATATGTGTGTGTATATATCTATATCTATATCTATATCTATATGTATAGAGATATATAGACATAACCTACATCAGATTACCTGCTGTCTAGGGGAGGGGGGGAGGGAGGGGAGGGAGGGAGAAAAATCTGAAATTGTAAAGCTTGTATAAACAAAAGTTGAGAACTATCATTACATGTAATGGAAAAAATAAAATACCTTATACATTTAAAAAAAAAAAAGAATATCTATTCCCTCCTTTCGGGCCCAATCACCCTGGACAAGAAGCAAGGCCCCTCTCCTTTTCTGCCCTCCAGTCTTCATTAAGGAAAAAAGTCCCAGACTCCGAAATATCTTATCTTGGGTCTAGGTCCCAGAATATGTAAGAAGTAGTGCTATCTAAATGTGGGACATTCATGTCTAATGCCTCTGGAGGGCTTGAGTGGAGAGACCCGAAGGCTTCCCTAAATCAGTCAAAGGCAGTTGGGAAGAAGTTAAGTGGCTCCTAGCCCTTGCCCCTGACTGTAATCTAGAGCTGAAACTTAACGCCAGGAGGACTCCCTGGAGTTGGAGGAGTCAAGAGGAGAAAAGGCAGCTTCTTGCTTGGGTTGGTCTGATCCGACACAAAACTGGGGGGGAGCGGTTTTGGAGGTTATATTTCAGTAACCCTTTGGCAAGTACAGAGGAATGAGGACCTGAGGCTGGGAAGGGACTTCCTATATTGGGAAGGCCTAAAGGCTTGGAGGAGAGATAGGGACCATTCCAATGAGACCAGCATTCATTAAATCCCAGCTTTCTGTGCTGCTAAGCACTGAGATGCCTAAACAATTGAGATCCTGCCTCCCTTGCCTTTGTCCAGACTGTCCCTGCAATGCCCTCCCTCCTTGCCTCTACTTCTTTCTTTCTTTTTTTTTTTTTTAGTGAGGCAATTGGGGTTAAGTGACTTGCCCAGGGTCACACAGCTAGTAAGTGTTAAGTGTCTGCTGACAGATTTGAACTCAGGTCCTCCTGACTTCAGGGCCGGTGCTCTATCCACTGCGCCACCTAGCTGCCCCGCCTCTATATCTTAAAACAGCCCAGAGTGCCCATGCAAGCCTTGCTGATCCCTTAGGCTCTTACTGCTCTGTTCTCCTTTACCTTAGAATGATTTTGGCCTTATTTTGCATAGATTTCCTTCTCACTTCTCTGTGGACATATTGTAGAAAACAGGCTGGAGGGCTGGACTCTTGGAGAGGTTATCTTTGGATCTCAGGAGCCTAGCCCTGTGCCTGGTGCATAGGGAAGGCTTGGGTCTGGGCCCTGGATCTCACCGATATGGGCAAGTCCTAGAGGAAAAATTCCCTTCACCCTTGTAGGTTGGCACCTTCTCTGCACCGAATTTATGCTTAGAAACTTGCCCAAAGCCCTAAGGCAGGCTGACCAGCAGTAGGAGCTTAATAAGTAGTTATTGAATTGCTTTGAATTGACCCATGGTCCCTGGCCTGATGTGGCTTAAGGTCAAATAGGGAAATAATATATAGCCATAGATAGTTCCTATATAGTAGTAAAGAGAGAGAGCAAGGCTACTTTAAATCAAAATTGTGTGACTTGAAGTCATTTAACTTTAGTGTGCCTCAGTTTTCTCATCTGCAAAATGGAAACAATAATATTTGCACTAGTTACCTTCCTGGGCTATTGTTGAAAAAGAGAGTGCTCTGTGATGGGCAAGTCAGGGAAGGCTTCTTGGAGGAGGTGGCCTTTGGAGTTGGGCTTTACAGGATGAGTGTGGGACAGCTAGGTGGTACAGTGGATAGAGTGCCATTCTGGAGTCAGAAAGACTCATCTTCCTGACTTCAAATCTGGCCTCAGACACTTAGTAGCTGTGTGACCCTGGGCAAGTCACTTCACCCTGTTTGCCTCAGTTCCTCATCTGTAAAATGAGCTGGAGAAAGAAATGGCAAAGCACTCCAGTATCTTTGCCAAGAAAAACCCAAATGGGGTCATGGAGCAAAGACACAGAGATGTGCTTGCAAGGAAGGAAACAAGCATTTCTCATTCATTTATTTATTTATTTTTAATCATAAAGGTATTTTATTATTTTCTAGTTATATGTACAAATAGTTTTCAACATTTTTAATAAGATTTCTAGTTCCAAAATTTTCTCCCTCCCTCCCTTTCCTCCCCACTCCCCAAGACAGCAAGCAATCTGATATAGGTTATATATGTACAATTCCATTAAACATATTTCTGCATTAGTCATGTTGTGAAAGAAGAATCAGAGCAAAAAAGGAAAAACCTTAAAAAACAAAAAACCCCAAAAAACCCAACAAAAAAGTAGAAATAGTGTGGTGCAATCTGTATCCAGATCCCACAGTTCTTTTTTTCTGGATGTGGAGAGCATTTTCTATCATGAGTCCTTTGGAATTATCATGGGTCACTCTATTGCTGAGAAGAGTTAAGTCTATCACAGTTGATTATCACACAATGTTGTTTATACAATGTTCTCCTGGTTCTGCTCATTTCATTCAACATCAGTTCATGTAAGTCTTTCCAGGTTTTTTTGAAATCTGCCTGCTTATCGTTTCTTACAGCACAATAGTGACAAGCATTTATTTTTTTTCTGATAAAAGTATTTTATTTTTTTCCAGTTACATGTAAAGATAGTTCTCAACGTTTGTTTATACAAGCTTTCCAATTTCAGATTTTTCTCCCTCCCTCCCTCCCCTAGACAGTAGGTAATCTGATATAGGTTTTATATATATATATATAACATTAAACATTTCTGCATTAGTCATGTTATAAGAGAAAAATCGGAGCAACGAGGAAAAACCTCAAAATAGAAAAACATCAGCACTGAAAACAAAAGAAATAGCATGGTTCAATCAGCATCTATACTCCACAGTTCTTTTTTTCCCCTAGATTTGGAGATCCTCTTCTATCATGAGTCCCCTGGAACTCTTCTGTACCATTGCTTTGGTGAGAAGAATCTAGTCCATCACAGTAGGTCAACACTCAATGTTGATGATACTGTGTACAATGTTCTTCCGGTTCTGCTCATCTCACTCATCATCAGCCCATGCAAGACCCTCCAAGTTTCTCTGAACTCATCCTGCTCATCGTTTCTTACAGCACAATAGTATTCCATTACATTCATATACCACAACTTGTCCAGCCATTCCCCAATTGATGGGCATCCTCTCAACTTCCAGTTCCTTGCCACCACATAAAGAGCAGCTATAAATATTTTTGTACATGTGGGTCCTTTTTCCTTTTCCATGACCTCTTTGGGGAAAAGACCCAAAAGTGGTATTGCCGGGTCAAAGGGTAGACAAGCATTTCTTTAAAAAAAACCACAATAGTAAACATTTCATCACCATCATATACCACAGCTTGTTTAGCCATTCTCCAATTAATGGGCATCCCTTTGATTTCCAATTCTTAGCCACTACAAAAAGAGCTGCTATAAATATCTTTGTACAGATCGGTCTTTTTCTCTTTTTGGGGGATGTCTTTGGGATATAAACCTAGCAGTGCTATTGCTGGATCAAAGGGTATGCATAGTTTTATAGCCCTTTGGCCATAGTTCCAAATTGCTCTCCAGAATGGTTGGATCCATTCACAACTCCACCAACAGTGGATTATTGTCCCAGTTTTACCACATCCCCTCCAACATCCAATATTTTCCTTTTTTGATATATTATCCACTCTTTTTTGAGATTAAAAAATTTTAAAATAATAAAACATTTTATTTATAGTTTTGAGTTCCAAATTTTATTCCTCCTTCCCTCCCTTCCCCCCTTCCTGAGGTGGTAAGCAGATATGGGTTATACATATACAGTTGTGTAAAACATTACCATGTTAGTAATTTTGTAAAAGAAAACTTGAATAAAAGAAAAAAATGGAAAGAAAGTGAAAGATAACATGCTTCAGTCTGTGTTCCATCAATATCAGTTCTTTCTTTGGAGGTGGATAGTATGTTTCATCCATAGTCCTTTGGGATTTTCTTGGATCATTGTATTGCTGAGAATAGTCAAGTCATTCACAGTTCTTCATCAAACAGTATTGCTGTTTCTATGCACAATGCTCTCTTGGTTCTGCTCACTTCATTATACATCAGTTCATACAAGTCTTTCCAGGCCTTTCTGAAGTCATCTTGCTTGTCATTTCTTATAGCACAATAATATTCCATCACCATCATATATCACAGCTTGTTTAGCCATTCCCTAAATGAGATATTTATCTCATTTCATCCTCAAAACAACCTTGGGAGGTAGGTGTTCTTCTTGTCATCTCCATTTTATGGATGTGGAAAACTGAGGCAGGCAGAGCCAGCATGTGTGTCTAAAGCTTGATTTGCCAGTTCTCCATCCTCAGTGCCCACCTGCTTGCATCTGCTTGGTGCCCATTTGGGTGAAGAGTGCTCAGGGAGGTCCGGGAGAGCAGCTGACATAGCCCCACTGGAATCCCAGCTTCAGGGATTTTGTTGACTTGCAAGGTAATAGAGCAGAGTGATATGGTCAAATGAATGAGACGATGTGATGAAGGATGATGGATTCGGAGAGAAGGGCTTGTTGGGAAGCTGGTACTGCAGGCTAGCGACAGCAGGCAGGAGGAATACATGAAAGTCCCTGGGGTGTGGGGAAGGTTAGGATCCACGCTGAAGGATGAGAAGAGAAAGGGAACAGTCTATTAGATTAGGAGAATGAATGCTGGGGTCACTGGGAGGCATCAAGGCAGAAGTCGGGGCCTGGAGCTCAGAAGTGGGGTTTGACAGAGGAGAAAGGAGAATAAAGAGAGTGGCAGAAAGAATAACTGGGACCCAGTGTCGGGAAGCTATGGATTCTGGGAGCCTAGGCAGGGAGGGGAGGGTCTGGCCTAGTTTTGTTCTCTCTTCTTCTCCTTGGGCGGGCCTTCATGGATGGTGCTTGAATGGAGTTGAACCAAGGGAGTCCGGCTTTCTCACTGTACTAGCTGCATAGCAAATTCCTCCAACTCTATGAAGTTGACACCTTTCTGAGCCTCAGTTTCCCCCTCTGTGAAATAGGAATAATAATTGCAGTCAGCCTGTCCAGTTGGAACACTAGCAGCCAGCTTGGCTGTCAGGGTTGCTGTGAGGAGCAAACGAAACGATACATGGGATCCGCAAGCACTTCTTAAGCTCTTACCGCATGTCTTGCATTAGGGACACAAAGAAAGGCAAAAGGCAGTCCCTGGCCGCCAGGAGCTCCCAGTGCCTGGGAGAGCGCAAACAAGCGAGAGAATCAACAAATCCTCCAGATTAGTGGAACTGACGACACAGAATTACCGTGTGTGCATTTAGGGGGGATGGGAAAGGCTTCCTGCTGCAGAAGAGATTTTATCTGGGACTTGAAGGAAGCCAAGGGAAGCTGGGAAAGCTAGGAAGCTGGGAGGAGGGAGAGTGCTCCAAGCATGGGAGAAAGCCCATGCAAATGCCCAGAGCCCAGAGATGGAGAGTCTTGTTAGAGCAACAACAAAGAGGCCAAGGGCACTGAATCAGAGAGCACGTAGGAGGGAGGAGGGGCCAGCTGATGAGGAGCATTTTGGTTTTGATCTTGGAGGTGATAGGGAGCCACTGCAGTTTATTGAAATGGCCCGGAAGATTGGTTTGAGAGTAGGGTGAAAGATGGCCTGGAGTGGGGAGAGCCCTGAGGCAGTAGTCCAGGCATGAGGTGATGAGGGCCTGCATCAGGGTGGGGGCAGTGTCAAAGGAGAGAAGGAGGCATATTCAGAGATGTTGTTAAGGGGGAAGTGACAGAACACCCAGGGGGACCGAGAGATAATGAGCAATGGAAGAGAATCAGAAGAATAGCTAACACTTACGTAGTGCCTACTCTGTGCCTGGCACTGTGCTAAGCACTTTACATGACAACCCTGGGACTTTGGTACCCTGATGATTCTTCCAAAAGGCCAGTAGAGATTTAATAGTCCCAAGAGAAACTCTGCAGCGGGCAGATGAGAACAGAGCTGGGAACCAGAACAGGTGAAATAGCCCTCATCGGTGACCAGGAGCCAAGGTGTCCAGGACAAATAGAACATCCTGTTACCTCCCGCCCTCCCCCGGCTTCTCTCTCCCTCGAAGTTCTCTCTTCATTCTTAGGGGCTTTGTAGTTGAAGGGGGTAAGAACAAGCCTGGGGCAGTATGTGGGAGGGAACTTTGATCACCTTTCCCAGACTTGGTTGTAGAAAGTGATTTGGCAGCTGTGCGAGGTACTCGTCAACCCCCTGAGGGGTGGATGGGCCATTAGTGCTCAATGGCGATGCTCCTGGAAGCAATGAATGTCTGTCCTTCCTGCGTGGGATACAACCGGAAACCGCCCCTCTGCCTAGCCCACCTCCCAGGCTCTGGACTGGCCTTTCTCTTCCTTTTCTGCAGTCTGGAGAAGAAACCTATGGGCCCTTTCTCAGAATCAGGTGTTTAAATGAAGCAGAAAATCAAATCCAGAGGATTGCAAAGGAATTCAGTTGTAGTGAAATACAAAAAATTATCACCGTTATCCACGTTTTTTAATGTTCGTCGACCCCAGGTTAAGAAGCCCTGCCAGTCTACTGTCTGTCTGTCTGTCTGTCTGTCTCTGTCTGTCTGTCTGTCTCTCTCTCTCTGTAGACTCATCTGCTCCCAGAGGTTTAGTTATTGTTTGTTTGTACACAGATGATTTCCAAATCTAGGTTCATTTAGCTCTAGGCTTTCTCCTAAAGCCAGTGCCTAATTACTATTTCCCTAATCTCCATCTGGGGTCAGCAGGCCCAAAGTGGGAAGCTCTAGCTTTCTTCCCCTAAATTTATCACTTTCTTCAATTGTCTCACTTCTAAGCTTCCCTCTTTCTGTCATGGGCACCATCATCCTTCCAGACACTCAGGGTCAAAGCTGGGAAGCATGTGAAGGGGAAATGCTCTAGAGGGTGTTTGGTGAGGGGTCTTCTGCAGTCTCTCTTGGGCCTTCTTAAGGAAGTGTTAATAATTCCTCTCACCAAGTTTTTTTCTGTGATCCTCTGTGAACTTGCTTGGCCCCTTAATACCCGGTTAACCACGTTTAGACCCCTTGGCCTTTCAGATGGAGTTCAGACAGAGAGGAAAGAACTAGAGAGCAGCTGGAGGGGGAGCACCCAAACTACATAAGCAGTGGTGGGGAGCAGGGTAGAGTTTCTGGGCCAAGCCTAGGTTTCCAGAATTCCTTTTCAGGCCCCCTGACCACCCCCAAATCTCCACCGAAATGGCTTCTTTTTGCTTTAAAATACTGTACAAACTCCTCAGCTAGGCATTGTCAGATTTTATATTCTTGGGCCCACAGATCATTGCAGATGGTGACTGCAGCCATGAAAGAAAGCTATGACAAATCTGGACAGCAGACTAAAAAGCAGAGACATCACCTTGCGGGCAAAGGTCTGTAATAATAGTCAAAACTGTTTTTTCCAGTAGCCATGTATGTCTGTGAGAGCTGGACTTTAAGGGAAACTGAGTACTGAGGAATGGTGGTGCTGGAGAAGACTTTGGAGAAATCAAATCAGTCGATACTTAAAGAAATTAAGTCAGGCTCTTCCCTGGAAGGTCATATACTGAAACTGAAGCTGAAACCCTTTGGCCACATATGAAAAGATGGGACTCATTGGAAAAGACAGAGATGGTTAGAGAGTGTCATGGAAGCAACCAACATAAACTTGGATAGACTTTGGGAGACAGGGGAGGATAGAAGGGCCTAGCATACCATGGTCCATGGGGAGCAGGAGGGGACTGAACAGCTGAATAACACTGAGAACAGGTTAGTTGCCACCTGGCTCTCCGGACCTCTTTCACATCTGCCTTCCCACACTAGCCAACCATTCTAGCCAAACTTAAGAAGCATGCATTAAGCACCTACTGGCACTGTGTTAGGGAGTGAGGAATACAAATCCTGAAGGACTCACTTTCTGTCTGCAGGGAGCTTACATCCTAATGGAATGTGCTGGTGTAGGGGTGAGATATTAGGTGCTCACAGCCAAGTAAATAGTGGATATATGCAAAATAAACACAAAGGATGTGGGAGGGGCAGAGCCAGAATCAGGAAAGACCTAGGAAGAAGGTGGTTCTTGAGCTGAGACTTGGCTTTCTAAGAGGCAGAGGGAAGGAGAGAAAACATTCCTAGCTTGGGGGGGGGGGGTGACCTGAAGGCAGGAGATAGAATATTGGGTTTGGGGAACTTTGATTAGATCAGTTTAGTGAAGGACATTGTTGGTGTTGTTGTAGTTTGTCCTTTGTTCTTATTCTGGAAGAGGAACATGACACCGGAGTGACGTCATGACTTGCAGTGAATTGGATTTAAGTGAGGGAGGGCTATGCAAGGTCACCAGCCTCACTCTCTCCTCCAGAGGCATCTGGGTCCAGTGGCAAGATAGATACCAGGACGACTGGAGATGGACCTGGATGTTTTTAAGGCAATTGGGGTTAAGTGACTTGCCCAGGGTCACACAGCTAGGAAGTGTCTGAGGTGAAATCTGGACTCAGGTCCTTCCAACTTCAGGGCCAGTGTTTTATCCGCTGTGCCACCTAACTGCCCCTAGTGAAGGATAGAGCAGTTCAGGAAGAGTCAGTAGGTTGGGGTCAGATTGTGAAAGGCTTTACATGTGCAAAAGAGAAGTGATCCTAGAGGCATTAGGGAGCCACTGAACCTGCTTGAGCAGGGGAATACGTTGGCCAGACCTGTGCTTTAGCAGGGTCTCTTTGGCAACTCTGTGGAGGATGAATTGGAGAGGGAAGAGGCTAGAGTCAGAAAGCCCAAGGTTATTCCAAGAGTCCAAATGAGATTCTGGATAAAGGTGGCATTCACTTGAGTGGAGAGAAAGGGACAGATATAAGAAAAATTGAGGTAGTAGCATTGACAAGACTTGGGAGCATTTCCAACACTTGACAACTGATTGGATGGGGGCGGGGAGAGCTAGGAAAAGGGAAGGCAGCTACGTGATGCACTGGGTAGAGTGCTAGGCCTGGAGTCAGGAAGACTCATCTCCAGTATCTTTGCCAAGTAAATCCCAAATGGGGTCACAAAGAGTTGGACACACTCAACAGCAACAAAGGAAAAGGAGGAGTTGAGGAGATTTCGAAAATTTTCAACCTGGGTGACTAGAAGGTTGGTGATGATTTTTAAAAGTGTTAAGTTTAATTTAGATTATTCACAGCCATCACTGTCTTACGGTTAGACAGTCAACAAAACAATATATCAAGCCCTTATTTATAGCTTGCCAATTCAACAATTGACTCCAGCCAACCACTGAATTTATTCTAACCCTTGTATCAACGCACTCATCAATGCATAAGACAGAAAGGGCCCAAGTACATGCCACAACATCTTCTCACCCTTTTGGTTTGTGGTCACTAGCCAGAAAACCTGGGGAGATATATACCTGGTACCCTTTCCAATATATTAAGATCAACTTTCTACTTGCAAGCATATAGTTCACAATATTGCAAAACATTTTTCTTTCTCTCTCTCCTTTTCTTTCCTTTTCCCTTTCCCTGTTCTTTTTGAAATAGTATTTTATTTTTTCCTATGATATGTACAATGTGGACATTCATTTTTTTAAGACTTTGAATTCCAAAATTTTCTCCCTCCCTCCCCTCCTCTCTTCCCAAAATGGTAAGCAATTTGATATAGGTTATATATGTGCAATCATGGGGGGCGGCTAGATAGCACAGTGGATAAAGCGGCGGCCCTGGATTCAGGAATGCCTGAGTTCGGATCCGGCCTCAGACACTTGACACTTACTAGCTGTGTGACCCTGGGCAAGTCACTTAACCCCCATTGCCCCGCAAAATAAATATAAATATACATATAAATATACATATAAATATATGTGTGTGCAATCATGTAAAACATATTTCCATATTAGTCACAGTTATGAAAGACAAAACTGACCAAAAGGAAAAAAATCACAAAAACATCAAGTAGATGAAAACAGTATTCTTTGATCTGCATTTAGAGTCCATCAGTTCTTTCTTTGGATGTGGAGAGCATTTTCCATCATGAGTCCTTTGGAATTGTCTCGGATCATTGTATTGCTGAGAAGAGCTAAGTCATTCATAGTTGATCATCACACAATGTTGCTGTTACTGTGCACAGTGTCTTCCTGGTTCTGCTCATTTCACTTTGTATCAGTTCATGTAAGTTTTTCGAGGTTTTTCTGAAATCTGCCTGCTCATCATTTCTTTTAGCACAATAGTGTTCCATTCCATATATATATATATATATGTATATATATATATATATATATATATATATATATATATATATATATATATCCTATATAAATAGGATGGTGATGACTTTGACAGAAATAGGGAAGTTAGGAAGAGGGCTGAGTTGGACCATTTACTATTCATTGAACTTAGCATTGCATCTCCTATCTTCAAACAGGCTGTTGTTGCCCAGTGCCTGGAATTTGCTGCTTCCTCACCCCTGCCTCTTAGAACCATCAGCTTTTAACAGGGCTTAGCTCAGATGCCACCACTTGCTTGAAGTGTTTCTTGGTCCCTATATGTTGGTGTTCTCTCCCTTCCAAAATGACTTGGCATTTCCTTATCTACATTGTATCCCCCTCTGGCTTGCTCATTTTTTGGGGGGGGGCTTGCTCATTTTTACAGAAAATGCCCTTTCCCCCCATCCATGGTCTTCCAAAGCATGGAATTTCAAGGTTGAGTCTATCCCAGAGTCCTATGGGCTTGAGAATGGAGTCCTTGACAGGAGAGCTGGCTCTGCCTGGTCTGGATCTGGCACTTCCATAGCTCACTGGGTTCACTACAAGCTCAGATGGCTCTCCCATGATACATAAGGGAAGCTGAAGCCTACATAGCCTTGTGCCCGCAGAAACACATTTTTAGTATTGCCTACAGTTCCGTTCCTGAATCAGAATTCCCAGTTGTGGGGAAAGGCCATTCCAATCAAGACCACCTGCAGGTGCCAAGCCTGGCATCGGTGTGGAATGCTGGCCTCCCAACTCATAATGTCTATGGCACCTATGGCCTGCCTGTCCTAGGGGCTTGTTCTGGCTGCAGCCAGGGTGCAGATTGAAAGCCAGGATTTTGCAGTCCTTTCATCCAAGAAGAACAGAAACAGAGTCCAAGATAGAAGTGCCATCTCTGGGATGAAAGCTGGGGCAACTTGGTGCCAGTGGAGGGCAGTGGTGCCCTACTGCAGACTCTACTGGTTTGTCCTGTTACTGTCCAGTATGACCATACCTGTGTTCTGTTCCAGGTGAGTATCCTCCAGTAAGAAGAGAAAGCTACAACCACCCAAGGGGGCAGACATGCTTCCTGGTAACTTTCTCTTTACGGCCAGACCCTCTTGTCTTTTACAGGTCTACCTTAGTGGGAGAGGCAAGGCAGGGGTAGGACAGAACATGTTCCAGGTTTAGGTCCAACACTGAGGGAAGGACAGGAGGAATTTTAGTAGGCTTCCAGCACATTTTGGTGACCTTCTCTGATGAACTTTTGGGAGCATGGAAAAATGCACATAGATGAGTCATCCAGTCTGTGCCAACTCTCTAAGATCACAGATGTTCCCGTGAGGTACCTGGATGTGGTGCCATAGTGTCCAGAGTGCTGGGCTCAGAGCCAGGAAAACCTAAGCTCGAATCTAGCCACAGACAGGAGATGCCTAGGGAGGCATTTCCACTTGGTTTGTGTCCCATATCTGGCCACAGCTCACTAGCTGAAGGAAGTCTCTGTGGGAATGTCCTTTCTCTTTGCCTCAGAAATAAGGCTTCACCTGAGTAAATGTTGGCTTGAATGCCTTTGTTGAAGCTGAGAGCCCCAGTTGTGAACTGGGGATCAGGGATCCTGGCCTAGTCTACTGGGAGCAGGATTAGTGGATCCCTCATCACCTCCCACCAGTACCACTGTTGGGGGGGGGTGTCTGCCTGCCTTCCTTAAGTCTCTCCTTGCTCCAGTCCGTTGTCCACACAGCTGCCAAGGAGATTCGCCTAAATTGCAGGTCCCCCCCACCCAACACCATGTACTCTGCAATCCAGTGACACTGGCCTTGCTCTTCTGACTCCCGACTCTATGCATTTTCCCGTGCCATCCCCTAGGCCTGGAATGCTCTCTCCCCTTGAACCACCCCTTAGCTTCCCTGGCTTCTTTCAAGTCTCAGCTAATACCCCATTTTCTGCAAGTTTTCCCCAGTCCTCCTTAATCTTAGTGCCTTCCCTCTGAGATTGCCTTCCATTTTCCCTGTCTGTAACCTGTTTGTTTGCTTGTTGGCTCCCCCATTAGACTAGGAACATCTTGAGGGCAGGGACTGGCTTTTGCCTTTCTTTGTATCTTCAGCACTTAGCACACCAAAGGTGCTTAATCAATGCTTGTTGACTTGACTTGACTAGACTTGGTAGAGTATGGTGAGAATGATGTCTGGCCAGCCATCCAGAACTGAGCTGTTAGGGAAGTGGCACTAGTAGGAGACATTAGATAGCATCATTAAATAAAGGGCCAATTAGACTTTGCTTAATTATTAAGAACGAGCAGTTGATCCATTCCAATCAAGAGTTCATAAAGAGAACAGAAACATCCATGCCATTTGGCCACAATGTGGATTACTGGAAGCCATATCATAGTTGTGGTTACATTCTGCTTGTGACACTGATGAGTCATGTGGCCCTGGGCAAGTCCCTTCACTTCTCTGAGCCTCAGTTTCTTTATCCATAAAATGGGAACAATGACATTCGCATTACCCACTTACCTACCAGAATTGCTGTGAAGAAAGCACTTTGTAAACTCAAAAGCAAATGTAAGTTATTAATAAGTGCAAAACAACAGAATGAAGGTTAGCATATAATACAAGATGCCCAGCTCTTGCCTACATGTACTAAGTGGTATAGCAGAAAAGAGAAATGAATCTGTTCTTTTTTTTTTTAATTTAATTAAAATTTTTTTTTGGTGAGGCAATTGGGGTTAAGTGACTTGCCCAGGGTCACACAACTAGTAACTGTCTGAGGCCGGATTTGAACTCAGGTACTCCCGAATCCAGGGCCGGTGCTTATCCACTGTGCCATCTAGCTGTCCCAATGAATCTGTTCTTAACACGGCATCAGAAAGACATGGATTCAAATCCTGTTTCAGATATCTTATGTGTGTGGGCAAATCACTGCTCCTCTCTGTGCCTCAGTTTCCTCATCTGTAAAAGAAGGGCTGGAGGGGCAGCAAGGTGGCACAGTGGATAGAGCACTGGCCCTGGAGTCAGGAGTGCCTGGGTTCAAATCCAGCCTCAAACACTTAACATTTACTAGCTGTGTGACCCTGGGCAAGTCACTTAACCCCAATTGCCTCACTAAAAAAAAAAAAAAGAAGGGTTGGACTTGGTGACCTTTAAGGCCCTTCCTATCCTGGAATCCTGGGCTGGCTACTTGTTCCATGACTTAATAGATGATCTTCCTTAGTCGTTGTGCCCAAATCTAATTCCCACCTGGTGGCCACCTCTCTGGGAATAAGAGGTTCCCAGAATATGTCCCTGCCTCTCTACTGGCCCCTAAGAAAAGCCTTTCCATCTGAGTGGCCTCCACTCTGGCAGAGACTCCCAGAACCTAGGCTCGCTGCAATGCTGGATACTATTGCAATGGGTTCCTCACTGGTCTTCCTGCTTCTAGTTGATCCTCCTGCTAAGCCATGCTCTGCAGGCATAATGTCCAGATCATCCTGCCATGTCTGACTGTTTCCCTGCTAAAAGTCTTCTCCACCTGGCATTTAAGCCCTTTGCAAAGAGCTCCAGTCACGTTGGGCTGCATTAAGAGAAGTTTCACTCCCAGGAATACCGGGGTGATTTTCCCTCTCTACTCTGACTGGATCAGACTCTGTCTGGGGTATGTGCTCAGTTGGGGGCACCGCTGTTTAAGCAGGGCATTGAGAGGTGGGAGAAGGTCCAGAGGAGGGCAGCCAGGCTGGTGAAGGCCAGGCTGTGTCCAGGCTACAGGAGGATCCTTTGAAGGAAAAGGGGTGCTTAACCTGGAAAAGAGAAAACTTGGGGTGGGGCATGAGAGCTGCCTTCAAGTATGTGAAGGGTTGTCACAATGGAAGAGGGATTGACCTTGTTCTGGCTGGCTGGAGGCAGATTTCGACTTGACCTCAGCAAGAACTGCCAACCAACGAGAGCTAACCAAGAGTGGAGCAGGGTGGGTGCCTCTGGAGGCAGTGGGCTCCCCCTCACTGGAGGTCTGGGTGGTCATTCGTCATGTATGTCTGAGTGAGGGATTCCATTGGGTAGGTGTTGGAGTAGATGGAATTCCTAGATCCAGCCACCTTTCCAGCCTTCTGCCATATGTTAGCCCAGTGCCTGGCACACAGAAGATGCCTACCTACTAAATGCTTTCTCCACCATTCCAGCTCTTACCTGAACTTGGCAGCCTATCCCCTACCTCTGCCTGTGCCCGGGCTATTTGTTCCTTGGGCCTTGAATACACGCCCTCCTCACTTATTTCTCCCAGAATTCCTGAGCTCAGGCGTTTCTTCCTGTTTTGAGCCTTTCCTGATCTCACGACTTGCTAGCACTCTCTCCTGCAGATTACCTTTCATTTACTTATGCACCCCACCCCAGCCCAGAATGTTAGGTTCTTGGTGGCTGACATGTGTTTCTCCAGTCCTTACTCCCTTCCCTTTGCATTCCCAGGATTTCGATTTCCTTACCAATCTCTGATATTTGGGACTTAGGAAATAGCGGGTGTGAGAACTCCTTCCACCTTCTACAACCCACATATGGCTTAGGAGATAAGGTAGCCTGAGTCACCTAGAGGTAAAATGTCTTGCCACTAGTTTGGTGAGTAAGGGCACAGGGATTTGAACCTAGGTGTTCTGGGCTCCAAGCCCAGTCCAGTCTACTACATCAGGCTGTCTTGACCTTGTATGTGGTGGATGCTTCATTACTCCTTATTGAATGGAATGATAAGGTATCAGAGCAGGGCTTCAGTGGGGGATTATTGTGAATACACCCTCGAAAGACTCCCCGAGGGGATGGGGGAGAATTGTGAGAAAGCATGGGGACCGGTGAGATTGCCTTCCCCCTAATCGGTGCCCTTTGGATTTCTGTCATAGTCATTTCTAGAGGTACTTCCCTTTCTTGCTGTCTTACCACCAAGTGAATCTTTGCCCCAAAACAAAGATAAACTGTTGTGAAGTAAAACCACTGGATAGAATGAGCTTGCCTAACAATTTCTTCTGGCCTTTTGAAGTTGCCAGATCCCACCATTGGCACGCTTCGTTTAGGACTAACCCTAACCCTCTCCCCAGCCCAAGTCCAGCTCAAGTCTCTCTTAGGTCGAGATTTGTACAGTCAATTTCTTTTCATGCTAGAAACAGGATTTTATATGAATAATAGTAATGTGAAATTAAAAGCCTGTTAAATATCATCATGTTGGTTTGGGCTTGTCCTCAATCATTCTTTTTTTTTTTTTTTTTGGGTGGGGCAGTGAGTGTTAAGTGACTTGCCCAGGGTCACACAGCTAGTGTCAAGTGTCAGAGGCTAGATTTGAACTCAGGTTCTCCTGAATCCAGGGCCAGTGCTTTATCCACTGCGGTGCCACCTAGCTGCTCCTAATCATTAATTCTTCTTTCAAGCTTTCAGTAATTTTGACTTAGGAGGAAACTCAGGTCCCAACTGGGGAAGGGCCAGAACCAGGATTCAAGGCCACAGTCCTCTGACCTCAGATCTAGGGCCTTTTCCCCCATGCCACACTCTGCCTCTTTGGGGAAGTGCCAGTCATGATGGCTGCCTAATGAGTGACCTGGAAAAGTCAGTTCCAGAACATATTAAGTGAGTTGACCAGTTTGACCAGAATAGAGGGTTTGGGCAAAGAAATATTAGACAAAGTTGGAGGGAGAGAAGCTGGGGTCAGATCAGAAAGGGGAATGGAAATTTTGTTCTGTAGGCAATGGGGTATCATCAAGGGTGTTTGAGCATAGAAAATAGTACGACGAAAAGTGTTCTAGAAGAGACATCAGTATATAGGGGTAATAGATTGCCCCAATCCATTCATGGTCAAAGGTCATAATAAAGAGACAGTTCTCAAAAGAAGAAATGTGAGTTATCAATGAACATAGGAAAAAAGGCTCCAAATCATGAATAATAAGAGAAAATGCCAATTTAGGAAACACTTAGTTGTGGTGGCTTAGAATTGGAAATCAGAGAAATGCCCATCCATTGGGGAAACAAGCTGTGGTATATGGTGGTGATGGGATATTATTGTGCTACAAGAAATGACAAGCAGGATGGTTTCAGAAAGACCTGAAAAGACTTGTATCAAATGATGTATAGTGAAGTGAGCAGAACCAAGAAGACATTGTACACAGAGACAGCAATATTGTTTAAGAACTGGGAATGACTTGACTATTCTCAACAATACAATGATCCAAGACAATACCAAAGGACTAATGATGAAGCATACTATCCACCTCCAAAGAAAGAACTGATATTGATGGAACCAGACCGAAGCATGCTCTTTTACTTTCTTTCATGTTTTTATTTTATTCAAGTTTTCTTGTACAAAATGACTAATATGGTAATGTTTTACATAACTGTATATGCATAACCCATATCTGCTTACCACCTCAGGAAGGAAGGAAAGAGAGGGAGGGAAGGAGAGAGAGAATTTGGAACTCAAAATTATAAATGAATAGGTTTATTTTTTTTAAATGGTGAGGTCTCACCTCATATCCACCAATATGGCAGATATGACAAAAAACCAAAATGGTAAATGTTGGAGGGGCTGTAGGAAGACAGGCACTCTAATAATTGGTAGAGTTGTAAGTTGGTTCAAGCATACAAGAAAATAATTTGGAATCAAATTAGAAAAGACACTAAACTATACAAACCCTTTGATACAGAGGTACCACAATGAAGCCCATAAATGGTAGTGAGAAGGTCAAGGCACCAAAAAAGGTCCCATCTTGAAAAAACAAACAAATAAAGAAATAAATTTTAAAAAAGAAAGAAAGGTCCCATCTGGACAAAAATATTTGTGGCAGCATGTGTATGTCTGTAGGTATGTGTGTGTGTGTGTGTGTGTGTGTGTGTGTGTATGTGTGTATGACAAGGAATTGGAAGCAAAGAAGGCACCATTTTGATTGGGAAATAAATTGTAGTATATGAATGTAAAGCAATAGTATTGTTGTGTAAGAAATGATGGGAGGCAATTAGGTGGCTCAGTGGATAAAGCACTGACCCTGGATTCAGGAGGACCTGAGTTCTGATCTCAGACACTTGACACTTACTAGCCGTGTGACCCTGGGCAAGTCACTTAACCCTCATTGCCCTGCCAAAAAAATATAGGGGGAACATGCTCTGGTGGAGTTCTCTAAGTGGCCTTGGGGAGGGGGGGGTCAGGAAAACCTAGTTTGAAGTCCTGCCTCTGCCATGTACTGTCTATGTAATCCTGGGCCAGTCACTGTAAATTGCAGAATGATTGCTAGTTTACACTGGTTGATGAAGTTTCCTCCCTGGGAGTTCCCTCTACCAATGAAACAAAGAAAAGATCTAGAAAAGGGCCAGTGAATTGCATCATGTGTATTAGACACTAGGACTAGCCAGGTGAAATTGAGACAGCCCCAGCCATTAAGGACAGTACATGCTACAGGGTGGGGGATGGCTGAGCAGAATCCAGCATGTGCACAGATAATTGGAGGGAGAGAACAGTAATGATAATCTCTGGAGAATTACAAAGGAGCATTCCACAGAGGGCAGTGAAGGGAACATATATCCAATGAGGAACTTGGAAGAAGAACATGAGTGATAGATGTTATCAAGGAAATGTATGATAGGAAGAGAGGGTGGGCTGGTCACCTGACAAAGGAGACATGACAGATGGCCAGTTAGGGTGATCCACTGCTATCCCCATGACATCAGGGGAAATCAAAGAAAGCTTCTGGCATGTTGGATAGATCCTTTGTATTGAATATATGAAGGACATGGACAAAAGATGCCTAGGATGGGCAGGCATGGATGAATTGCAGTCTGCATCATTGGCAGAATATCCAAATCAATGAGATCACAAATCATTTGGAGTATCTGGGTATGTTTCAGGCACTGGTATCAAAGCTGCCTCCAAAGTTTTAAGCCTGGGTGAAGAGAAAAATGGTGATACTATTTTTTTTAAAAATCATAAAAGTATTACCCTCCAGCTACGTGTAAAGACAGTCTTCAACATCTGTCCCCATAGGATCTCTGGTTTCAGATCCTTCTCCCACCCTCACTTCCCTCCCCCTCTCCTCCAAGATGGAAAGCAATCTGATATATGTACAATATATAATCTGATATATGTACAATATACAATCTATATATGTACAATCACATTAAACATATTTCTGTATTAGTCACATTGTGAAAGAAGAAGCAGAGCATAAGGGAAAAACCTCATAAAAGAGAAAAAAACCCCAGCCAAGAAGTAGAAACAGTATGGTTCAATCTGCATTCAGAATCCACAGTTCTTTTTTCTGGATGTGGAGAACATTTTCTATCATGAGTTCTTTGGAATTGTTTTGGATCATTGCATTGCTGAGAAGAGCCAAGTCTATCAAATGGTGATACTATTAACAAAGATCAGAAAGTCAAGAAGGGGAGCCAGTTTGGGAGGGATGAGTTCACTTTTAAATGTGTCAAATTGGAGTTGACAACTGGGGGACACCTGGTTGGAATGGCCAAGCAATTGGAAATACAGAACAAGAATATTGGGGGCAGCTAGGTGGCGCAGTGGATAGAGCACTGGCCCTGGAGTCAGGAGTACCTGAGTTCAAATCCGGCCTCAGACACTTAACACTTACTAGCTGTGCGACCCTGGGCAAGTCACTTAACCCCAATTGCCTCACTTAAAAAAAAAATAATATTGGAGAGAAGTCTGAGTTAGCTGCATAGAGGGGATCACTGAAGTATAGGAACTGGGTAGCCTTCCAAAGGAAAGAAAGGAAATCAAAGGGATGAGGCCAGCTTTGAGAGATTCCTACATTTAGGGGTGGAGAAGGGGAAGAAAGAGACAATCAAAGTGAAAGAAAAGGATAATTTCATAGAGACTAGGGAGGAGAATGTTTCCAGAAGGACAGTGAACTCCATGAAATCCTTCATTTTCATTGTGGGAACAAAAGGTAATGAGTTAATGTTGCAGACTCTGACACATCCAGTTCTCACCGTTTAGATTTTGCTGATTTTTTTCTTATAAGAGAGGCTTCTGTGGGAAGGTGTTTTTTGGGGAAAAGAAGTGTAAAAAACAAAAGGCATCAAACTTAAAAAAAAAAGAGGGGGTCGGATATTGTGAATTCTATGGCAAAGTCAAAGAGGGTAATGAATGATCAAAGGCTGTTTGGTTAATGACCTTTCCTCCTTCCAAAGGAGCCAGGCAATTCTATTTATTTATTTGTTTGTTTGTTTGTTTATTTATTTTGTGGGGTAATGAGGGTTTAATGACTTGCCCAGGGTCACACAGCTAGTAAGTGTCAAGTGTCTGAGGTTGGATTCGAATTCAGGTCTTCGTGAATCCAGGGCTGGTGCTCTATCCACTGAGCCACCTAGCTGTCCCAGGCAGTTCAATTTCATTTAGTTCAGTTCAGTTGTCAAGCAAACAAGCCCCCCTCCCCCCACCATAGCGATCCAACCACTTCTTTCCCATTTGTTTCAAATATACTGGTCACTGGATACTGAAACAAAAAAAAAAGGGAGAAAAGCAACATGTCTGCTGTCATAAGGGGAACTCATGCCTGACTAATGTATTCAGAGCTCACTGAAGGGGTAAAATAAATCTGCATGTGGGTAAAGAGGAAGCCGTGTCTATAATCTATTTCCAAACACTTTTGATGAAATTAGTACATCAAAGGCTATTACAAAGCAAATTGAGTTACCACGGGATTGAGTCCCCGGAAAGAGAGCTGGCAGTCACTGCTTCCGAAAGCTGTGGGTTTCTGTACTGAGATGGTCAAGAAAATGCTGCATGTCCTGAGAAAGGGGATTGGGAACAATATACAAAGATCCCTGTGTGGGCCCCGACTGCTTCATAGGGGTCTTGGTGATCAGCGAGTCCACCTCCCTCATTCTGTAGATCAAGAAAGAGGATCAGAGAAGGGAGGAAGCTGGCCTAAAGCCCCACAGTAAGTGGCAAAGCCCACTCATTTGAGTAGCGAGTCTGAGCTCCTGCCATGGCACTGGCCTCCTTCACATCGTTCTAGTCATTATCCCTTAAGAAAATCTCTGTTTAATGGAGCTAGAGACGTTCCAGATAAGAGTCACTAAAGTCTGGGGAAGAGTAGATGAAGACAGACTAAAAGGATGAGACCTCTTCAGTCTGGAAAGACAAAGGCTGAGGAGAGAAATGATGCAAGGATTTGGAAGGCCAGAGAAGTTTAAGAACCAGGCTGGGAGGGGAAACGAACTTATACAGGGGAAAAGGAAGATGAATAAGTACACTTTTACTAAATTCAAGAATCCTAGGAATCCTCTAATCCCCAATATGGGCAAATGCTTTCATCAGTCAGTGTCAGGCTGGTTGGTGCTCACCAGCATGGTTCATGAGTTAAAAAGAAGAGAGGCCAAATGTTTGTAGGAGATACCAAAGTCACGTGCCTCTATATTACAGATGCTTTCTTCAGACACACTAAGTTTGGAGAGCACCAAATAATGTCACAAGAAATAAAATTGGTGCTATTCTGGAGGAAATGACTCGTTCCCTACATGGGAGTCATCTCTGAATCAGATGTCTTTGTACAGTCAGAACGTCGGCTTGTTAAGATCAATATCAAGACCAGAGAACAAAGGGTAAAAATGAGAAGAGATGGTGTGGAGTTGAGACAACTCCAACCTGACCTATTGAAACAAATGGTTGTTGAAAACAACAACAACAACAAGGAAAAAGGAAAAATAAAATTTAAAACATACATCAACATACATTGGAACTGTTTTCTGGGTAATTTAATAATTGTATTAACATGGTCAGCAGGATATTAATAAAAGGAGGTCTGTGGTGTCTCTCTCAGACCAAAGACTCCTTCCTCACGGTTGGGTCGTCTACCCTTTCCATAGCACAGCAATCGAATCTAATTGATTAACATCATTCAAATCAAATTGTTGATGTGATTGGAGGTGGGTTATATTAAAATGAAGTCTAGGGGCAGCTAGGTAGTGCAGTGGATAAAGCACTGGCCCTGGATTCAGGAGGACCTGAACTCAAATCCCACCTCAGACACTTGACACTTACTAGCTGTGTGACCCTGGGCAAGTCACTTAACCCTTATTGCCCCGCAAAAAAAAAATGAAGCCTAGGCATGACATCAGAGAAAAGAATGTAAGAACCCCCCCCACCCCCAAGCTGATCAGGGCAAATCTTCTCATCTAGCCATGGTTTAATCTCATCAGTAATATCCTAGGACTATCTAGACAAAAGGATTTGTCTCAGCCCAAGATTCCTTTTTGTGAGATTGGATCTGGTATCTTATATTCAAGTTTGGGTGGAAGAGAGAGAAATTGCCAAGGAAGAAGGGGAGTTCTCTGGGTCCCCCAAGATATTGTATGTGTTAGGTGTTGTCTCTCCCATCAGAATGTATGCTCCTTGAGGGTAGAGTCTGTTTTTGCCTTTCTCTGCATCTCTAGCACTTGGCACAGCTACCTAGCACAAGGTAAAAGGCTTAGTAAATGCTTGGTGATTGACTGAGTGGAGAGGTGCAGGTTTGTGGATGGGCAGCTTTCTGTTATACTTTTCTTATGGAAATCCTAATTTTATTTGGTGTTTGTTAGATTCAAAATGAGAAAATTTTTAAAAATCAAGCTCCACATTGAGGCAGACAAAAGAACTTAGAAACTAGAAATTCTGGTAGCTAAGGGCAACATTAGGCCAAAATACAAATTTTGGGTAAAATCTCATGGAAGACAACTGTGGCAAACTAGAGGTAGAATTACCTTTGAGAACAACACGAAGTTTATAGAAAGCTTAGTGAGAGACCCGGTAAAGCTAGACCATCCTGAAAACATTTAAGTATGAGATTAGAAGAGCAACATATGAGAAGTGTTAAGATCTGTCAAGATTTTTAGAATAAACTCTTTTCCATCAGTGACAAGGGAGCCACCGCATTTGGACTCTAAATTCAGCCTCTGATTTATTATATTCTTACATGAGGAAGTAGAAATGGCACTGAAGGAAACAAGTATGTGGAAAGCAACTGGGTTAGACCAGTTCTATACTGGGGAATTCTACGTTGGAGGGGACACACTTTTGAGGACATCGAGGGATTGCTTCACAAGAGGGTGGATTACCAAATCCTTGGAAAATATTTTGGGCATTTTTATTACCAAAATTAGGTGACAGAACATATGTCTTCAATGTGAATATGAATACTGGCTAACATGCTTACTTTTTTCTTAAGCACACTTGATGTGATTCTTGGAGAAGGTTGGAGAGAACAGGCAGACTTTCCCAAATGATAGGCGCCAGTAGATAATTGAATTGAAACTATAAAGGACTTCAGAAAAGAGTTAGACAGGAGCAGCTAGGTGGTGTAGTGGATAAAGCACTGGCCCTGGATTCAGGAGGACCTGAGTTCAAATCTGGCCTCAGACACTTGACACTTACTAGCTGTGTGACCCTGGGCAAGTCACTTAACCCTCATTGCCCTGAACAAAAAAGAGAAGAAAAGAAAAAACAAAAGAAAGAAAAGCAGACTCTCAGAAAAGAGTTAGATGGATTCGTGGATGGCAGCTCCATAATGAATTATTAAGGGGAAACAAGAATGTTTGATTTCATTCTTACCTTTTGAAGTTGAGCTTGTTAGGGACAATCATGCCTTTAGCAACATGTAGCTTAGTGTCCCACTTAAGTCAAATACTAGGTTGTCTTTGTCTTTCTAGTGCCTAGCACACTGTTTGGCACTTAATAGGTCAATAAACATTTGTTAATGGGGTCGATTGACCATGGGTCTAACCCCACAGTGGGGCAGTTCTGAGGGCTTCTTCTCTAGCCATTTGTCTATACCTCACTGCTTATCTTGTGTCATTGGTTTGTATCTCTGCCTTTGTTTATAACTCAGTGTCCTAAAAATGATCTCTTTAAAGACCTGGTATTTGGTGAACAAGTCCATATTTACTATCTTGAGGCTTTTATAAGTTTTAATCATATATTCCCTCAGGATCATATCTTTCCAGGCTGAAAAAATCCAAATTCCCCCATCATTTGGAAGCTCATCTATGTATCTCCTTGATAATGTTGTGTTCTTTGGAGTATATTTATTTCTTTTTCATATAGCCTCCAGTTTGGGAAGCCTTTTCTTCCTCTTGTGTCTCCTTGGTAATGTGTGAATTCCTGAGTCCTTGTTGCTAATTTAGGCTAATTCATGAACTTGAGCTAATTTATGAAATCTTGGTCTTGGCCTCTAAAAGGGAAGAGGGTTCTTTTCTATATAGACATAGGGAGAGCTAGAGGCTGAGGTCTGACAGAGTTGTAAAGGGGGCCTCCACACAGACACAGATCTAGTTCCATGGAGAGAGGCTTATGCATTCATGTAGCTCAGCAGGAGAGGTGGAAACACAGACCAGTTGAGGGGAGAGGGGGACACCGGAGGTGCAGAAGAAGATAAAGAGGCAGCATTGGATGGGAATTCAGAAGGGAAGAAGAATCAGCACAGGAAGGAGTAAGAATGTGGAGGAGAGAACTCGACCTATGCCTTTGCAGGTACTGTGAGTCATGTGGACTCTTTCAGTCCTTTGGGACTTACCCAGAGGAGGTAGCAGATAACAACCCTGTCCTTTCTCCTTGCTGAGGGACCCACCCAGAAGAATAATCATCTAAGTTTGAAGGATTGTATAGGTCCTTGGAGAAGGTGAAAGCCCAAGAGAGAGGGAAATGGTGTTTTGACTTTTTATAGCCTGGAGTAGGAGTCCTTTGCACTTGCAGCCTGGGTCAAATGAAAGCTGAATGGAGTCGAAGGGCACAGGGCAAAGCAGATCTTTGGACCATCCCACTAGAGGCATCCCTCCAAGTTGCTATTTGTTTGTTTGTTTGGTTTTGGTTTTGTGGGGCAATGAGGGTTAAGCGACTTGCCTTGGGTCACACAGCTAGTAAGTGTCAAGTGTCTGAGGCTGGACTTGAACTCAGGTCCTCCTGAATCCAGGGCCAGTGCTCTATCCACTGCGCCACCTAGCTGCCCCCTCCTCCAAGTTGCTATTGACCCCTTCTTGACTACTTTTTGGCTCCAATCACTCACTCCATTCTGGAGTCACCTAAGCTTATCTATCTCTAGACTATGTCTTTCCATCTCATTTACTAGTTGGTTGGTTGTTGTCCTTCATTCTCCAAGAGGACCAAAAATGACATTACTATGTTAGAGTCAAGCTACAGTGTCTCTCACTGGCAGATGAGAGCAATACGAGCCTAGAAGTCTCTACCACAGTTTGGGCACAAATAGACCATGAGAATATTTGGGGTGGATTCTATAAAGTTGTGCATCTTGAGTTTCTTTGGAGCTACTGCAATTCTGCTTGCTCATAGAACACAGCGCCAATGTCTCCCATGTCACAGAATCAATTCTAAAGTTCTTCCCAGAGACCCTGACAGTGTCCTTGCATCACTTCTTTTGACCACCACGTGAACTTGCCTTGTATGAGAGTTCTCTGTTCAATAGTAATGTAGGCAATCATATGTTTGGCATTCCAACCACATGGCCAACCCATTGGATTTGCACTCTTTGCAGTAGAGTTTTGTTCCGTCAAGGAAACATTTTGTTTCTTGAGGAACAACAGGGGGGACTGTAACGATTGGAATAACGCCACCTGCTGGATACTAACTGTAGAAGAGTTCTGCCCATGAAGCGAAGGTCTTTGAGGGCAAGACCAGGAGTCTTTTCTTCAGGAGTCAGGAAGTGACGCGGACTAGTGGGAGGAGGAAGGAAGAGACTGGCGCTCAGTCTCGCGCTTTTTCCTTTGGACTCTGGTGGAGAGCGGAGCTAGAAATGTGCTCTCCCTTTAATAGATAGGAATCTAGGCCTTTTTCTCTCTCTTTACCAAATTCTTATTCTCCTTAATAAATGCTTAAAAGTTTAACTCTTGCTAAAGCTTATAATTTATTGGCGACCACTCATTAGATATTTTAGACAGTTTAGCTAGAATTTTAACCCTTAACAGTTTGAATGCTTGGTAGTAGTTTAGTTCCAGAAAAGAGCTCAGTTTCTAGCACCTTATCTTGCCAGGTGATCTTCAGAATCTTCCCAAGATAATACAAATGGAAGCAATTCAGTTTCTTGGCATGGCTGGTTTACTGTCCAGGTTTCATAGGCATACAACAACTAGAATGAGAGCCTGGGATATGCTTTGCTGAAATCTAGGTTTACCAGGTCTATTGCATTTTTCTTATCTACCAGTCCAATGACTGTTAAAAAATAGTAAATGAGGTTAGTCTGCTCAGACCCATTAATGATATAGCTTTAAAAAAATTAATAAAGTATTTTACTTTTTTCCCCTTACATGTAAAGATAGTTCTCAACTTTTGTTTATACAGGCTTTCCAATTTCAGATTTTTCTCCCTCCCTCCCTTCCCTCCCCCCTCCCCTAGACAGCAGGTAATCTGATATAGGTTTTATATATATATATATATATATATATATATATATATATATATATATACACACACACACACACACACACACATAATAACATGAATCCTATTTCTGCATTAGTCATCGGTCCATGGTTTATATTGTAGACTCCAGAAATCTCCTCTTTTTTGACAATTGGGACAATGCTCCTTTGGCACATCCATGTTCTTTCAGCGTTCACTGTCAGTGGCTCAGAAATCACAGTGCTCAGTTTTTTCTGAATACTAGAGGTGGTGAGGTGGTGTAGTGGATGGAGCACTGGACTTGGAGTCAGAAAGGCCTGAATTCAAATTCTGCCTCAGACACTAGCTGTGTGAAGTCAAGTGATTTTGCCTCTGTCTTAATTTCCCCACCTGTAAAATGGGGATAATTATTATTATCCCACCTCCCTCCCAGGGTTGTGGTGAGGATTAAATGAGAGAATCATTGTAAAGCACTTAGCATAGTGCCTGGCACATGGTAGGAACTATATATAAGTTATCGATGATGATGGTGAAGAAGAAGAAGAAGAAGAAGAAGAAGAAGAAGAAGAAGAAGAAGAAGAAGAAGAAGAAGAAGGAGAAGAAGAAGGAGAAGACGATGACGACGATGACAAAGTTCATCTGGACCTTGGACCTTGGACTCATTGAGGGCCACTAGGTGTTCTGTTATTATTTTCCATTTTTCTTGAGTTTTAGCCATTGCCCTCCTATTCTCCTTCTCTATCACAAATTCTAAGATGCTCCAAGGTTCCCACAGTTCTGCTTTAGTGGATGTTTCCTTCTTGTTGGTCAGAATCAGGTCCAGAATAACAGGTTCCCAATACGAGTGTTCCACATTAAATTTTAAACTCTGGGGTAGATTAAGACTGCAAGTTCCCTTTCACTGCAGTCCCAGCCACACCAGTCCTCTTCAGACATGCCCATTTCCTGATCTTAATTGCAGGCTATCTCCTTCTGGAGCATCACCCCAACCCCACTCCAGCACAGTTTGTCCAGCTCCTCTGGCTCCTCTTATCCATTTTCACACTCCAACTTTTCAACTAACACTTCACCAAAGTCGCCCCTCCCTTAGAATGCTCTTCCCTGGAAATAGCTCCTCCTAACTTTCCCTGACACACAGGGCCAGTGGGAGGAGGAAGCATGTTCTTTGCTGCTATGGCTTCTTCCAGGGCATTCCTCTACCACTATTCCTCAAATGAAATCATGTATGCCAAATGCTTTGGAAATCTGCAAGCCTATATAATAAGGTCAACCATCATTATTTCCTTTTTTCAAAAATATTTTTATCATTATTTTTTGTGGGGCAGTGGGGGTTAAGTGACTTGCCCAGGGTCACACAGCTAGTAAGTGTCAAGTGTCTGAGGTCGGATTTGAACTCAGGTCCTCCTGAATCCAGGGCCGGTGCTTTATCCACTGTGCCACCTAGCTGCCCCCTTTATCATTATTTTGTTGTTATTGTTGTTGGTTTTTGGTGAGGCAATTGGGGTTAATATCTTTATTTCTTAATGACCTCTCTTGTTCTGAGGTCTGTGCACCCCATTCATACTAATCTCCTCATTTTCATTTCTGCCATCTACTAAAGTCCAGGTCTTTCTCCCAGCTAGCAATGTCAGAGACTAGCCCACAGTCTTCCCCTCCTTGTCTTCCCCTGCCATCATCCCCAGGGACTTCATTATACATTTTAATGAGCCCTCTAACAGCTTAATAACAGGATTCCTCAAGCATAACAATCTCTCTCCCCCACTTCAGCCCCAAGCCAGCAGATTTCACAGGATGAAATCAACTGGATTTCCTAACGTTCTCCAGATGTCCTGGAGCAGTAACAGAAAAGTCAGATGGTAGGGGTTACCTAGGAATGAAGATTTCGTAGCCCAGGAATGGGAGGAAGTTAGAGGGGCAAGGGATGTTAGAGGGGCAAGGGATGTTAGGGTTTAGACCTCATTATCTCTTGGAATTGCGCTGCGTCCAAGATTGGACCACACTCCTAGTTTTTCCTGAGTTTTCTCTGGTTGTCCCCCATGCCCAGAGGCAGCCATTTCTCTTCTCATCTCCACCTCCTGGCTTCTCTCGCTTCCTTCAAGTCTTAGCTCAAGTCCGCCCTTCTACCCTTTGTACAAGAAGCCTTTCCTAACGCCCCTTATTAGTGTCTTCTTTCGGAGACAATTCCCAATTTACCTTGTCTATGTCTCGTTTGTAATCTCGTTGTGTTTTTATGTTGTCTACCTGGGAGCTCTTTGAACACAGGGATCTAGGGACCTTGTTTTTGCCTTTTGTTTCTATCTGCCATGCTCAGCACAGCGCCTGGCACATAGTAGGTGCTTAATAAATTGACTGAATCCCACCTTTCCCACTTTCTCACTCATGCTCTGGCTTCATTTACTCTTTTTTGGTGTGTGTGTTTTGGTTTTTTTGCAGAGCAATGAGGGTTAAGTGACTTGCCCAGGGTCACATAGCTAGTAAGTGTCAAGTGTCTGAGGCTGGATTTGAACTCAGGTCCTCTTGAATCCAGGGCCGGTGCTCTATCCACTGTGCCACCTAGCTGCCCCCCCCATTTACTCTTTTTTTTGGCGGGGCAATGGGAGTTAAGTGACTTGCCCAGGGTCACACAGCTAGTAAGTGTCAAGTGTCTGAGGCTGGATTTGAACTCAGGTCCTCCTGAATCCAGGACCGGTGCTTTATCCACTGTGACACCTAGCTGCCCACCTCCCACTCCATTTACTCTTTTTTTTTTTTTTTTGGTGAGGCTATTGGGGTTAAGTGACTTGCCCAGGGTCACACAGCTAGTGTCAAGTGTCTGAGGCTGGATTTGAACTCAGGTCCTCCTGACTCCATGGCCGGTGCTCTATCCACTGTGCCACCTAGCTGCCCCCACCCATTTACTCTTACACTCAACCTTGACCCCTCAGTCTACTACTTTAATATTTTCTGACCTGAAAATCCTCATCCCTGGGTAAACCCCATCATCTGATTTCTCTGCTCCTGCTCCAGGGCTGCTGGGTGTCCCAGAAAAAAGTCAGGAAGTACAATTTATTTTACCCACTACAAACTTCTGGTGCCTAATCTCAGCTAGACCCTTGCTGCCACTCAACAGTCTTTCTGCTCTATACTTATCAATTTCCTATCTCATTCCCCACTATTCTTATCCTTTTCTTCAGCCCCCAATGTCATCTTTTTTCCCCGGTACTTACTTACCAAAGACGACTTAGCCTTCACTGAGAAAAATCTGACAGGAACTTCTTTATCTCCTCGCATTTCTTCCTCAAATCATATCATTCCCCATTCATTCCTTCTTCCCTCTAGTTCCGAGGATGTGATGTCCCAACACCTCATTAAAGTGAATTGTTCTGCTTGAGCCCTGGATTTCATTACCTTTTGCCTCCTCCAGGACTTTGCTCCAGCAGTAAGACCTTCTCTTTGATGTGTTTTTAATTTCTTCCTCAGTACTCCCTCCTTCCTATCTGTCTACAGTCATGCATAGGTCTCCCCAATCTTAAAAAAAAAAAAAGCCTTCCTTTTGTCCTTCTGCCCCATCCAGCTACTACCTCATCTCTCTGTCTCCCTTGACTGACAAAAAAGAGAGAAAGCAAAAAGAAAAAAAGAAAAGGTGTTGTCAGTTTTGTACAGCTGGGCATAGATTTCCCCCCCCCCCACATTACTCTGCTAAAAGGACTTCAAGATGAATGTGTGTAAAAACTTCTAATCTCTGAATTCCATTTACACGGTAGGTCGTCAGTCCTCAACCTCATATCTCTGCTGCTTTGACTAGTCTTGATCACCCCCTCCCACTGCATACTCAGTCCTTCTTTGGCTTCCAAAAGAATACTCAGTTCGGATTCTCCTTCTCTCACTGCACCTTCTCCATCTCTGTCACATCCTCTTCCTGACCCATTAAGATGGATATTTCCCAAGCCTTTGTCCAAGCTCTTCCTTTCTCGGCATTCTTTCCATGGATACTCAGTCATTTCCATAGTGATGCAAATGATTCCCAAATCTTCACCTCCAGTTTTACCAAGCTCCAGGACTGCATCTCCAACTGCCTAAAGGACCTCTCCGGCTGACTGGCATTTCCACTAGCAACTCAAACTCTCCATGTCCAAAACTCATCCTTGCTGAGGGTATTGCTGATTGTAAAGGGAACACGAGAGAGAGAGGCTGGTTGCCTAGAAAAGACTAAGGGAAAAAGAAGACACCCCAAGGAGGGGACGAAACTGGGCTGCTTGGGGATTTCTTCTTAAGGTGGAAGGAGAAAAGGAGTTCACAGGTTGTAGGGGTTAATAGAGCTTTCCAACCTTTGATGCATGCCATAATCCCTGTATGACTTGTACAGTGGTTATAATAGTAGCTACTATGTGCCAAGCACTGGGCTAAGTGCTTTTTTTTTTTTTTTGGTGAGGCAATTGGTGTTAAGTGACTTGCCCAGGTCACACAGCTAATAAGTGTTAAGTGTCTGAGGCTGGATTTGAACTCAGGTCCTCCTGACTCCAGGGCTGGTGCTCTATCCACTGCGCTACCTAGCTGCCCTGGGCTAAGTGCTTTTAACAAATATTATCTCATCTGATCCTCACAGCAACTCTTTGAGCTAAGTGCTTTCATCATCCCCATTTGAGACAGAGGTTAAGTGACTTACTCAGGGTCACACAGGGTCACCCAGCGCTCTATCAGCTGCCTCGAAAACATGTCTTATGGTGGTATTTTTCCTTCCTTACAAGTCTTTTCTTTATGCTGTGCCCTATGCCTAGTGTCTCATCCCTCCCCTCTTTACCTGCTCTATCCCTACACATTATTTAAAACCTGACTCAAATGTTACTTCCTATGTAAAGCTTTCCCTGAACAGCCTTCTTCCCTAGACTGTGTCTCAATGGACAGTTGATTAGTATATTTATCATGCATAATTGAATATCATAGTGAGCTGTCTCTGTCTTATCTCCCTACTAGACACTAAGCTCTCTTACCTTCCTGACACCTTTCAGCTTCTCGAAGGCCTAGCACTGGGCCTCGATATGATATGTACCTAGCTGGTTTTGAAACTGAATCGATCACTTTCTTTTTGTTTTTGTTTTTGTTGTTTTTGTGGGGCAATGAGGGTTAAGTGACTTACTTGCCCAGGGTCACACAGCTAGTATGTGTCAAGTGTCTGAAGCCGGATTTGAACTCAGGTCCTCCTGAATCCAGGGCTGGTGCTTTATCCACTGTGACATCTAGCTGCCCCCAATCAATCACTTTCTGCCTCCTCTCATGGACATTGGGCTACTGGTCTTAACTCCCTTTAATAAAACCGAGGGCTGAGACTGGGCCCTACCTAGTTTATCCTTCTGTCACCAGTGCCCAGCAAAAGGCCTTGCCCAGAGCAGATACTTCATAAATGTTTGTTGAATTGAGTCAGAATGAAATGATGTGAGGCTTCGGAGGAGAGAGTGGGACAGGATAGGTGAAGAGCATGGGCAGAAGCCACCAGTCAGTATTCCCTATGCTTTGAATATGTTGCTGAGGAAGCCTTGGGGGGTCGGGGGGAGGGGACGATCAGAGGGAGGGGGACGGGCAGTTGGCCAGGAGCCTGGAATGCTGGGACCAGAAATTAAAATGGAATCTGTCCCCGGGAGAACATTCTGATGACCTTTGGTAGAATGGGCGGGACAACACAAACAGGTTAGGAGGGTATTACAGATAGGATCCAATAAATAGATGGACTAGAGGAGGATTTAGGAATGGAAAGAACCATCTCTGATGGCTATTTAGTGGGATCTGGGCAGGCAAAAATAAGTTCGAAGTTGAGAACTTTGGGTATGGCGAGCTGAGGGGCTGCATGGCCAGTTGGGTAGAACCCTAGACTTGGAATCCAGTAACCTGGCTTCCAAGCTGGTCTCAAGTCAAGTCAAGTCAAGTCGAGCATACATGAATTATCACTCTGCAAAGTGAGAGAAAATAGGGCTCAGTGAGAACAGTCTTGGAGTCCTAAAGGCTCTGAATTGTCTCCAACCTTGTAGAAGGGGGACCAGAGGCTCGGTGCTTCTCCTTGCTCCCAGGCTGCATTCTAAAACTATGAATTCCAGCCCTTCGGATTTGTTTTGGTGAAGGGAATGTCTTAGCTGGAATTCACTATACCAGTGACATCACAGATCTGCAAGAAAACCCACGTGGAAGGCTCCGTGCGTGGGTGCAGGGCTAGGCACTGGTGAGAGATCCCAGGGTACCAAATGAAACGGTCCTTGGCCTCAAGGGGTTTCCATTCTGCTGGGGACAAAATACCGTTTGTACCCAGATTAAGCAATGTCAGGTAAATGCCAGAAAGAAGTATTTACTGCTGTAAGAGCCTGGGGCATGAGGGCTGGCTGGAGACGGTGACTAGCTGGGTGTGACCAGGCCCCGGCCCCTGCGCTCCGCTTACCCTGGTTCCTCTCCTGTAAATGGAGAGAAGCCTCCAGGTCCTCCCCAACTCACTGCGTGGGAAACGAGCGCCTGGATTCTAGACTGGAAGGGAGGGAAGGAGCGAGGGCCCATGGAGCCCCAGCAGCACCTGAGCCCCGCCCACCCACCCAACTGAAGCCCCACTTGGACGGAGGAGGGACTGGAAGCCAGGCCTCCCTTCTGCCTCCAAATCCTGCCTTCTTCCTAGGCCCTTCCTTTGTCCTTCCATTACTGTCGCTGTTTTGACTGGACGGTCAAGTTATTGTTATGGGGGGAGGAGGGGGGAAGACTGGAGAATTTTCTATGGGACAAAGTCATCTCCAAGAAGTCCCTGAAAATCTCCTTCGCTACCTAGTGCTACTTAGACGCTTCTCCCACGGAAGAAGCCAATAGCTGCTCCTGGTCCGAGGGTGACCTACAGGAGGCCTGTTGGGGAGGGGGCTGAAGGCCAGGGATATGGGAGGGGAGAGGTCAGGACCCTAAGGCCTAAGGTCCGGCCCCGCCCCTCATTTAACTGAGACCCAGAAAGGATGCCCAAAGGCATATACAGATAATGTGTCCAGCTGACCATCGTGGGATTCGAACTCTGGGCTGGGGAGTCCAAGTTGTGCGTGCCCCTGGCACTGCACCTTGTGGCCAGTGCGCTAGAAAGTGCTGGGGGCCAAAGGCCCCCTGAGATGTGATGTAGCCACGTCGTGGCGGGGGCGGGGGGGGGGCGCGATAGGGGGGGGGTGTCCCTATCACTTGGGGCTGCGTTTCTGTCCAGGGGAGGCACTGGCCAGGCCAGGCCTGGCCTGCCCTAAGGGGCGCGGGGGCAGCCCACCGAGCCCCAGAACCATCGGGAGCCTCCCCAGCTCCGCGAACCAGACAGTGACGAAACGGCGGAAGATTGTGTGCCGCCGCCAGCGCGCCCCCCGCCCCCCCAAGCCCGGCCCAGCCAGCCGGCTGGTCTTGGAGAGTGGGCAGCTGCCTCCTGCTCCGGCCCCAGCCCCGGCCCCCCTCCGGTCTCCTCTACAGGAACGCAGCAGGTTTGGCTAGCCTGGGGGCTGGGGCTGGGCCGGGCTGGGCTGGGGTGGGGAGGGGGGGGGAATCCCGTGACGCGGCCAGCCCCGCCCCCCCGGCCCTATATAAAGGGGTACTTGGCGCGCTCTGACCCCAAGCAGCTAGTCCGAAGCAGTAAGCAGCAGCAACCGGGAGGCAGTGGCAGTGGAGGAGTTGGCGACAGGAGCAGAGGGCACCTGAAGCCAAGCCAACCCAACTCAACCCAACCCAACCCTACCCAGCGATCGAGTGAGTGAGCCAGCTTCATTCCCTCCCAGCGAGAGCCCGATCCCCCTCCCCCCCCCCCCCCCCCAGGCTCTTGGTAAGTGTGCTGCCGAGGGCTAGTCGGTGGGCTGGGGTGGGATGCTCTGCCTTGCCCTGCCCTGCTCTGCCCTGCCCAGGGCTTTCCTGAAGCCCCGACATGCCGTGCTGTTGCATCTGCCGGGCCGGGACCTGTTGCTGGCGGGCTAGAGCCCCTACTCCCTTCGCTCCCCCTCTGGTTTTGAGACTTAGTGCCCAAGCCCCACCTCCTCCCCCACTCCCTGCCCTCCCAATGTAGGCTGATGCAGAGGCTGGTGACTGGGGTGGGGGGTGGGGGTCAAGGAATGGACCATCTCCTCACCTCAAGCTCTGGCAACTCCCGGCCCATCCGGGGTTGGGGGACGAGGGTCTGTTTTCGTTCACTCCTTGGCTTTGCCACCTTCCCTTCCCCTTCCACTCAGTTTGGAGCCACGCCCATTGAACCCTAGCGGGGGTGGGGAGGGGCTGGGAGCTTATCATCTTGCCCTGAAGGTGGACCGAGAGCCCTTTTGAGGCTTGGGTGTTGGCCTCTGCTGATCCAATCTCCGATGCTGAAGGTGAGAATTGAAGGGATGGGGTGGAGAGCCGGAGGACTCTGGGGACCTGGAGTCCAGCGAGGTCAGCTGTCCTAACGCGCCACTGACTCTCTTTGGCCAAATGAAGACTCCCCCTCCCCCAAGTTAGGGAGAGCAGCCCCCTTCCCCCTGGAGTCTGGAGCCTGTGAACAGTCAAGTTTTTATGGCCGGGAGGGGAGGGAGAGCAGGGGAGATTGCCAGGTCTTGACCTGCTGTTTTGGATCGAGCCCGGGGCAGGGAGTGTTGGGCCAGGTCTGCTGCTGGCTGCCCCAGCCAGCTCCGGGCCACAGACTCGAGGCCCAGCCAGGCCCTGGCAGCTTTCCTTCACTGGAGGGGGGTGAGCCTCTCTTCCACTCAGGTGGCCTCTGTTTATCGTAACCTTGCGAATTAGTTCCTTTGTGAAGGGAAACTGCAATCTTCTCATTTCTGAGGCCGTCAAATAGTCCCCCCTCCCTTTTCTGTCACCAGACCCTTGAGGCCGGAGGGCAAGATGCTCCGCCAAGCCCTGAGGCGCTTTGGGCAGAAGCTGGTTCGGAGAAGGGTCCTGGAGCCAGGCTTGGGGGAGAGCCGCTTTGCCCGATGCCTGAGCACCCTGGACCTGGTGGCTCTAGGTGTGGGCAGCACGTTGGGTGCAGGTGTCTATGTGTTGGCTGGTGAAGTGGCTAAGGACAAAGCCGGCCCGGCCATCGTGATTTGCTTTCTCGTGTCGGCGTTGGCTTCAGTGTTGGCCGGGCTCTGCTACGCGGAGTTTGGGGCCCGAGTCCCCCGCACTGGCTCAGCTTATCTTTACAGTTATGTCACTGTGGGGGAGCTTTGGGCCTTCACCACTGGCTGGAACCTCATCCTTTCCTATGTCATCGGTGAGTTGAGGGGAAGGAGGGGAATCCGGCCACATGGGGGCCAGAGGATATAGGGGGATTGGAAGGCTGTGTGGCCTGCATCCCTCTTTCTGGCTCGAAAGAGTGGAGCTGGCACGGCTAGTGTTAAGGGGGTCATGCCGACCTTTTGCTTCTGCCTCAGTCCCTCATGTACCTTTCCCCCCTCAGGTACTGCTAGCGTGGCTAGGGCCTGGAGCTCTGCCTTTGACAATCTGATTGGGAACCACATTTCATTGGCCCTCCGGGGTAGTGTCTCTCTGCATGTGCCATGGGTCTTGGCGGAGTACCCAGACTTCTTTGCTCTTGGCCTTGTGCTGCTGCTCACTGGTGAGGGAGAGGGCACATGAAATAGAGGGGTGGGCATAGATGAGAGCTACAAATAGGAAGGGGACTGCTACGGGGTGACTTCTGGGGGCTGATCTGAAGTTGCCACCCTCTCACAGGGCTGCTGGCCCTCGGGGCCAGTGAGTCAGCATTGGTGACCAAGGTGTTCACAGGTATGAACCTGCTGGTTCTGGCCTTTATCATTATTGCTGGTTTCATCAAGGGTGATATCCACAACTGGCAGCTCACACTGAAAGACTATCAAGAGGCTGCCTCTGGACCCAATGGCAATAATAGGTAGGTAAAGTGTGTGGAGAGTCTTGAACTAAGGTGGGCACCTTGGGGGGACAGTACAGCCTAGTGGGAAGAGCACCAGCCTTGGAAAGACCTACTGGTTTCAGCTCCCCTGTGGCTGATGTGTAGCTTCCTGAGCCTCAGAGTTGTTCTGAAGTTCATGTAAGATAATGGGTGTGAACCCCTTTGCTTTTTAATAACATAAATGTTAGCCATTATTGTTACTGCTGCTGTTGCTACTACCACCAGCAGCAGCACTTTCACTACTACTACCACCAGCACTACCAGCATCCCTGGCACAAGCTTATGATAATGGTGAATGGATAAAACAGAGATTTTGGTTTGACCCTTAGGCACCCGGCAGTTTAGGCCGAGCCAGCAGAACTGAGGTGGCCCAAATGCTGGAGGAAGAAGCCTCATTCTTTGTCCTGGCTCATTCACCTCTTCACCCTTTTTCCATTTCAGCATCGGAAGTTTGGGCTCTGGGGGCTTCGTGCCATTTGGTGTAGATGGCATCCTCCGTGGGGCAGCCACCTGCTTCTATGCATTTGTTGGTTTCGACTGCATTGCCACTACTGGTAACATGTCATTCTCCACCATCTGGGGCCTGGGAAGGACTTGTGCTGATGGGAGAGGGAGTGGGAGGAGGGGGAGGGGTCTTAGGGGTTCTCCATTAAGTTTCTACCAGGGCTAGGGGAAGGCAATGTCTCCCTGACCCTGGAACCTGTGATCCCCTAGGGGAGGAGGCACGGGACCCTCAGCGCTCCATCCCCGTGGGCATCGTAGTCTCACTGTTGGTCTGCTTTGTGGCGTATTTTGGTGTCTCTGCTTCGCTTACTCTCATGATGCCCTACTACCTGCTGCAACCTGACAGCCCCTTGCCAGAGGCCTTCGGTTACGTGGGATGGGCCCCTGCCCGATACCTTGTGGCTGTCGGTTCCCTTTGTGCCCTCTCCACCAGGTCAGTGCTAAATGGGGGACTTTGTCTGGACTAGTCAGAGCCTTGGGACAGCCAGACATAGCCCTTGCAGAGCTCCGAGAGAGGGCAGAACCCCTCCCTAGAGAGGCCTGCTGTATGTTCCTTCTGGGTCCTTATGACTCTCTCACTTCCCTGCCCCCCCCCTCCCGCAGCCTCCTGGGGGCTATGTTCCCCATGCCTCGGGTGATCTATGCCATGGCAGAGGACGGCCTTCTGTTCCGGGCTTTTGCTCGAATCCATTCCCGGACACGCACCCCCGTTGTGGCCACCATTGTCTCAGGCATCACTGCAGGTGAGAATCCCTCCTCCCCTTCCTTCCCTTCCGTCCCCCTGCTGAGCCTGCTTCACAAGCCCTCTTGATGCAGAGGCCTTCCACCCCCACCGCTGGGGAGGTGTGCCAAAGCTTGAAGGCCCCCTTCTCCTCCTCTCCCTCCTCCTAGCCCTGATGGCGTTTCTCTTTGAGCTCAGCGACCTTGTGGACCTCATGTCAATCGGGACACTACTTGCCTATTCCCTGGTGGCTGTTTGTGTTCTCATCCTCAGGTGGGCCCCATTTTGGGTTCTTGTTCTGCATGTTCTTCCAAATGCTGTTACAGCCCCAAGCCGAGGCTTTGCTGGGTGGGGGTTGGGAGAGGGGTGACAGAGGAAATCCCAAATACTGGGGAGAAGGGGAGGAGAGAAGAGTAGACAGGAGCTGGTGCTAGTCACCAGTCTTCCTGCTGCCTCCAGGTACCAGCCCGATGAACTAATGCAGCCAAAGGTGGATCAGACTGTGGAAATGCAGTGGCCACAGGAAGATAAGGAGGAAACCGAATCTGAGAATAAGGTCCTGAGCTTTCGGAGCCTACTTTGCCCATCCCACTCTACACCCACCCAGCTCTCTGGCCATATTGTCTATGTGACTGTCTCCATTCTTGGTGAGCAATAGAATGGGGGCCAGGGAAGAGGGGAGGGGCGAGTAGTGTGTGGTGTCCGGGGACTATGGGCAGAACCCTGATCATCTCTGGGCTTCGGAGGAGCACGTGCTTTGGGCTTCAATCTTCGTTTCCTTTCTCTGTCTTGTCTGTCCTATAGCTGTGGTGATGACGGGCCTCTGCCTGGTGCTGGCCCAGTGGTCAGAGGAGCTGTTGGCTGGAAACCCCACCTGGGTGACTGTGAATGCCCTGCTCCTGGCACTAGTCATTGTGATCACCGTTGTCATTTGGAGACAGCCGCAGAACCCAACTCATCTCCATTTCAAGGTAAGAGATTATTGAGGATTCAGTTTTCAAGCTGCCTGGGGAGAAGAGGGATCCCCAACGGAGAGGAGCCACCACAGTGTGCCATCTCGCCTTTATACTTTGAGTAGCAAGCCTTGCTTTTCTCCCTGGCACCCTCAGTAGTCATGATAGCACCTGGCCTGGGCGCATAGATGCCTCTTATTCTGCTCTCACTTCAGGTGCCCGCACTGCCTCTCCTCCCCCTACTGAGCATCTTTGTGAATGTTTATCTCATGATGCAGATGAAGGCTGGTACCTGGGCCCGATTTGGGGTCTGGATGGTGGTTGGTAAGTGTCTGTCCTTGGAGGGAGGGAAGGGGCTGCCTCTGGAGGAGCTGACCTCCAAGCTTTCTGCATCTTCCTCTTAGGCCTTTTGGGTTCTTGATGGAGAGAATGGCTATTCTCCCATCTCAGAGTCCCCTTTCCCCCCCCCCCCCCCAGGGTTTGCCATCTACTTCACCTATGGGATCCGGAACAGCCTGGAGGGTCAGAATGACCCAGTGCCCCCACCTCCAATCACACCCAAAACTCCTGAAGTGAGCAGCCCTAGTGCCCCTTCTGTCTGACTCGCACAGCCTGGAGAGAGACTGTCAACCCAACACTGGAGATTGCCTCTGTTTTTGCGTTCTTGCTCAACTCCTCTTCTTGGGTCATAGGGGACTTGGGCTGCTATTGGGCCAGGTGGGTCATGAGGCCTGGGGGTATCTCTCATTGGCTCCCTGGAAGGGTAAGGGGGGGGGGTTCTTATACAGAACTGTATTTATTGTGATTGAAGGATTGACCTTTTGCTGTTTCTTGTCTGACCTGTTTTTATGGTCTTGTCTACTTTGTGAGCTTTTTGAATTAAACAGAGGAAAATAAGAGCAGGAACTGTGTATCCTCTTCTCTGAGTTCTCCCCCTTCCCTTTTTTCTTACCTCTCAGGCATACTGGTGCCTGGAACTCAGCACTCCCCAAACCAAGGAGGGAATCAGCTGTCCTTAGACATAGGCATCTTGGAGCCGAGGCTCCATATGTCCTAAGCCCAAGGGCAAACAGATCAAGGAAGACATACCCTCCAGACATAAACCTTGAAGGCTGGGGCCTTGGGGCCTTTTCACTCACAGAGGGAGGAGAGGACAGTTCTTTTGTGATTTGGGTCTCTGGCCATCCACCTCATTCTGTGCTGCTCTAAGGCTGTTCAGCCACTGGTTGGGTCACAAATGGTCAAGGATTTCCTCAGAGCTCAGCTGAGCAGGTTTTCCTGGTCTTGAGCCATATTGGAGGAAAGCAGGCTCTCAGCCTGGAGCTGAGCAGTTGGGAAGAAGGTTTCAGCCAGATCTAATGCCATTGACTCGAACTACATTTCTTTTAGTCGCTTCCATTTTTTTCAACCCAAGGTCGTACCACCAACCACTTCATCTTCATTAATAGCTTCACCTGTAATGCTTAGTCTTCCCAGGTCCTTCCTTCCCCATCACCATACCCGCTTATGCTAGGGAATAGCCAGACAACCCATGGTTTGGGTATCATATGCATAGTAGCTGCTCGTGACACAGTGGATAGAGTGCTGGGCCTGGAATTGGGAAAACTGGAGTTCACATTCAGATTCACCTCCTGTAAGCTGTGTGACCCTGGGCAAGTCACTTGACCTCTGTCTACCAGTTTCTTCAACTGTAAAATGGAGATGCTAACAACCATTACTTCATAGGGTTGCTGTAAGGATCCAATGAAATAACACTTAGCACAGTGCCTGAGACATAGTAGGTACTATATAATTAATTGCTTCTTCTCTCCCCTTCTCTCCCTTTTCCCTCCTCTGTTTTTCTTTCTTTTTTTACCTATCCAACACATTCCCCACTTTGTTTATACTTTTCTGTTGGTACTTTCCAATGCTACTAGCTCAGTGCCTAGAAACTTGGGAATTCTGGAGCTGTGTTTGCAATCACTCTTGACCAAATGAGTCACCTGACTCCTTGGAGGCCCTGGAGAGTTTAGTCAGTACCTGAACATATTTTAACATGGAAATTAAGATCATAGATTTAGAGCAGAAACTTTAGAGGGCTTGAATAGTTCCAGCTCCTACATGAAAGCTGTGTGAAGCTTGAGTTTCAGCAAGGTGAGGACCTCCTCATAAGTGATCAGAAGGGAAGGAGGTGATATTTGGGGGGGGCAGTCTAGCACCCCCAACTCAGCCCAGCCCTCCTCAGTACTTAGTTTGCAGACAGGATTGAAGGGATTGCCAAAGGTTACATTCTCCACTGCTAGTTCCCAAGGCTTCCCCCCCCACCCTGTAATCCTGAGTTAGAAGGAGGTCCTCCAGGGTACAAGAAAGCTCTCTGTCTCTTTTCTGTTCTCCCCTCCCCCCCATTTCAGAGAGGATGAGCCCTTTCCTCTCCCCAGGTGTCTGATCTGCTTACCCCTGTGAAGTTCTACCTTGTGACATGATCGACTGAACCAAAGACAGTTCTTGTTCTGTAAGCCTTGCTCAGCCAGGGGCCCTTTCACAACTGAGTGATGCAAAGAGGCACACTTTTAGTGGAAGTAGAGTCAGGAAAGACCCTGCAGTTTAAAACTTCTCTTAAACCTGGGAAAGTCTGACCCTCTCAACTCTAACCTCTGTTAATTAGGAGCCCTGGCCAAGGCCCTTAATCTTTCTAAGCCTTTATTTTATCTATAAAATGGGCAGAAGACCTACCTCTCAGGACTGTTGTCAGTGGTCAGCCAATGAGCCTGTAGGAAGCACTGACTGTGCCAGGTGCTGGGTCCAATGAGTTTGATCATAAACCTCAGTGCTTTTAACCCTCTCCCATACACAAACACCAGTTTCCCACCAATGTAATACAGCTTTGAATGGAGTGTATTAACAGCACAATCTCAGAAGAATCCCAATTGCAAATTCTGGTTGCAGATGCCTGAAGGTGCAATGGAAAAATGCATGATGGTTATAAAGTCAGCTGTTGTGTATGTGTGCAAGAAGAGACCTAAAATACTCCAGCCAGGAAATCTTTAAGAGAGTAGAATGGGGAGAGCAGCTGGGTAGTGAAGTGGATAAAGCACTGGCCCTGGATTCAGGATGACCTGAGTTCAAATCTGGCCTCAGACACTTGACACTTACTGGCTGTGTGACCCTGGGCAAGTCACTTAACCCTCATTGCCCTGCAAAACAAACAAACGAAAAAGAGAATGTAAGAAGGGAAGCCCTTCAGGGCAGAATGTTTTTCTTTTGTGTCTTTAATATTTCCAGTGCCTTGACTAGAACAGGCCTAAGAGCCTATAGATACCCATGTCTTGAATTTCGATATGGGCAAGAATTGCGCAAGTTGGAAATGTCTGGATGGAGGGGTTGAAATTCTGGAAGCCTCAATGTGAGAGACATTGCCTGTGAGAGTCATGCCTGAGCCTATTGACATCATGGGCTAGCCTCCCTTTGTTTCTGCAGAACTCCTCTAGGCCCTTCTGGTATAGGATGATCAGGGGCCTCTGGCTTGCTCTCTACCCTCCACCTCAGTCCTCAGGCTGAGGGCCTGGCTTGGTCCCTGCCTCTCTAAGTGCAAGGCCCTGGGGGGCAACTTGCAGGCAGACAGGTGACCAGGAGGTCTCCCAGAGGGAGGCTGAGGAGGTCAATGCAGGGGTGGGAGGCCCATAGGAGCTCAGTCAGCTGGTGAGTCTGTCAGGAAGGTGGCTGGCTGGTGAGGAAGGGAATGAGGGCTGGGGTGTGTAGGACAGTGGCTCCTGGGCAGCCTGTTTGGATACACTCTCCCGCTACTTCCCTTTCCCCCTCCCCCCTCCCCCCTTCGGCCCCTCCCCCCCTCTCTCCCCTCCCCCCTTCCTGAGGCAGGTTCACTGGAGGCGTGGCTGCTCAGAGAGGCAAGAGCCCTGAGAGCGGGAGAAATACGAGGCCCGATTGGAGGATTCTCCACCAATCGATGGCTGAAAAGAAGGGGCGGGATGGTGGGGCGCCTTAACCAATGAGGAAGCGGCATGCCAAGCCGGCCGCCCAATCATTGCGCGTTCCTCTGCACCGTCCAACAAAAGGTTACCTGGCACCATTAGAACGTTCGAAGTAGCCTTGGCCGTGACTGAAGAGAGGCTGCCCAGGGCCCTGGGCGGGACCCTCCTCCTGCTCCCTTGCTTTCCTTGGCGGCATATTCGCCCTGCCTTCTCCCATCAAGGCCTCCACACGCGCAGGTGTGCCGGCTCTCTTCCAGTACCGTACCAGGGCCACACAGGGCCTGAGGGGCGGCCAGAGGGGAGAGGGGGCCTGAGGGGAGGCGGGGTGGTATTTAAGGGGTAATTGGCTCGGGGGCCTGAGGGGCGGCTGGCCTGGGGAGGCCTGAGGGGCGGGGCCTGAGGGGTGGGCCAGGGCCCCTCTAAGGGAAGCCCAGTTCAAGTGTGCCGTTCTTATTCTAGGTGCTGGTGATCCCGAAGCGTCCACAATGGAGGGGGAGCATCATTTTGGGCAGTTGAAAGGTAGAGCTTCACGGGTATTTTAGCTCCAAGGACTTCGTGTCCTAAAAGCAGCCTTCTTCAACCTGATGACATCAGGAGGCGGGACTGGCGAGGAGGGGGGGGCGGGGCTCCCTAGGGGCCCACTGGCTACTTGTCAGGCTCTTGACTGTGGCAGTCTACTGGTATAAAGTACTCTTGGTAAATGAGGGTCGTCATAAGGCTCCTTAGAGGCAGCTCTAGTGGGCCTGTTTTGGAATCAGGCAGACCTTGGATTTGGGCTCGGGTCCTCTTGGGTCCAGGACTGGTGCTTTGTCCATTGTGCCACCTAACTGCCCCCATGTTTATTTCTTTAAAAAAATAAAATTAAGGTGGGGGAGAAGAATGCACCGGGAGAAAGGGAAAGGGAGAGGTGGAATGGGGTAAAGTATCTCACATAAAAGAAGCAAGAAATAGCTTATGGAGTGGAGGGGAAGATGGGAAAGGTGTGGAGGAGTGAGTGAACCTTACTTTCGTCAGAATTGGCTCAAAGAGGGAATAACTTACACACTCATAATAGGACAGCAGAGGAAAATGACAAATGTTGTGGGGGATATGGGGAAAATGAGACATTAATACACTCTTGGTAAAGTTGTAAACTGATTCAAACATTCTGTAGAGCAATTTGGAACTATGACTAAGGGGCTATAAAACCATGCATACTCTTCGACCTAGCAGTACTGCTACTAGGTTGGTATCCTAAAAGAGATTAAAAAAAGTTGAATTCAAAATTTGGGGGAAGCCCATCAGTTGGGGAATGGCTGAACAAATTGTGGGATGAGATTAGGATGGAACACTATTGTGCTGTAAGAAATGATGAGCAGGATGCTATCAGAAGGTCTTATGAAAAATGCAATCCATCTGCAGAGAAAGATCTGATGGTATCTGAATACAGATTGAAGCATAATTTTTTTTTGTTAGTTCCTCATTCTAAAGTTTTTTTGTCTGTTTTCTTTCACAACTGGACTAATGTGGGAATGTTTTGCATGACTGCACATGTATAACATTGAATTGCTTGAGTTCTTAAGACGGGTGGGGAGGGAGGGAGGAAAAGAATTTGGAACACAAGAGTTTTAAAAATTGATTTGAAAATTTCTTTATACATGTAACTTGGGGAAATTTTTTAATAGGTAGATAGATAGATAGATAGATAGATAGATAGATAGATAGATAGATAGATAGATAGATAGATGATAGATATGAAGGAAGGAAGGAATCAGGCAGACCTGCACTCAAGTCCTGCCTCAAATACATTGACTGGGTGACCCCGGGCAAGCCACAGAACCTTTCAGGGCTCCCAGACAACCTCCATGTAAGACTGTAAGGTGCAGATGAGTTGCTCTGACCAGCACTGGTGAAGGGAATTTCCACACCAAGAGTTTTGCACCTCCTCCCCCAAATAAAGAGACCCTACATTACTGAGGGATACTAGAGTAACTTAATCACCTTTGAAAGATTAAATTATGTTCTACATGGTTTGAATGTTCAGTGTAATTTATTGTATTATGATTACTTGAAAATTGATAGCCCATGTAAAATATTTATGGGAGTTCTCAATTAACAAGAATATTTCATTAATGAAAACAATAAATTCCTTCCAAGACTATATCTAAAGAATGGTTGTAGTCATAATGACTAATCAAAGTCAACCTTTAGGCAACCAGGTGGCACAGTGGATAAAGCACTGGGCCTCCAGTCAGGAAGACCTAATTTCAAATGGGTCCTTTTACAATCATTAGCTGTGTGACCTTGGGCAAGTCACCAAATCTGTCTGCCTCCATTTCTCAAACTGTAAAATGGGGATAATAATAGCTGTGAGGTTCAAATGAGATAATCATTGTAAAGCATTTAGCACAGTGCCTGGCACATAGGAAGCACTATGAAAATGTTAGCTGCTATTATTAGGGTAGGGATGCATGTAATAGTGAACTACAGGGCTTTTGTCCTTAGTTCTGTGCTATTTAGACTAGTCCTTAATGAACATGTTGAAGCAATAGGAAGATTGCTCTTCAAGTTTGTGGATGGTTCAAGGATTAGAGGAGGATTCAAAAGAGAAAATTGGGATCCAAAAAGAATTTTGATAGCCTAAAATAATGGGCTGACTCTTGAATGAGATGAAATATGACAGGGACAAAGGTGATGTCCTGTCCTTTGGTTAAAAACTCAAACTCGATTGCTCAAGTACGGGATGTGGCTTAGCCGCCCACATAAAAATGATTAAAAGTTTGAGATTAGGGGTTCTTAAACTAGAGTCCATGGACTTAAAAAAATACTTTACTCAATTTAATTGGTTTCCTTTGTCATCCCACATATTTTATGTGATGTATTTAAAAATATTATGAGAAGGGATCCATAGGTTTTACTAGACTGCCACAGGGGTTCAATGACATAAAAAGGTTAAGAATTCCTGCTTCAGATGAAAGCCAATGTGAGTCAACCCTAATGCTGTTGCCAAAAACACCTAACTAACCTTCATTAATAGTGTAATTATTATAAAGCTTATTCTTTTCATCTTGTTTGATGGAATGCAAATGGAAAAGGTTCTGGGACAAGTCACTATCCTGCTATTTTTCTTTCCGTTGAATGTTTTGTGGACTCTTCCCACTCCTATCTTTTGGCTCTCACTGAGATCTGGCTCCTTCCTGATGGCATGGCCTCCCTGACTTTCCATTCCTGCATTTTTATTCATTCCCCTCAATTCAGTGGGTGAGGTGGAGGAATTTGCATAATTCCTTAGTCTCCACTGCCAATTCTAGGCTCTCCTGATAACACCATCACTCAGTAACCTCTCTTCCTTTGATGTACACTCAATCCACATCCTACCACTCAATCCAAATGACAATTGCTGTCTCTGACCTCCGGGACATTCCCCTTATTTCCTCAAAGAGTTCATTGCCTGGCTGACAGTCTTCCTCTCTTTCCCAACTCCTCCCCTCATACTGGGGGTGTATATATATATATATATATATATATATATATATATATATATATATATATATATATATATATATATATATATATATATATACACATACATACACATATACATATATATACATACATACATACATACATATATACATATATATATATATATATATATATATATATATATATATATATATATATATATATATATATATATTTAGGGCAACGAGGGTTAAGTGACTTGCCCAGGGTCACACAGATAGTCAGGGTCAAGTGTCTGAGGTCAGATTTGAACTCAGGTCCTCCTGAATCCAGGGCTGGTGCTTTATCCCCTACACCACCTAGCTGCTCCCAACATATATATCGATACTCTTTTGAGCATCCTATCCTCCCAGTTTCTCAACCTTATCAGGATAGTCATGTCCTTGATTTTGCCATCACCCACAATTGCACCACTTCTATGTTCATGAACTCTGAAATCCCTTTCTCTGATCACAATCTATTGTCATTCTACTTTTCCCTCACTACTTTGGTTCTTTCTCAGACCATCATCCCTGCACTGGCTACACTCTCCTCCCTTTCTCACCTTCACTAGTCAGACCACATCTAGAGCATTCTGTTCAGTTCTGGGTGCCAAATTTTAAAAGAGACATAGACAAGCAGGAGCCCATCTAGAGCACAATAATAGGGAGAGTGCTCAAAATGGTTGGATTAGAACAGTGGAAGGAACTAGACCTCGTATAACTGAATCCATGTAACTAATACACTGTAACTGTGGTAAATAAAAATTTGTGATTTTGATCAATACCTTTAAAAGGTAGATTTAAAAAATTAAATTTTTGTAACCCCTTTAGTAAAATAATAGTTGTATAGAGTTATAATTTAACATAGTATTTCAAAGCTATCATTGTGGAATAAGGGTCAACTTGAGTGACTTCCTCGGCGTACTTGAGTATGGTATGGATCCAGTGACAGACTGTATGCCCATTACCCGAGGACCAGCCAGATTGCAGTGCTGGTCAGCAGGTTGGCCTTGGAATGATACAGAAAACAGAAACTCTTTAAAAGATTTTTAGGTAAGCCCAAGAGGCATGACGAGGTAGTTGTACGCAGGTGTGTTCCCAGCCTTGCACCCAAGTTGTTGAAGGTCGAAGATGCTTCACCTAACAGGTTTCCCTGTTTCCAATGATACTGGGTTTATTTTTTTTTCGCTTGTTGATATGGTTTATTATAGTAATTGTTTTCCTGGTTTTAAACCACCCTTTTAATTTTAGTTAGAAATCTTACTTGGTCACAATGGATAATTATTTTGATGTATGGATGTATTCTATTTTAAATTAATTAATTATTTTAGAATTTTCCCCCATCTTACATGTAAAAGCAAATTGTAACATCAATTTTTAAAACTTTGTGTTCCAAATTCTCTTCCTCCCTCCCTACCCCCCTTAAGAACTCAAGCAATTCAATATAAGATATACGTGTGCAGTCGTGCAAAATAGCAGACAAAAAAAAACTTTAGAAAAAGGAACTAACAACAACAACAAAATGTACTTCAATCTGTATTCAGGTACCATCAGTTCTTTTTCTGTAGATGGATTGCGTTTTTCATAAGTCCTTCAGAGTTGTCTTGGATCATTGCATTGCTGAAAATAATTAAGTAATTTGCAGCAGATCATCTTACACTATTGCTGTTATTTTGTATACAGTACATTTCACTTTGCATCAGCTCATGTAAGTCTTTTCAGGTTTTTCTGATAGCATCCTGCTCATCTTTTTTTTTTTTTTAATAGTAAACTACATTTATGTAGTACTTTAAAGGGAGATTTCCTTACAAAACACTCATGAAGTTGATTATTGCAACAGCAATAATAGTTAACATTTATATAGTACCTTATACCTGACAAAGAATTTTCTTCACAACAGCTCAGCAAAGTACCATCTTCATCATTCTCGTCCTCATCCTCATCTTACATTGCACTTGCCTCTGCTTCAAATTTTTTTCAGTTACTATTGTTAACTTTCCCTCCATCTTATTCGCTCCCCATGATATTTACTCTATTTTCTATCTTCTTTTACCCTTTCTCTCCTTAAAAGTGTTTTGCTTCTAACTGTCCCTCCCCCAGGCTGTATTCTATTTGCAGAAATTTTACTGAATATTTTTGCCTTGATATTCATTAATAATCTGAATCTACAGTTTTCTTTCTCAGCTTTATCTTAATGTGGTTAAAGGACTAAAACAATATCAGCTTCATAGAAACAGTTGTCTTACTTTAAGAATAATAATTGCTAGCATTTATAGAGCACTTTTGGGTTCTCAAAACACTTTACATATGTAAAGCTCACTTGATCCTTCTAACAACCCCAGCTACTAGGTACTACTGTTGTTTTTTTTGTTTTGTTTTTGGCAGGGCATAGAGGGTTAATTGACTTGCCCAGGGTCACTTGGCTAGTAAGTGTCAAGTGTCTGAGGCCGGTTTTGAACTCAGGTCCTCCTGAATCCAGGGCCAGTACTCCACTTCACCACCCAGCTGCCCCCCCCCCCACTACTATTGTTTTCATCTTACTCCAATTCCAGGACTCTCTCCAAAACGGTTTTGTGGGGGGGGGGGGGGGCGGCAATGGGGGTTAAGTGACTTGCTCAAGGTCACACAGCTAGTATCAAGTGTCTGAGGCTGGATTTGAACTCAGGTCCTCCTGAATCCAGGGCTGGTGCTTTATCCACTGCCACCTAGCTGCCCCTAGGCCCAGCAAATTTTTATAGGCCTGGTCTTTTAAGGTCTATCTGATTTCTCCTTCTGAGACTGGTCTATTTAGGTTATCTAGGTTTTGCTTATTCATTTTGGTATCATACTTCCATGTCTAATTATTTGTTTCTTTTAGATTTTCCAGTTAATTATTGTAGAGCTGCATTTTCTTGATTTCTTTTGCCCCCATTGCTATCTCTTTTTTCTAATTTCTCATTTTGATTTGAGCTTTCTTTTTTGTGATTGGCTAATTGTTTATTAATTTTGATAGTTTCCCCAAAAAGTTCATAGATTTATTAATTTCACTTTTCTTTTGTTCCTTTGTATTGGTCTCTGCTCTGAACTTGATTATTTTTCTTTGTTTTCTTTTAGTATATTGCTTTGTTGTTTTAAATTTTTGAAGTGCAAATTCAATCTGTTAATTTTTTCCCTTGATTTCTTGTTGGTATGAACATGTAGTGCTATAAATTTATTTCTGTGTACATCTTTGGCTACATCCTATAGATTTTGATATATAGTATCTGTATTGTCATTATCTTTGATGTCATCTTCTATTATTTTTATAACTCCCTCTTTCACCCAGGCTTATTTAATCATTTGTAGTTTCTATTTGGGTCTCTATCTTTTACTCACTGTATCGTTATTAGTTACTTTCTGAGGACAGACAATGCTAGCTAAGCTTGAAAGGATTCATCACCAGTAGATGGCCCACTTGGTGATGTAGGGTTTTGGCCATGGAAGGCCATGAAAGAAAGCCAGATGTCAAATCAGCCTCAGGCCTGTGCACCACAAGTACTTCACTAGTATCCATGAAATTTCAAGGTATCTACTTTCTTTATTTTTTAAATAATAAACATTTTTATTTAAAGTTTTGAATTCCAAATTTTATCCTTCCTTCCCTCCTTCCCCTTCCCCTTCCTGAGCTGGTAAGCAATCAGATATAGGTTACACATGTGCAATTATGTATAATGTCACCATATTAGTAATTTTGTACAAGAAAACTTGAATAAAAGAAAAAAATGAAAGAAGGTGAAAATAGCATACTTCAGTATGTGTTTCATCAATATCAGTTCTTTCTTTGGAGGTAGATAGTATTCTCGCTTCATCATTAGTCCTTTGGGATTGTCTTGGATCATTATATTATTGAGAATAGTTAAGTCATTCACAGTTCTTCATCAAATGATATTGCTGTCTCTGTGTACCATGTTCTCTTGGTTGTGCTCAGTTCATTATACATCTGTTCATACAAGTCTTTCCAGGCTTTTCTGAAATCATCCTGCTTGTCTTTTTTTTGGGGGGGGGGTGAGGCATTTGGGGTTAAGTGATTTGCCCAGGGTCACACAGCTAGTAAGTGTTAAGTGTCTGAGGCCGGATTTGAACTCAGGTATCTCCTGAATCCAGGACTGGTGCTCTATCCACTGTGCTACCTAGCTGCCCCCCTGCTTGTCATTTTTTATAGCACAGTAATATTCCATCACCATCATATACCATAGCTTATTTAGCCATTCCCCAATTGATGGGCATTCCTTTGGTTTCTAATTCTTAGCCAGGACAAAAAAGAGATGCTATAAATATTTTTGTACAAATAGGTCTCTTTCTCTTTTTGGGAAATAAACCTAGCAGTGGTACTGCTGGATCAAAGGGCATGCACAGTTCTATAGCCCTTTGGACATAGTTCCAAATCACTCTCCAGAATGGTTGGATCTTGTCACAACTCCACCAACAGTGGATCAACATTCCAGCTTTCCCACATCCCATCCAACATCCAATATTTTCCTCTTTTGTTAAATTTGTCACTCTGAAAGGTGTGAGGTGGTACTTCAGAGTTGTTTTAATTTGCATTTCTCTGATCAATAGTGATCTAGAGGGGGCAGCTAGGTGGCACAGTGGATAAAGCACTGGCCCTGGATTCAGGAGGACCTGAGTTCAAATCCGGCCTCAGATGCTTGACACTTACTAGCTGTGTGACCCTGGGCAAGTCACTTAACCCTCATTGCCTCACAAAAAATTAGTGATCTAGAGCATTTGCTTTGATTTCTTTGTTTGAAAACTGCCTGTGCATATCCTTTGACCATTTATCAATTAGGGAATGACTTGGATTTTTATAGAAATTTCAAGATAACTAGAGGAAGGGGCACATATGATAAGTGAGCAGGAGTGTATTTTGTATTATATGAGATCACAGATCCCCAAAGAGTGGAAGATGGGTCAGTTTACTACTAACTTTATTGCAATATGATCTATAAATGTAGTATATGAAAGATCTGCTTTAACTTACATCATATTTTGTCCAAATTCCATGTATAGGGAAGAATAATAATGTGTGGTCTTTGTTTTTTTTTTTCATTTTCATTCTCGATATCTATTGACTGTAGTTTTATACTTTCTCCAGTGCCATGCCAATTTTGCTCACTTGGCATTAGCACAGTCAAGTTTAGACCACCCTTTAATTTTGAATCTATTTAAAATTTTCTGGATTAAATGTTTTTTCCTTTAAATAATACATTGTTATCTTTTATCTTTAAAGTCACTTTAGAACATTTTATTATTTTTACTGGAAAGTTTAATAAACATCATTAAAAATGTTAGCTTTATCTGACTGTGTTACTCTCTTGCTACAAGATTCAGTGGCTCTCTATTCCCTCTAGGATAAAATACATCCTCCTTTGTTTAACATTTAAAGCACTTTGTTATCTCACTCAACCCTATCTTCCCAGGCTAATTATACATCACTACTCTTCATTTCAGTCAAACTAGCATACTTGGTGTTCTTCATTACCCAACATTTGATCTCCTACCTCCAGTCTTCTCATTTGTTCCTCTTTGTCTCAGAACCTATTTCCCTTCAAGGCTTAGCTCAAGGTCCACTTCCCAATTGCCTTGTATTTAATATATATATATATGTATATAGATAACATATATAGTATATAGTACACACACATATGTATAAACGAATCTATTTTCCTTAGTTCTGCCCATGTTCCTTCCCTGTACAATGTAAACTCCTTGAAAACAGAGACTTTTTATTTTTGTCTTTGTATCCCTGGGGCCTAACAAAGTGTCTGGCTTAATAAGCAATGATTAAGTTGCGATTGTTGAATCACATTCATTCTATCAGAAAATAATATATACTTTCTTATTGTTATTACTTCTGTTATTTACCCAAACTAAAAATACCACTCTAAACAAAATTCAACTGTTAAAAACAGTTTTAAAAATATTAGGAAATATGTAGACATGTTTAATGTGGACTTTCCCTTAATCAATAACTGACTTGCTTTTGTAATACACTGCCCTCACTTCTTTTTCCCCTCTTGTTCTTGATTCCTTCCCCGCACCCCCACTATTTCCCTGAAGCACCCTTCTGAAATATTCAGTGAGTCAGTCAATATAGTATTCTGAGGGCTCTCACATTCTAATAGCTACTAGTTTATCTTGATTTGAAAAGTATAAATTGTTTTAAATGCTTAGCTTTTTGGCTTGGGTGGGGGGCTTAACTGATGTTCAAAGACTTCCTTGAAGTATATATTTCTCTCTAAAAACCTTTCAAAGTCTAAATTCTTCTCAAATATTTATTTCTTGACTTTGAACAGTATGCTGAGTTTTCTCGGGTACATAATTCTGGGTTCATGGCCTGTGTCCTTTAATTTTGTACATGTTGTATTCCATTTTCTCTGAATATTCCTTGTTTTCCTTGAGAAGTCCACTATGATCCTGGTTAATGTTCCTTGATAAGTAATTACTATCTTTTTGGGGGGGGGCAGGTGGGAATATTTTCTTTCCTTTTTATAATAATGTTAGAGTTTAACTATAATGTGTCTAGAACTCTTGGATCTGGGTTCTTCCTTGTTAAGGGTCCTTTAGATTTTTCCTGCTCGTATATTATTGTTTGTGTTTATTAACACTGCTGTGTTTTGTTTTGTTTTTTTTTTTTTTTACCATTTCCCGTAGTGTAATTTGGAGACCTTTTTAAAGAAAATTTTCTTAGGTATTGGTAATCCTGAAAATGCTGCATCTTAACCTATCCTCTGTCTCTGTCATTTGGCTCAGCAGGCTTTCCAATTCTTTGGCTACTTCAGTAATTTTCTAAGCCTGTATTTCTAGTTGTTCTTCATTATCTTCAATTCTGTTTTTTGCTATAGGAAGTCTGTTTTTGGTTAATTCTTTAACATTTTCTCAGTTGGTCTTTTCTTTTTTACTTCCTCTTGATCTTTTAAATTCTAGTTTAAGTTCCTCCTGTGATGGCTTACTTTCTCCAAGCTATTCTTGACTTTTTCTAGTCATTTCCAGCACTTTGATGGTGCTGTGATCTGATTCATGTCCAGTCCAAATATGGCTGCCCACCCTGTGTGTGTTGCTTCTTGTAACCCTCTGTCTAGGATCCACTCTTGACATTGCATGGATGCCAGTGGAGCCTGTGGACTGTACATTTGTTAGCACTCATCCTGACTGTGTGACCCACTTTGTGTTTGTGTTGTTTTTTCTACCCATCTGCCTGACTTCTGGCTTTGAAGCTGTTTTGCTTGTTCCATAGTATTTAAAAAAAACATTGGATTGGCTCTTCCCTTGCCTATTTTGATTGCTATTGTCTTGTGGGACTTTTGGGCCTTTTTCATCTCAGGTGTTTCTTATTGGGGTGTATTTGGAGACATATTATATGAGAAGCCCTTGTACCTGTCACTTGGCCATCTTGACTAGAAACACAGATCAGTCATGAGAAGCAGTGTGGTATTGTAGATAGAATGCTGGATTAAAGTCCAGAGATGTGAGTTCAAATCATACTCCTGGTGCTTACTATAGATGGGAGGAAACCTTAGAGTGGCATTGAACTATGAATTATTATAATTTAGTCACATTGAAACAGAAAGAACATAACCACCAGCAATGATTACATAATTTTGATGATGCATGGCATAATAGAGCATTGGACTCAAAATCAGGAAGACTTGCATTCAAATCGTACATTGCGTACCTACTAGCTCTGTGACCCTAGGCAAGTCATTTAATTTCTCTGTGCTTCAGTTTCATCAGCTGTGAAATGGGGATGATGAGAGCATTTACCTCACAGGGTTGTTGGGAGGATGAAATCAGATAATGTCTAGAAAGTACTTTGTAAACCTTAGAGTACAATAGAAATGATTATTATTGTTATTACTCTAAAGAGAAGTCCTTTCATCTTATATGGATTTCCTGATAGAAATGATCCTCGGACAAATTGCTATCCTGCTCTTTTAAAGTTGAATGTGCTGGGGACATACAGGTAGATAAAATAATAATGAGAAGAATGAGATAACAGTGGTGATCATAATTATTAAATGGACCCAGGTAAGATATCAATTTTGTCATTTTCTATAACAGTTTTAGCTGGTGCTTGACTGCCCATGCACACTAGGCTTAGCAGATAGCTCAACCACTCTCTTAGGAGTGGGAGAAAAACATTAAAGAGGTTTGCACCCCCCCCCTCAACCCTTCCGGGCCATGTTTTCTTCCTCAGTCAATGAATAATAATTCTAAGAACACCGCCTCATACTTGGACAGTTGGCAAGTGTAGTCAGTGCCTTTGGCTATGGTATTTCATTTGAGCTTCACAATAATTTTCTGACACCCACACTGTATGTAAGGAAGAGGCAAGAAACGCTAGGAATGATTAAAGCCACCTTAGATGCCTTCCTTTCAGCTTTCCCTGAAGACCCAGTTGCTTCTAGGAGGCCCGCCCTCTAGCTCAGCTAACTGCCCTAGCTCTAGGACCACCGGGAGAGTACTCCCAGCCTTTAGGGAGCTTTCTGTCCAGTCTAATTTGGAAATGAGCCTGCTTGGCAAGGGCCTTGACTAAATTTTTTTTGCCTCTAGTGCCTAGCACATTGTTAGTGTTCCATAAACATAATTAAATGGGCTATGGAGTTATACCTTAGGAGCAAATCAATTAAGCATGTTGTTGAGCAGACAGAAATCTGACAGTCTTGGGGTAACCATGGTAACTAAAACAAACCAAATCTTCAGGGAACAAGCAGGACTTATCTAGGAAGGGGCAGTAGGTTCTAATGAGCTGGGGAAAGCAACAAATAGAGATGCATTGTCCGACAGGTCCTTAAGAGCATGCTTGAATGAGGGAGCCTAATGGTCTTCTGTGATGTGTCTAAGGATCCTTAGCTACCCAGGAAACAAATCAAAAAGAGAATTGCTCTCAATTCCAATGCACCTTTCACTTCTGAAGTGACAGTAGTGACAGAGCAAAACAAGGAGAGTGCAGAGCATCAGACTGTTTCTAGACCATCTCGAAACATGAATTTAATGATTGGTTTTTTGAAATGCAAAGATCCTTGTTCAGTGACCACCGAAATGGCTTGTTATTAGAAAAAACTCAGGGACGGCTAGGTGGCGCAGTGGATAAAGCACCAGCCCTGGATTCAGGAGTACCTGAGTTCAAATCCGGCCTCAGACACTTGAAACTTACTAGCTGTGTGACCCTGGGCAAGTCACTTAACCCCATTGCCCTGCAAAAAAAAAAAAGAAAGAAAGAAAGAAAAAGAAAAAACTGAGCCAACTCAATATTGAAATTCTTGTGATAAAGGAAACATAGATAGAAGGATCCATGAGAAAAGAGAGTACCATGACGCTCAGTGCAGTTAAGATGCCCAGAAGAGATTATTATCATTTTACATATAAGGAAACTGAGGCACAGACTTGCTTAGAGTCACATAACTCGCAGCAGAGTAGAGAATTGAACTCAGGCCTCCTGCCCCCAAGTCCATTGCCTTCTTAATTACACCAGGCTGCCTCCAGTAGATCCTCCACAGAGAGATCTACCCCTCTCTTCTGCTGGAGGCCTTCCTCAAAGTCCTTTCTAGAAAGCATTTCTGACATCAGTAGAACACTGGGGTTATGTGTACATCTCGCATGCAGGTGTTATCCCTCATTCCTGCTACATGGCTGACCCATCTCCTTTTACTGTGGTGCAAATAGAAAGAACCCTGGACTCAGGCTTAGGAAGCCCAAGTTCTGTTCTCAGCTCTGACATCCCACGTGTCTTTGGATGAGACACTTGATCTCTCTGTGTCTCAGAGTGGCCTCAGCTCTAGAATGGGTATGAATAATGCCTTCCTACCTACTCCCCATGATGGTGTGAGGAAACAGCTTTGTAAGCCATAAAGTACTCAGAGAGCAAGAAGACAGAGAAGCTGTTGTATAGCTGGGGGGGGGCGGTTTACATTGAATTTGTCTCAATTATGTGTAAACAAACAATTTTCACATTTGTTATTTTAAATTTTGAGTTCCCAATTCTCTCTCTCCTTCCCTCTTTCCTCCTTGAAAAGGCAAGCAATTACTATAGATTATACCTGTGCAGCCATGTTGCAAAAGAACTATATAATGTTTTTGCACCCAGATTTATCATATTAGTAAATCATGGATGAGGCATGGACAGGGTCTAATCTGAACTTGTGGAGAAGGCAATACCTGTAACAATGACATAATGGATCCATTGGAATAGCATTTGTTTTCTAATTCTTAACCACCACAAAAAAAGAGCTGCTATAAATATTTTCGTCCAAATAGGTCCTTTTCTTCTTTTTGCGGGGATGTTTTTTGGGATGTAAGCCTAGCAGTGGTATTACTGGATCAAGGGGTATGCAGTTTTATTGCCCTTTGGGTATAGTTCCAAATTGCTCTCCAGAAGGAATACCCATCAATTGGGGAATGGCTAAACAAGCTATAGTATATGATGGTGATGGAATATTATTGTACTATAAGAAATGACAAGCAGGATTATTTCGGAAAGACTTACATGAACTGATATATAGTGAAGTGAGCAGAACCAGGGGAACATTGTTTTATGAAGAACAGTGAATGACTTAACTATTTTCAGCAATATAGTGATCCAAGACAATCCCAAAGGACTCAAGATGAAGCAGACTGTCCACCTCTAGACAAAGAACTGATATTGATTGAACACAGACTGAATCATGCTGTTTTTCACTTTCTTTCATTTTCTTTCTTTTATTAAAGTTTTCTTATACAAAATGACTAATATGGTAATGTTTTACATAATTTCACATATATAACCTATATCTGATTGCTTACTGCCTCAGTGAGGGGAAAGGGAGGGAGAGAAGGAGGGATAAAATTTGGAACTCAAAATTTTAAATAAAAATGTTTATTATAAAAGAAAAAAAGAAATAGCATTTGTAAAACTCTGAAAGAATATGAGTTATCAAATAGGCAAGTGCTCAAAGACTGATTTTTGTCAGCATAGGGAAATCCTGGCATGGGAACTCCCTCCACAAAGTCAGGTAGCAACTAATCTATAATTTACTAGATCACAGGATCTGAAAGTTAGAGTTGCAAATGACCTTAGAGATTTTATCTAATCCTCCAACACTTTTATTTGACAGCTGAGGGCATTGAGGCTCAGAGAGGCTAAGTAAAGCCCAGATTATTCAGGTAGTAAGTGGCAGAGCAAGAATTCAAACCCAACTCTGACTCCAAATTCTGTGGTCTTTCTTTCCTTTTTTTAAATCATAAAAGTATTTTATTATTTTCTAGTTACATGTAGAGATAGTTTTCAACCTTTGTTTTTATAAGATTTCTAGTTTCAAATTTTTCTCCCTCCTTCCCCTTCCTCCCCCCCCCCAAGATAGCAAGCAATCTGATATAGGTTATATATATGTACAATCACATTAAACATATTTCTGCATTAGTCATGCTGTGAAAGAAGAATCAGAGCAAAAGGGAAAAACCTCAAAAAGGAAAAACAAAAAAAAGCAGAAATAGTATAGTTCAATCTGCATCTAGATTCCACAGTTCTTTTTTTTCTGGATTTGGAGAGCATTTTCCATCATGAGTCCTTTGGAACTATCTTGGACCATTGTCAAGAGTCAAGTCTATCACAATTGATCAACACACAATATTGTTGACACTGTGTACAATGTTCTCCTGGTTCTGCTCATCTCACTCAGCATCAGTTCATGTACGTCCTACCAGGTTTCGTGTCTGCTCATCGTTTCTTACAGCATAATATTATTCCATTACATTCATATACCACAACTTGTTCAGCCATTCCCCAATTAATAAGCATCACCTCAGTTTCCAATTCCTTGCCACCACAAAAAGAGAAGCTATAAATATTTTTGTACATGTGAGTCCTTTTCCCTTTTTTATGATCTCTTTGGGGAAAAGGCCTAATAGTGGTATTACTGGGTCAAAGGGTATGCACAGCTTTATAGCTCTTTGGGCATAGTTCCAAATTGTTCTCCAGAATGATTGGATCAGTTAACAGCTCCACCAACAATGCATTAGTGTTCCAATTTTTCCACAGCTTCTCCAACATTTATTACTTTCCTTTTTTGTCATATTAGCCAATTTGATAGGTGTGAGGTGGTACCTCAGAGTTGTTTTAATTTACATTTCTCTAATCGATAGTGATTTTGAGCATTTTTTCATATGGCAATAGATAGCTTTGATTTCTTCATCAGAAATCTGCCTGTTCATATCCTTTGACCATTTCTCAATTGGGGAATTTTAATTAGTTCTGATATATTTTAGAAATTAGGCCTTTATCAGAAATACTGGCTATAAAAATTGTTTCCAACCTTTCTGCCTCCCTTCTAATTTTGGATGCATTGCTTCTGTTTGTACAAAAACTTTTTAATGCAATCCAGATCATCCATTTCTCATTTCATAATATTCTCTATCTCTTGTTTGGTCATAAACTCTTCTCCTTTCCAAAGATCTGAGAGGTAAACTATTCCTTCCTCTCCTAATTTACCTATGGTATCACCTTTTATGTCTAAATCATGTACCCATTTTAGTATAAGGTGTAAGATGTTGGTCTATGCCTAGTTTCTTCCATACTATCTTCCAGTTTTCCCAGCAGTTCTTTTCTTTTCTTTTAACAAATCTATTATTTATTTCTTTGAAACATTATTTTCTTTTAAAATTTTGAGTTCTATATTTTCTCCCTCCCTTTTACCTGTCCCTCACCCACTGAGAAGGCAAACAAATGATATAAATTACACACATGTAAAACATATTTCCCGATTAGCCATATTGCAAAAATTAAATAAAAGAAGTGAACAAATTTTACTTCAATTTGCACTCATAGTTCATCAGTTCTCTCTCTGTTGGTGGATAACATTTCTTCATCATGAGTCCTTTAGAGTTGTCTTGGATCATTGTATCCATCAGAGTAGTCAGGTCTTTCACAGTTGATCGTCATTTGCAACATTGCCATTACTGTGCACAATGATGTGGTTCTTCTCACTTCACTTGGCATCAGTTCATATTAGAGCTTACCATGTTCTTTTCTTTTTTGGGGGTGGGGCAATGAGGGTTCCATGTCCTCTTCTGAAACTACTCCCCTTGTCATTTCTTATAGCACATCACAATCATCTGCCACAACTTGTTCAGCCATTCCCCAATTGATGGGCATCACCTCAATTCCCAATTCTTTGCCACCACAAGAGTTGCTATAAATATTTTTGTATATGTAGGTCCTTTCTCCTTTTTTATGATCTCTTTGGGATACAGACCTAGTAATGATATTGCTGGATCGAAGGGTATACACAGTTCTATAGCCCTTTGGATGCAGTTCCAAATTGTTCTCCAGAATGGTTGGATCACTTTACAACTCCACCAAGAGTTGATTAGCATACCTATTTTCCTTCATCCCCTCCAGCATTTGTCATTTCTGATAGTTGTGAGGTGGTACCTCAGAGTTGTTTTAATTGGAGCATTTTTCATATGATTATGCATAGCTTTGATTTCTTCTTCTGAAAATTGTTCATATCCTTTGACCATTTATCAATTAGGGGATCTCTCTTTTTTTATAAATTTGACTCAGTTCCCTATATATTTGATAAATGAGACTTTTTTGGGGGGCAGGGCAATGAGGGTTAAGTGACTTGCCCAGGGTCACACAGCTAGTAAGTGTCAAGTGTCTGAGGTCAAATTTGAACTCAGGTCCTCCTGAATCCAGGGCCGGTGCTTTATGCATTGCATCACCTAGCTGCCCCCTAAATGAAACTTTTATCAAAGAAACTTGCTATAAATGTTTTTATATTGTTTCATTGTCTATGGTCCCTTTCAGCAAAATATCGTTTCTCTGATTATCTCTTTTAATTAGACCTATTTTTGCTTTTGCCTTGTATGAGATCATGATTGTTATCCCTGTCTTTTTTACTTCAGCTGAAGCATATTCAATTCTGCTCCAGCCCTTTATTTTAACTTGGTGTGTGTCTGTTTCAAGTTTATGTCTTGTAAACAACATATTGTTGGATTCTGGTTTATAATCCATTCCACTACCTGATTCCATTTTATGGGCAAGATCATCCCATTCAGTTATGATTACTGTGTATTTTCTTCCATCCTATTTTCTTCTTTTTATCCTTCTCTCTCTTTTTAGCCTGATCTTCTTCAAAAGTCTATTTTGCTTCTGACCGATGCCTCCCTTAATCCACCCACTTTTTATCATCCGCCTCCAATATCTCTTATCTCTTTCCTTTCCTATTAGGTAAAATAGATGGTTGTATCCAATTGTGTGAGTGTGTGTGTGTGTGTGTGTGTGTGTATTCTTTGAACCAATTCTGATAAGAGTAAGGTTCAAGAATTGTCTGCCACCCTCCTCCATTTTCCCTTCCACTCTAAAAATTCTTCTTTGTGTGCTTCTTTTACGTGAGAGAATTCTTCCTATTCTACCTCTCCCTTCCCCCTTTTCCTAGTGCATCCCTTTTTCTCACCCCTTCATTTTTTTTTGTTGGTGGTGAGAGGAGATCATCCCAACATAACTGACTGACATTCATGCCCTCTATCTATGTAGACTCCTTCTAACTGCCCTAATAATGATAAAGTCTTGGGAGTTACATGTATGATCTTCGCAAATAGGAATGTAAACAGTTTAACTTTACTGAGTCCTTTAGATTACTCTTTTCATGTTTATCTTTTTATACTTCTCTTGTGTTTGAATGTCACATTTTCTATTCAGCTCTGATCTTTCTGTCAGGAATGCTTGAAAGTCCTCTATTTCATTAAATATCCATGCCCCCCCCAAAGATTATACTCAGCTTTGTGGGGTAGATTATCCTTGGTTGTAATCCTAGCTCCTTTTCCTTCCAGAATATCATATCCCAAACCCTCTGCTTCTATGTTTGTAGTCAAGGTAACCAAGACCAGTGGAACATGAGGTAGATCTGGTGTGAGGATACTTCCATTAGATAGGCCATAGGATTTGAGAAGGGGATTACCTTCCAAGGGGCTTACCTTCCTTTCTTCTAGTTTTTTGGTAAGGTCTGTTGATGTGGAGGTTGTGAGTAGATAGCCAGACTTGACTTCTTATAGTTGAGAGCACCATGGATTTTTTTGAGGAAAGTACAAAGAGTTTATTGCTTATAAAAATAAGTTATCTAACAATGCAGATTCCTAGCAACATATGTGAAGACATTTTCCCATTAAAATGACAGTAGCTCCTGAAAATGACTTACAAGACTCATTCAGAAAGATGAGTTCCCCAGTGTCTCTTACACACTGCATGACTTTCTTACGTACACAAAAGTCCTCTTTTTCTTCTGTATACCAGGTGAAGTATATAATTAATTTTCATTAGCCACAGCCACAGAGCCTTGTATCTGGGAACACTGGCTCAACCTTAATACACAGTAAAGCACTATTTATTAAAGAAAGAAAACAAACGTATTGCTGTGACCACATGACCTAGTGACCATGTTGATTCCTGGTGATCACTGTTTCCCTTAAGAGGATCCTGTACTTTCCTAGCTCTGTCCCTTTTGTCCATATTGCTGCCCAGGCCTACAGTGCCTGCTCCCCATTCCCAATTCTGCCCTTTGAAATTATACCCATTCAAGGATCCACATGTACAAATTTTTTTTTCGGGGTAATGAGGGTTAAATGACTTGCCCAGGGTCATACAGCTAGTAAGTGTCAAGTGTCTGTGGTCAAATTTGAACTCAGGTCCTCCTGAATCCAGGGCTGGTGCTTTATCTACCGCACCACCTGGCTGACCCAAAAATATTTATAGCTGCTCTTTTTGTGGTGGCAAAGAATTGGAAACTGAGGGGATGCCCATCAATTGGAGAATGGCTAAACAAATTGTGGTATATGAATGGAATGGAATACTATTGTGCTGTAAGAAATGATGAGCAGGCAGATTTCAGAAAAACCTGAAAAAGAATTATATGAGCAGAACCAGGAGAACATTGTACACAGTATCAACAACATTGTGTGATGATCAACTGTGACAGACTTGGCTCTTCTCAGCAGTGCAATGATCCAAGACAATTCCAAAGAACTCATGATGAAAAATGTTCTCCACATCCAGAAAAAAGAACTGTGGAATCTGGATGCAGATTGAACCATGTTTCTCCTTTTATTGTTTTTGTTTTTTATTTTCTGAGGTTTTCCCCTTGTGTTCTGATTCTGCTTTCACAGCATGACTAATGCAGAAATATGTTTGATGTGAATGTACATATATAACCTGTATTGGATTGCTTGCTGTCTTGGGGAGGGAGGGAGAAAAATTTGTAACTAGAAATCTTATAAGAACAAATGTTGAAAACGATTTCTACATAATTTTATGATTAAAAAAACCCCGAAAACAAGAAATTATACCCATTCACAAAGTCTCAGCTTCCTAAGAACTGGGAAGGACCTCAGTGTGCATGTAGTCCAATCCCTTTTTCAAGGTTCAGCTCCTGTGCCGCCTCTTCTGTGGTGTTTTCCCTGCTTCTTTGAGCCAGATATGGTGTCTCCTTTCTGAACACTCTCCAGGCTCCGTGGTGGGACTTTGCTTGCATTGGGATTCTATTACCAAATGGAACTGTATGTGAATGTCTTCTGTCCCTTACTGGACTGGTAGAAGCTTCTTCAGGGAAGAGAGCATGTTCTTTCTCTTTGGACCCCTAGCACCCAGCACCCAGAATAGTGCTTTGCACGTGCTAGGAACTTAAGAAATTTAATTTATGAAAGTGTCCTGGCTGTGGGTGCTTCATAGTATTTGACATGGGTGGTTTTTGTTCTGACTCTTTTGGTGTCCAGGAAAATTGCATATAGGTAGAGACACTGAGGCAATGAAGGTTAATGTCACATGAGTATGGGCAAAGAACTGCCTTCTGATAGCACGGAAGGCACAGAATAAGCATACATAGGTTGGCCTGGAGGAAAGTGGGAGGCTAGTAGGATTCAGGAATGAGGGAGGCCTGTGGCTTTGCTTGTGAAAAATCATGGTATCACTCATCCAGACTCAATAACTACTTAATCTAGTAGCTAATTGAGCATATGGCAGTTTCTTCTAAAGCAAAGACTTGGACTTCAGAGACAGCATAAATTACTTCTGTCTGTGTCTTGAAAGTATTAGTATGAATTTTGGCTTCTTCCAGGTCATAGGCAAGAATTTCTTATGAAATATTTTCACAAATCCCTAGAATGTTCAATGTCTCGTTTCCAGAGCTTGCCCAAAGTAACACGGGGACCAGAGCCCAGGCTCTTTCGAATAGACTCATAGCAGACGTGCATATTACATTTGTTAAGTGCCTGATCTGTACCAGGTACTGTTCTAAGTGCTTCACAAATGTTATCTCACTTTTTCCCCACAACCCTAGGTGATGGGTGCTATTCTTATCTGCATTTTGCAGTTGAGGAAACTGGGGCAGATGGCAGTAAGGTGACTGACACAGGGTTACCCAGCCTAGGGAGTTTTTTTTTTTTCTAAATAGTATTTTAGTTTTTCAAATTCCATAGACAGAAAGTTTTCAACATTCATTTTTTATAAGATTTTGAGTTCCAAATTTTTCTCCCTCCTTCCTTCCTCTTCCCCCTCCCCAAGATGGCAAGCAATCTGATATAGGTTATACATGTGCTATCATGTTAACCCTATTTCCACAGTAGTCATGTTGTGAGAGAAGAATCAGAACAAAAGGGGAAAACCAAAGAACAAAACAAAGTGAAAAGAGTCGGCTTCGATCTGCATTCAGGCTCCACAGTTCTTTCTCTGGAGAGGGAGAGCATTTTCCATCATGAGTCCTTGGGAATTGTCTTGGATCATCGTATTGCTGAGAAGAGCCAATTCTGTTGCTGTGTCTAATGTCCTGGTTCTGCTCACTTCACTCTCAGCTAGGAAGTTTCTGAGACTGGATTTGAACTCAGCTCTTCCTGACTGGAGGCCCAACATTAAAGGGAGCGTACCACTTAGCATCCCCACTTTAAAGTTTGCAAAGTGCTTGGAATACATTATCTCATCCAGTTTGAAGACATTAGCCAACCACTATTCTGTGATTTGGTTTGGTTTTTTTTAGTGACGCAATCGGGGTTAAGTGACTTGTCCAGGGTCACACAGCTGGTAAGTGTTAAGTGTCTGAGGCTGGATTTGAACTCAGGTCCTCCTGACTCCAGGGCTGGTGCTCTATCCACTGCGCCACCTTGCTGCCCCTCAACCACTGTTCTGGAGCTTTGAGCTCAGGCATGAAGAACATCATTGTTTAAGTCAATACATTTTATTTTGTGAGAATAAAGAAAAATGTTTTTTAGAAACAAAATAACTGTCGGGTAAGAATTTAGCAATAAAATTCGCTCAGGTTTTAGCTAAAAAGAACATTTTTTAAAAATTCCCTTTGACTCCAAAGAGTATTTAAAGTTCCTCTGTGAAAAAAGGAAAAGAGGGTTTTTTTGGTGCCATATTTGTTCATTAAGCCAAAGAAAGTGAAAAAGTATTGTAAATTGGCTTGTTTCTGGGTTGAATAGGATTCAAAATGACTGGTCGCTTCTGGCTGGTGAGTTGAATTCACTGCATATCTGTCTCCTTTGTCTTTGTTTCAGAGCTTGTTGAAAAACTGATAGAAACGGAAGAGGATCCATCACGTATGCCTGAGTCTATTGACAGACTCTACAGGGAAGTGGCGAATATGGAGGGAGAGGTTTTGATCCATGATACACAGAAAGCCCAGGTAGAGGCAGAATACTTGGTAACACCTAGGGTTTGGGAACCTGCTCTTACGGCTAATGTAGATGTGACAAAGGAGTCCCTAATCATCTTTGATTAGGGAGATGTCTCCCTGTACAGTTTTCATACCTAATGCTACATCAGTAGAATTTAAATTTGATTTTGATTTTCAGAAACTTGCGAACTTCCCAGTCATGGAGAGTGCTATTAAAAGTTTCTCTAGGGGGCAGCTAGATGGCGCAGTGGATAAAGCACTGGCCCTGGATTCAGGAGGACCTGAGTTCAAATATAGCTTCAGATACTTGACACTTAATAGCTGTGTGACCCTGGGCAAGTCACTTAACCCTCATTGCCCCACAAAAAAAAAAAAAGTTTCTCTAGCTGCTGATTTTTGGTTTTCCCAGGGGCAGGGAGGGTGAGGGTTAGTGCATTTTCTTAATATTGAAATGAAACCAGCCATTAGTTTCATTGAAAAACTCACTGTCCATTTCTGCAACTCCTCCGGGGATATTCACTCCTGCAGTAACAGTTAAAAAAGGAGCATTTGCCCTTGTGCCCTGATGGCACATGTGAAGAAACTTGAAATAGTAGAAGAATGTCCAGTGTGAAACAATTTCAGGCTCATGACGTTTACTGTGCTTAGCAAGAAGAGTTGGTGAGCTTCTGTGGCTTGGCCTCAGCTTGCTGCAAGGAGGAAGAGGTTCCTTGGCTTTGAGAGAATTCCTAGAATGTTGAGAATGGAGAGGGTACCACCATCTCTCTCCCTCATGTCCCCACAGCCAATCAATAGCTGAGTCATCTTGCTCTGACCTGCACATTTCTCACATCTCTTCCCTTTTTGCTATGTATACAGGCACCACTCTTGTTTGGGCCCTCCTTCACCACCCTTTCCTGGACTATTGCAACGACCTCCTAATTCATCTTCCTGCCTCCAGTCTCTTCCCTTCTCAAGCCATCTCTTGGATAGTTGCCAAACGAACATTTCCAATATATGCCTGATGATGACACTCCCTTGCCTAAAAATTTTCAGCAGCTCCCTATTTAGGAAAAACTAAAAACCTAGTGTTTCAAGGCCCTCCATAAATTTGGCTCCCACCTACCTCTCCATATCTATTTTGTATTACTCCACTTCACATACTCAGGCTACCAGCTGTTCCCCAAATTCAGCATTCCATCTCCCATTTTTGTGTCTTTACACACACACACACACACACACACAGAGTGTGACCTTGTCTGTTTCACCTCACCAAGTGTATGAGGCCAGATTTCAGTAAGTCTTCTTCACTCCATGTGCAGCAAGTTATCCACTCTACCACCTAGCTGCCCCAGGCAATGATTCTCTGATCTCCTTATCCAGCCCTACCCTCTCTGCTTACCTCCACTCTCACATCTCCTACTGCCTATGGGACATCTCAAACCGAATGTCTTGTATACACCTTAAACTCAGCATGTCTAAACTGGATCTCATTATTATTCCCCCCCCAAACCTCCCTTTTTCCTAACTTTCCTATTACTGTTGAGGGCACCAACATCCTTCCAGTCACCCAGGCTTGAGACCTAGGTGTCATTCTCAACTCCTCCCTCTCTCTCATCCTCTAAATCCAATCTGTTGTCAAGACCTGTTGATTTGCCTTTGTAACAGCTCTCAGATACACCCACCCCCTTTTCTCCTCTGCCACTGCCACTACCCTGGTGGGGTCCTTATCACCTTATTCCTGGCCTAGTGTACTAGCTGCTGGTGGGTCTGTCTGCCCAAAGTCTCTCCCCACTCCAGTCTACCCTCCATTCTAAAGTGTATATCTGATACTGTCACTCACCTTCTCAGTGGATAGAGAGCTAAGCCTGGACTCAGGAAGACCTGAGTTCAAGACTTGTACTTACTAGTGGTATGACCTTTGGCACTCAACTTTATCTGCCTCAATTCCCTCAACTATAAAATGGGGATAATACCAGCACCTCCCTCCCAGGATTGTTGTGAGGATCAGATGAGATCATATTTGTACAATTAGCACAATGCCTGGCACAAAGTAAGTGCTTGGCACAAAGTAAGTGCTTGAGAAATGCTTCTTCCCTTTCCTTCCTCTTTTTTTTTTTTTTGGTGGGGCAATGAGGGTTAAGTGACTTGCCCAGGGTCACACAGCTAGTAAGTGTAAAGTGTCTGAGGCTGGATTTGAACTCAGGTCCTTCTGATTCCAGGGCCGGTGCTCTATCCACTGTGCCACCTAGCTGCCCCCCCCTTCCTTTTCAGTAACCTGCAGAGGATCCCTATCATCTCCAGGATCAAATATAAAATCCTTCAGATCTTCACCCCCACACACCTTTTCAGTCTTCTGACATCTCCACTCCATGTCCTCTTAGGTTCAAGGACACTGGTTTTCTTGTTGTTCCTTGAACAAGACACTTCATCTCCTGACTCTGTTCATTTTCACTAGCTGTCCGCCATTCCTGGAACGTTCTTCCTCCTCATTTCTACTTCCTGGCTTCATTCAAGTCCCCAGTAAATTCCTACCTTCTACAAGAAACATTTCCCAATCCCCTTTAATGATAGGGCCTGACCCTGAGCAAGTTGCTTAACCCTCATTGCCCTGCAAAAATAAATAAATAAATAAAATAAACAGAAGAACTTTGGGGGGAAGCTAGGTGGTGCTGCAGTGGATAAAGCACTGGCCTTGGATTCAGGAAGACCTGAGTTCAAATCTGGCCACAGACACTTGACACTTACTAGCTGTGTGAACCTGGGCAAGTCACTTAACCCTCATTGCCCTGCCAAAAAAAATTAAAATTAAATAAAATTAATGATAGGGCCTTCCATCCATTGATTATCTCCAATTTATCTTATGTACGGTTTGTTTATAAACATAGTAGCTTGCATGTTATTTCACCCATTATACTATGACCTCCTGGAGGGCAGGAACTGTCTTTTACCTTTCTTTGTGTCCCTAGGTTTCAGCACTATGCCTGAAACATAGGTACTTAATAAATGTTTATTGATTGACTGATGAGTTGATGTTTATTGGATTGAGTTGAATTTGTTATTTTTGTTATATCTGTTATTTTAATAAAGAACCTATTCTTGCTTCTTAGTTGAGGACAATGCTGATGGTTATTGTGATTATTATACATCTAAGTGCTTATAGCAGTTAACACATTTTTTTCCCCTCTGCTCTCTAAAATGCTGTAAGGAAGATAGAATCTTTCTTGAAGCTGCTTTAGTAATTTTGACCATATTTTCCCCCTGATATATTTCAATCGTTTGTCCCCTTGGGAATTTGCTGTCAACTAATATTAACTTTGTGTGTTTCTGATAAAACAAATGAAACAATAGTTACTGCAGTTGTTAGTCATCATTCGGTCAGGTGCTGTGTGAGCGGGATGGAGATGGGCATGGGAATTGTCCCCAGAATAGGGAGTAGATAGTCAGAGCCATGTTGATTGAGTCACAGCCATTCCAAGGTGAGCTTATCAAAGGGGCTCTTTTCTTATCTCTGCTTGCACAGGAAAAGAATGTGGGTATACTTCCTAGGAATATCTATGATTCCTTTCTTTAAATACTTGTCTTTACAATATTTGAAGCTGGTGAAAATGGTAAGAACTGTATTAAACCCCAGTAACATTATAAGTTTCCACTCAGTGAAGTTCATAGCAATGGGAAATTGATTGCTTCACCCACACTAGCCAAATAAAATGGATAAAACCTTCCTATTTCCCAAACTGTGAGAAGCAGGCAGGCAGGTGGTGCATTAAACATAATCCATTAAAAGGTATACCCTGGTTAGGTATCGACAAGGAAAAATGAAGGGCCCCAAAATTAAGTAGGAAGAGATTAGGGCAAATTAGATGTGGGAAATTATGTAGGGTTTTCATTGCCCCCAACCTGTACCTCTGTTCTCCCAGGAGAATGTAAGCTTTTTATCATTAATAGTATTTTCTTTTTTTCTAATTACACATAAAGATAGTTTTCAACATTCATTTTTGTAAGATTTTGAGTTCCAAATTTTTCTCTCACCCTCCCTTCCCTCCCCCCTCCCTAAGCCATCAAGCAATTTGATATAGGTTATACATTACAATCATGTTAAACATATTTCCACATTAGTCATGTTGTGAGAGAAGGATCAGAACAAAAGAAAAAAACACAAGAAAGAAGAAACAACAATAACAACAACAACAAAAATGAAAATACTATGCTTCAGTCTGCATTCAGACTCCATAGTTCTTTTTCTGGATGTGGAGAGCATTTTCCATCATGTTTCTTTTGGCATTGTCTTGGATTGCTGAGAAGAGTTAAGTCTGTCACAGTTGATCATCACACAATGTTGCTGATACTATTTACAATGCTCTTTTGGTTCTGCTCACTTCATTCAGCATCAGTTCATGTTAAGTCCAGATTTTCTGAAATCCACCTATTTATCATTTCTTACAGCACAATAGTATTCCATTACATCCATATACCACAGCTTGTTTAGCCATTCCCCAATTGATGGACATCCCCATAATTTCCAATTCTTTGCCAAGAATGTAAGCTTCTTGAAGAAAAGTTTTTTTTTGTCTTTGTCTCTCTAATACCCAATACAGAGCCTGATGCACAGTAGGTGCTTCATAAATGTTTGTTGAATTGCATCTAATCCACAAGAGCAGTTGGAGAGAGGGAGTCTTTGTTGAAAGCATGACTAAAGTCTAGGTAAATTATAGTCAAAACATTCTTATTCTTTACTATTTGAACAATTCAGTCAAAAAAGGAAATAGGTCAGTTCTGCATAATCTCTTTTTTCTTCTCAAAATTGTGTTTTGTTATTCTGAATTTGACAAACACCAACATGGACATTTCTATATACAAAGAAGAACAGGAAGAGTATTGTATATGAAATTACATAAAGCTTGTAGCTTGAAGCTTCTTCAAGTATCTATGAAATTTAACACATTGTTTCTATATTTATCCTTATTTGTGCTTCCCTCAGAATCTGTTGTTCTCTCACCATTTTTAATGCTTCACTGACACTCCTTTTTCCTTTTCCTTTCCAAAAAAAGAGAACAATAGGCAATGAGTTAACAAAGTAAATGAAGACAACACAAAACAAAACTTCTCAATTACAGTGGTCAGTGTTACTATCACATTGTTGTTGAATCATTTTTTAGTCATGTCTGATTTTTTTTGACCCCATTAGGTGTTTTCTTGGAAAAGATACTGGAGGGGCAGCTAGGTGGCGCAGTGAATAAAGCACCAGCCCTGGATTCAGGAGTACCTGAGTTCAAATCCGGCCTCAGACACTTGACACTTACTGTGTGACCCTGGGCAAGTCATTGAACCCCCATTGCCCTGCAAAAAACCAAACCAAACAAACAAAAGATACTGGAGTGGTTTGTCATTGCCTTCTACAGCTCATTTTACAGATGGGGAAAATGAGGCAAACAGGGTGAAGTGACTTACCCAGAGTCACACAGCTAGGAAGTATCTGAGGCCAGATTTGAACTTAGGAAGATGAGTTTTCCTGACTCCAGGCCTAGCACTCTGTGCACTGTGCCACCTAGCTGTCTCTGTTACTGTCATACTGTCCACAGTAACAAAACAGGTCCCTTCTCTCCAGTAATGCATTTGGGTACCAAACTCTGTGCCCAACAATTGAGGAATGGCTGAAGAAACTCTGGTGTATGAATGTGTAGCAGATATGCAATAGGAAGGACTTAATTTTTTCTAATTCCACAGGCCCAAGGCATAGGTGCTGATGGAAAAAGAACAGAGGTTACTGAGTAAGAAACCAGGCCATGCATGGGGATGGGAGGGACATCCAGGAATTACAGGACCCATCAGGGATTTAGCAGAGACAGTGGCCAGGCTAGCTATTGGGCCATCACTGACAAGTATGTGAAACAAATAGAGCATGGAAACTGTGACATGGATGCCACCTTCTTTGAAGTTCCCAGCTCTAATCACAGTACTATGGCTTCTCTTATTGGTAGTGTGACTTTGTTTATGCAGTAGTGGGGGCTGACTCTTCAGGGAAGATGGGAGGAAACAAGCTTATTTCTTTGGTAAGTGGGACAGAATTCATTTCTGCCCTAATATGTATTGCATTAAGTCTGCTTTTTGTTCAAATGCTTATTGGTAGCCTTGGTTGCTTGCAGGTGAACTGAATATTTTTTAAATGAGCTATGTTACCACAGACTGCCTAGTTTGGCATAAACAAAAGTCATACCAATGTTCTTAGAAAGATGTTCCCCAAGAATGGATGCCAGTATAACTGCCCAAAGTGTAAGGGTGAAAGAGTCCTACTTGGCACCTGACATACAAATGAATTTGATGAAATGCTACTGTGTCATAAGAAATAATGAATAGAAATAATTCAGGGAAATTTTGGAAGCCTTGTATAAACTGACGCAGAATGAAAAAGGCAGAACCACAAGAACACCATCTGCAATGACTACACTGACATGAATGAACAAAACACTGCAGCCACAAAACTCTGGTCAAAAATGGACAATGTCAAGAGGAGATTATCAAAGCTAAACCACCTTTCTGTTGACAAATGGGAAATGACAAAAGTAGAAAATGACTTGTACTATCTTTCAGGCAGTTTTGCTTGTCTATGGGGGAAGAATACTTTATGGGGGGGTTGTTTATGTTAGGATGTGTCTTCTTTGTCAAAAAAGGGATGGGGGGAGAGGGAGAGGGGAAAAGAGAGGGAGAGAATAAGAGGGACCATTGGGCCAGGCATCAAAAGATTTAAGCTCCTTTATTAGCTGTGGGACCTTAGGCAACCCACTTAACTTCTTTGTCCCATTTTCCCACCTGGAAAATGGGAGTGTTAGGTCGGGTGATCTTTAAGCTCCCTTGCAGCCCTTTCATTCTGCTATCCCTGATGAGCCAATGCACAAAAAGGTCTTAGAAATTTTTCAAGAAAACTTGACAAACACAATCAAACTCAAATATTTGCCTGTCTACCATGTACCAGACCCTGTACTGGGTGCTATGGGGGGCATGGTAATAGTATAAAACATTAAAGAGCTTACTCTGGTCAAAGTGGGAAAAATGAGACAAACATCAAAACGATTAGTTTAGAACTGAACATACCCAAAAAAGGCCAACAATGTACAGCATTGCAGAGAGTTGGAAAAGATGTGGTAACTGTTAATTCTGTGTATTCGGTACTAAGTGGTATAGTGGATGGGCATTAGGAGTTAGGAAAAGAGATAAACAAAGCCATGCAGAGGGCTTCATAAAAGATGCTGGCCCACTGGAGAAGTCCTTCCAAGTGAAGTGACAGTCCAAAGACCATAGTGTGTTCAGGGGACAATGAGAGTGGCCCAGGCTAAGCAAAGACTTCTTCGTGGGGAGTTTAGAACTAGCTTATGGAGGGCCTTGACTCCATAGCAACACATTTGATGGTCAAGAAAACATGCCTAGCTAATAAAATGGAGAGACACGCAAGCACAATGTTGAGTGGTAAAGGATGCCTTTTTCTCTTTTGTCAGACTGAAATACTTGCAGTGAACCTATGGAACTGGGCAGTGAGCAGAAGAGTAGGAATGTTAATCACTGCTGAACAAAAAGTTAAACGTAAGTACACATTGACTGGCTTCCATGATGAAAAGTTCTCTTATTGGGCATTGGGGGGCCATACATTCTTCAAGGTTCAGACAGGGAGGTAGCCTGGTGTGGTGGAAAGGATTCTGGGTCAAAGGGCCTGGGTTTAAAGCCGGGATCTGCCTCTTGCTAGCTGGGTGACCTTGGCCAACTCACTTCCTCCCTGGGCCTCAGATTCTTTGTTTGTCAACCGAAGGGCTTAGACCAGATGGCAATTAGTGAACTCTTCCTGTGCTGGGGCTCCTTGGGTGATTACCCTTGAACACAGTAAGATATGAAGTTAAAGTCAGTAGTCACTTGTTGATAAGATGCTTACTAGGCATATGCATAAGAAAGTGTTTGGTTGAAAGCCACAGAAATGATGAAAGGGCGGGAAAACAAGAGCTTGGAGGAAACATTATTTACCTTGAAGAAGAGAACCCGGAAAGGAGGCTTAATCACAGCCTGCAGCTCTTAAGGCTCTTTTCGCAATTTTCTTCCCATTATGAGCAGAAGCTGCAGCATGAGGGGTTTTCTGTTAAATAAGGCAGATTTTCCTGCTGGGGAGATGTGGTTGCTAAGGATATACTTGTAGATGCTTCTTAGTCAGACAGTGCTAAAAATAGCAGAGCTTTCATCTGCCCAAGATGACTGTGTGATGGCCAACAGATGGCTTCTGGAAAGGAAGATCATCCTGGTAAAAGTCTAGAAGTGCCATAGCCAAATGGACTAGGGTGAGTAGGTCACTCTGCTAGCAGTGTCTAGGTCAGGTGACCCTTTTCCTATAGTCCTCAGTAACCTCTGCATTATGCCCTCAGTCACAACTGGGTTCGACCTTTGCCATTTGGTTTTGCATGCCTTGGAAACACAGACTAATCAATTACAAAGCCAGCTCAACTCAAGTCTGTACAAAGCTCGTCAACTGAGGGGCCTTGCACGGGTCCCCTTACCTTGGCCTGAGCCACTGTAGAATAAGCAGATTTGCCTCAATATTTCCCAAGGTTCTTTTTAGCTCTGAATCTCTGATCCTTATGAGAAAGTAGAGATTGGACATATAATTGGGGGAAAATAAAAATTCTAAAATTAAAGTTAATAGTATTAAATGAAATAGTTTATAGTATTCTGTTAAAAACAAAAAGAAAGTAGAGGTTGGTGGACTTGAGCTTGAAGCTGGTAGTAGCACCTCTGTTCTTGGACTCCATCTTCTTCTAGAAGGTTTAAAGAATGCCTCCTTCTCCATCTCTTCCAGGTAGGAGTTGGCATTTCTCTTCCTCAGAGCTTAGGTCTTAGTATGGGAGTTAATAAAAATCTTCAAAAGTTGGGAAAATGTTTTATTGCTGCCCTTTTCTTTACATTTCTATCCCGTTTCAGTGCCTTCCCCCATCCTCTTTTATAGCTGAAAGTGGTTAAACAAAACTGATGTTTTGGCCACATCTGACAATGTAAGCCTAATTCAAAAGAGTTTTGTGGGAGCAACTTATTTACATGTCTCTGAGATATCAAGGAACAACCACTTTCACTATATTCCCACAGCTTGGAAAACATTGGCAAGATTGAATACACCTAATACAAGGGCTTCTCATGCATCATTTCCTGGCAGAGATAGAACTATTCATTCATCCAAAGTGTTACACTAGGTGTTATGGGGGATAACATATAAGCAAGCCTCAATTTAAAGGGATTGAGTTCCAAAAGTTTGGAAAGTCAGTTATTTGGAACTCAGAACACTTTTTCCCCAAACAAAAAGTCCTCATATTTAAGTAGGGATTTTAGGATTTGCACAGACACGATATTGTAAGTGATTGTTAGATTCTGAGGCTAGTCTACAAAAGAACAGATTTAACCCATATCGTTGCTAAAATATCATATTTGCAACATAGGTTTTCAAAATAATATTTCAGTTAAATGAACTTTTAAAATAGACTAGTTTGGGCATAGATATCATTTATGCCCAAACCAAATATTTACTGATCACCTGTGTGCAGAACTAGGTAAGGTGCATTCTCTGCCCTCAACTAGGTTGTGGTTTGGTGACAGGATGAGGCTCCAGATAACTCTATTAACCCTAATATATACCCGATGGAGTGCTGAGTGAGGAGAAGATGTAGTTGCCAGCTAGAAGGGAAGATCAGGTGGCATTTAGGATAACCTTAGAAGGGTGAGAACAGTCTCAGCAAAAGTAGAAAGGTATTAGTTTATAGTTCCCATCCAGGGGAACTTTGGCTGGAGCATGACATATCTGAAGGGGAGAATCAAGAGATGTGGCTGAAAACTTGGGAAAGGCTAAAAATGTCCAGGAGAGATGATTGAACTGTACTTGAAAGGCAATAGGGAGCTGCTTAAGGTTTTTTAGTAGAGGAGTGAATTGCATCTTTCTCTGCATAAGAAATGTTATTAATGTGGTGTTAGGATGGAGTGGGGGACTAGAGTGGGGTGAGAGCAGAAGTTCAAAGATCTAGCAGGAAATTATTATTATCAAAGCTTACATGGGTGGTGATAAGGGCGTATGCTAAGATGGTGGCATTGGGATGGGAGAGGAAGGGACAGGTGCCGGTGATGTTGCAGAGTGGGGATCGACAGCATGCTGGTCATTGTTTGGCTATGAGAGATGCAAAAGAAAGAAGAATTAAAGGTAAAACCTCAAGGCCAAGGGGCAGCTAAGTGGCACAGTGGATAGAGCACCGGCCCTGGATTCAGGAGGACCTGAGTTCAAATCTGGCCTCAGACACTTAACACTTACTAGCTGTGTGACCCTGGGCAAGTCACTTAACCCCAATTGCCTCAGCAAAACAAAACAAAACAAACCCCTCAAGGCCATGAACTGAAACTGGAAACTGGAGAAAAGTGAGCATGAATGGTGGGACCACTGACGGAAATAGTCAAATCAGAAGCAGAACTAGATTGAAGGGTCGCTCTTAGTTTGGGGCATGTTGAGTTTGAGGTGCTGGTGAAAGATCCAAGTGCATGTGGAGGTCTGGAGCTCAGAAGATTGGCCAGATATTTAGATTTGCAAATCATTTATTTGCAGACTTGGTTGTCAAAGCCATGGAAGTGAATAAGATTGATGAGAGAGAGAGAGTCTAGAGCAAAAAGAGGGCCAATGAAAGACCCTTGGGAATTCCCTTACAAAGAATCATACCTCCCCCAAAAAAAGGAATCATGGGGGGGGGGAATGTAAGCGAAGGAGGTGGAAAGGAAATGCTCGGAGGGATAGGAGGAGAAGCAAGGGCATTCTGTGTTTCTGAAGCTAAGGAGAGAAAGAAGAGTAGCCAGCAATGGGGAAGGGAGAGTGGTCACAAGTGTCAAAAGCTTCAGAGAGATCAAGAAAGATGAAGGCTGAAAACCAAGCTGGTAACTCTGGGCATTAGTGGCTTTAGTACACTTGGGTTTAAAAAGTCAACCTTGCAAGTACAAGCTGGAGGAATCCTGATTAGATGGTTTGAATGACAAAGATCTTGGGCTTTTGGTGTATTCTAAACTCATTATGAGTCAGCAGTAGGACATATTCCAAAAGAATTCATCTCTTCTTAGGTTAGCAGAAGAGCTTGGTGTAATATACAAGGCTGAGGCCTTGAGGACCACTCCCTGTATGACCTTGGACAAGTCACTAGACCTCTAAGGTCCCTTTTGGCTCTAGATTCCATGAGTCTGGCTAAAAAAGGAACTGAAGTCTAGATCTGATCATAGTAACACTTCCCCTCTCCTCTGCCCTGGTCACATCCCATCTGGAATAGCATGTTCAATCTCGGAAGGAGAGTGAGAAGTTGGAGCACATACAAAGGAGTGTGACCAGCATACCAAAGAGCTTTGAGTCCATATCATATGAAAATTACCTGGAGGAATTGGGAGTGTTTAACTCCCCAGGGGAAGAAGAAGAAAAGATTTGCAAGGGAGTGCAGCGGGGTGGAGGTGGAAATATGCCTTCTAGTATTTGACGGCCTTTGCTGGGGTGATTTGACTTCTGCACAGCCTCAGAGGGCAGAGCTAGGAACAACAGGAAGAAGCTGCAGAAACGCCTATTTTACTTCATATCAAGGGAAATCTTCCCTCAGAACAAGCTTTCCATAAGTGGGATGTCCTGCCTAGGCCACTGTCAGTTTCCCCTTCATAGAGTGAAGTTCGGCTCTGCCTCAGGGGACATTTGGGCTCAGGCTGGATTAGCTGTGACCTGGAAGGTCTCTTCTGACCCTACACTGAGAAGGCTAGCAAGACAAGAGTCATTCACCAATGTCAGAATCTCCCTACTGAGGTGAGCTGAACCTCATAGCTCCTCCTACTTCACTCCTGTGAAGGGAACTCCAGACTGCACCTGCTCTGGAAGTTTGTTGCTGCTGCTTTCCAGGTGGGGAGCCTACCTTGCTTTTAGGTGGAGGCATTTTCCTGACTAGGTCACTGTATGGGGTGCTTAATCAGAAAAGCAAGGCTCATGTCAGGGAGGCCAAGGGAGGCCAGAGTTTCAAATAAGTGATCTACAGTGGGAATAGAGGCAGAGAATTCAAGGAAGAGAAGGAACTGGCTGCTGGATTTGGCGATTTGATTATTAGGAACTTATGAGAACATGAGCGCCATGATGTAGGATGGTGAGAATGGAAGACCAAAGTGGGAGGGGCTGAAAGAATTCAATGAGTGCTGAGGAAATGGAAACAACCAGTTTAGGCTACTTGTTCAAAAAGTTGGGAAATGACAAGGAGGGGAGACATAAGATGGTGGCTGATGAGGCAGCAGTTTCACTTGAAGAATATTTTTTTGATGATAAGGGAAATGTCTTCATGTTTAGAGAAAGTGAACAGAGATAATGCAGAGCCTGGTCCTGGATGGGCCAGAGATGTGATCCAGAACAGCAGTGAAATGGCTAGAATCCTGCACTCAGGAGGAACAAGTTGGATTACCTTTCTGAACCCTGTTTTCTTCATCTGTAGAAGGGAGATACCTGTCTAGGAGGGTCTGCTTCCTAGGATTGTTAGGAGGGTGAAAGGAGATAGTGTACATTCAAGTACTTGGTAAACTCAAAAGTGCTAAAGAAATATCAGTAGCAGTTGGAGCCTTGGAAAATAGAAAGGAAACATCTCCCTGAAAGTAAAAATGTATGTCATTGGGAAGATATAACTTTAAGAGATGACTATACCAACACATTTTTCAGGAACATGCCTCTTTTTAGTGAGGTATACTTTTATTTGCTTATCTTTGCTTTTTTCCAGTTGCATATTCATCTCCCAAACCTGGCACACTGCCTCTTTCATTTGCAAGAGTAGAGAAATTAACCTTCCCAGAGTTCCCAGCTCCCGCCACCTGAGAGACTAACTAGTCAAGCAGAGCAGAAATGATTCATCTTCCCTCTTTCCTAAACATCCTTGCCCAGTGTAATAAAATTTTCACATCCAGCTTGATGCCAGAGTATTTTTCCAAGTTATCACCTTGGTCCTCTGTGGTAGACATCAGGTGGCAAGTACAGAGATAATAAATTACCAAGTCAAGAACCTTAGGCTCATAAATGACAGGCACCATTCTTGGGTGTTCTGAGCTCTTAAATTTAGATATAGATAATAAGCTCTATCTGCCTCAGTTGCTCCATCATTTCAGCAGGGTCAATCAATCAATCCTTGTTTCTTTTCCCAATAGTACTGTTTGGGACTAGTGTTGGGATTGGCAGAATAGCATCTGAACTTGACTGCCAAGGGACCTTGCTCCCTTGGAGATGAACCTCTGAAGGGTCAGAACCCTGAGAAGTGGAGTGAGTTGCCCAGGGTCACACTGCTGAGATGTGTCAGACATCTTCCTAGCTTGTAGGCTAGTGCTCTAGCACTACTGGTATAGACCACACTGTTTACAAAATAGACTAAATAAACAGATAAAAGGCCTTCTTGAAGATAATGGCACTTGAGTTAAAGCTTAACAGGGGCTAGTAAACTACTTTAGATGTATATCATGAAGAAAGAGGCTGTGATTGTAACCAGGAATAAAACATTTCTTTTACTATTTGAGATCCCAAAGGGGAAAATGTACAATATGATATCCTGGGTTTGAATTTTATTTTCCCTAACTTTCTTTTCTTTTCTTTCTTTCTTTTTTTTTTTTTTTAGGGAGGCAATTGGGGTTAAGTGACTTGCCCAGGGTCACACAGCTAGTAAGTGTTAAGTGTCTGAGGCTGGATTTGAACTCAGGTCCTCCTGACTCCAGGGCCGGTGCTCTATCCATTTCGCCACCTAGCCGCCCCGATTTTCCCTAACTTTTAAATAGTGCATAATCTAAAAGAAGAATATATTTACTGGGAAAATCACATATTTTAGGAGAAACTCTAACCTGGCCTGGTCTCCAGAGGACATCTTCAGCCCTCAGTAAGCTTTTGGTTCCAAGAAGGTCTTTTTCCTCTGAATGAGGATACAAATGACATAGTTAGAATGCTCCCTTTGACCAATAGCTAGCTACACACCTGGCTTTGTTTCGTTCCTCACGAGTGCTTTTTATAAATGCAAAGCAAAGAAGAATGCTGCATGTTTATGGGTATGTAATTGATATTTTTCAGTATGTCATGTTGCTTGCAAGCTGGTATTTCTGTTTGATGGCAACTCTCCTGTTGAAGAATCCATTCGAAGACAGATTTTGGTAAGCCCTACCTAGATGGGGGGAGGAAGACTAGGAATCCTGTTTGTGTGCTAGAAGGGACCTAATTCAAAGATCTCTAGTCTGCATGTTTTTAGCCTGGGGTCTGTGAACCTGTTGTAAAAATATTTTGATAATTGATTTCAGCGTAATTGGTTTCCTTTGTAACCCTATATATTCTACTGTGTGCATTTAAACACATGATTCTGCTAGAGAGGTCCATGACACTAACAAAGTGAAGAATCTTTATTTGAAGCCTTTTCTTTTTTCATCATCATAATTTTTCTGAGTATTCTTTCCCCCTCCCAGAGATCCATCCCATATAACAAATAGTATTTTTAAAGACAAAAAAGAGGAAAAAATGTGCACAACCAATCAGTATATTGAAAAAGGCTAAAAATCTATGCAGTGTATAACACCCATGGAATTCCTACTTCTTCAGACAGGTAGGTTGGGGTTGTCTTCTCATATCTCATCATTTGAGCTATGCTTGATCTTTCTAATTTCACCACATTCAATTGGGATTTTTTGGTGTGTTATGATTCTTTCCATTGACATTGTTGTAGTTACTGTATATATTATTTTCTGGGCTCTACTTCCTTCCCTCTGTATCAGTTCATGTAAGTCTCCTCATGCTTCTCTGTGTTCCTTACCCACATCATTTTTTATAACCCAGTAAGATTCCATGACATCATGTACCCCCATTTGTTCAGCCATGTCCCAGTTGCTGGGCATCTACTTTGTTTTCAATTCTTCGCTACCACAAAAAGCACTGTTTGTCAATATTTTGGAGTATGTGGCAAATCACTAACTTCCTAGTAAGCCCAGTAATGTAGTCTCTGAGTCAAAGGGGAGGAATGTTTTAGTTACTTGATTTGTATCAGTCCAATTTGCTATGAATAAGCACTAGTAGTTGGGGGCAAGAGTGGGAAGGATCCATTAAGGCAAGTCAGTCAGAAGTTATGTGCCAGGTACCATGCTGAGTGCTGGAGATACAAAGAAAGACAAAAATACATTCTCTGCCCTCAAGGGGCTCATAATCTAATGAGGGAGACAACATGCAAACAGCTTGGCATGAACAAGATATTTACACAGGTTAATGGAGATAATCTCAGAGGGAAGGCACTACCATCGAGGATGGGCAAAGGCTTTTTAGAAGGTGGGGTTTTAGCTATGAAGTTTTAGCTTGAAGGAGGCTAGGGACATGAGGAGGCTGAGAATGGAGGCCAGCCAGTCAAAATGCTCAAAGTTGGGAGATGGAGTGTCTTGTGAGGCCAGTATCATTGAATTGCAGAGTGTGTGGTAGAGAGGGTGAAGATGTAAGAAGATTGGAAAGGTGGGGAGAGAGTTGGCTTGTGAAGGGCTTTGACTGTCAAACTGAGGATTTTGTATTTGAGCCTGGAGACAATAGGCAGCCACTGAGTTTATTGATTGGAAGGGTGACATCGATCTGTGTTTAGGAAGAACACTTGGATCTCTGGCTGGAGGATGGACTGGGATAAGGAGAGACTTGAAGCAGGCCGACCAACCAGAAAGCTATTGAGCAGAAAGCTATCCAGGCATGGCGTGATGAGGGCCTCCATTGGGATGGTGGCAGTATCAGAGGACACAAGGAGCATTTCTAAGAGATATTTTGAAGATGAAATTGATAGGATGGCAACAGAATGGATAAGGGGTTGAGGTGTGAGAGAGTGGAGTTGAGGATGACACATGGGTTGTGAGCTGGGAGGATGGTGGTACCCTCAACAGTAACAGGGAAATTAGGAAGAAGAGACAGCTTTAGGGAAAAGATGATGAGTTCAATTTTCAACATGTTGAGTTTAAGATTTCTGTGGGACATCCAGTTCAAGATGTTCAGTAGTCAGGCAGATCAGGAACTACCTCATGCAATTGAGGTAAGTCATGGAGGAAACTAGGGCTAGGGATCTAAGAAGTAGAAGAAAGAAGAAAGTCTACTTTGGGCATGGGGGAAAGTCTGTATAAAGGCAGAGATATGGGAAATGAAGTTCTGTGTGTGAGGAACAGTCAAAAAGTCAGTTTAGTTGAATGGCAGGAAGAGCATGCGAAGGGGAGTAATGGATAGTAAGCCTTGGAAAAGTAGGTTTAAGGGGGCGGCTTGGTGGCGCAGTGGATAAAGCACCGGCCCTGGATTCAGGAGTACCTGAGTTCAAATCTGGCCTCAGACGCTTGACACTTACTAGCTGTGTGACCCTGGGCAAGTCACTTAACTCCCATTGCCCCGCAAAAAAAAAAAAAAAAGTAGGTTTAAGCCAAGCTGTAAAGACAAAGGAGTTTGGGGTTGAATCTCAGTGTTCCTCAGGAGCCATGGAGCAGGGGAATGGCCTGGTCAGGCCTGTGTTTTGAGAATATCACTGACAACCGAATGGAGGGCTAGACTGGTGAGGAGAGGGGCTTCAGGAAGGGAGAGCAATTGAGAGGCTGTCGAAGTAGTCCTGGCAGGAGGTGATGAAGACCTGAACTTAGTGTTAGGGGTTTCTGTGTTATGCTATGAAGTGTTAGAAAGGGACAGGCTAGGAGAGATATTGTGGAAATGGAGTTTGTTAAGACTGAGAGGCAGCGTGATACAGTGGCTAGGGAATTGAATTTGGAATTAGGAAAAGTTGGGTTCACATCCTACCTCAGACACTTACTAAGTCTATGACTCTGGGGAAGACATGTAACCTTGCTGTGCCTCAGTTTTCTTACCTTCAAAATGGAAGGAGGTCCTGCTGCCAGCCATCCCTACCAACTGCCAAGCAACTACCATCCCAAAATCCACAGGGCAGGCAGGCCAACCTAGCTGAAGCAGCCAGGCCCCATGAGGGAGAGAGACAGGAGGCGGCATGTGCAAGGCCAGTCAAACCACCACCACCTCCTTGACCATCATCAGACCTTAATAGAGACAGCCCAAGATCCTTGGGAATAGCAACCAACTCTGCCCACAGCTATCCTCCTGGCAAGCAAACCCTGGGAAGAGGCAGCCTGGCCATTTCCCCTTATACCTTGATGCAGATGACCCAAGACCCCAAACTCAAGAGCCTTGGGAATAGCAGTGTCCCCTAACCCACCAGATCTGCTTCCAGCCCAGCCCTGCAGCCATCATTGAGAGGAGAAGTCATTGTGAAGGGGACTCACCTTCCTTACCACCACTAGGAGAAGGACGTGCGATTCCATCAATGTAGAGAATTCCCAGGATGGTAACTTCTTCTCCCAAGAAATGCTATCTTCTATATTATAATAATAACATTAATACTCCATAATAGCCATCTGTTCTTTATCTTCTTTCCCAAATACAGCAACCTGAATATAGCTTGACATATTGATGGTATTTCCCAGAAATCAGAAGATTAAATATTTCCCCACGACTTAGTCACAAGATGCCGAACCAGTCTGGGGGAGTGATGGTGGTGAATTATTGAAAGCACTTCTACCTTCTCTATTCCAGATGACAATGAAAACTGGGAAAGGGTGGGTTGATGCTGGCAATGCTGCGATGGCTGATGGGTTTCTTGAGATTGCCCAGAGGGTAAGTTGTTCCTGATGCTTACTTTGCTACAGGCCGTTATTAGGCCCAGCTGTGGAGGGGCTCATCCTACATTTGTCTGGTTTTGTTTTCTAGCATCTAGAGAGGTTGAATGCTGAATTACTGGAGAAGAGGCGAGGCAGTCATGAGGAGGATGTGCACAAGATTGATGTGAACAGGGACCTGTTTAAAGTGCTTTCTTACCAGGCTGAGTCGGTAGGTATCCATCTGCTCGCCAGTCACTGTGGTGTGGATGCATGCAGACAAAAGCAACAAGGGCTTTGGGTCCCATGGGCCTGGTGGAGCTTCCGTTGGTCGACCCTCTGGAGCTCTGTCCTTAGTATTCGAGGACAGTCCTCTTGCCAGGGCTTGCTTGACACCGACATCTGTGTCTATGTGCACGTGTGGATGTAGTTGAAGAGGCTGATGCCTGGTTAATCATCATTTTCCCCCAGTGAATGCCAAGACTCTTTGGCTTTTGGTAGCACCTGTTTCTGTTTTCAGCTTCGTCTCTATGGCTCTGACTGTCTGGAGCACTGGTTTGAAAAGAAGCCACTCATTTCTGATTGCTGTAGCCAGGCTGACTCACCTAAGGCTGAGTTCCACAGACTGAAAGAAGCATCTCATCCTTCACCTAATTGTGGGCCTTTAACTTTAGTTTCCCATCTGAACAGTTGCTGTGCCATTCTGCTTTCACCCATTTCTTCTGCCCGCCTACACCCAGAGAAACAAAATGAGATTGAATATGTCACAGGCCATCAATGTTGGTTTGCAACTCAGTATTAAGGATAGCTTCAAGGTGAAGTGCTTGAAGTGCTAAAGAAATGCATGCCCGCTCCTGTGTAGGCCTTCAATTTGTTTTGCAGATGACACAAAGGGAAGAAGGAAAGAGGAAGGGAGGGAGAGCCTGTTTGGTATCATCTGCATTGGGTCTGGGGGAGCACCTGTGATTTCATTGGTATAGGGAACTCTAGGCAAGTGCCCGTCAGTACTTGGGCAACTTGGAGTCTCAAAGAGTTGCCTGGGGGCTCTGAGAGGCCACATAGCTTGGCCAAGGTCACAGGGTCAGTAGATGCCAGAGGCATGATGTCATGTTGCCCTCATGCACTCTGTTTTACAGGAACTTAAAAACATATTGATGGCCTAGAATAATTGGCCAAACAACAAACACACTGCTGCCAATAGAGATCTCCTTAAGCAACTTATTGTCTCTAGGGTAAAAGAAAACCTCCTTTGCTTAGCTTTTTTGGTATATGTTGGGTTTTTTTGGTGGGGCAATGAGGGTTAAGTGACTTGCCCAGGGTCACACAGCTAGTAAGTGTCAAGTTTCTGAGGTGGGATTTGAACTCGGGTCCTCCTGAATCCAGGGCCAGTGCTTTATCCACTGTATCACCTAGCTGCCCCCTTAAATTATTTTTTTTTGGTGGGGCAATGAGGGTTAAGTGGCTTGCCCAGGGTCACACAGCTAGTAAGTGTCAAGTTTCTGAGGCGGGATTTCAACTCAGGTCCTCCTGAATCTAGGGCTGTTGCTTTATCCACTGTGCCACCTAGCTGCTTGCTTAGCTTTTAAAGCCCTAAAAAACCTGGCCCCAAGCTCTTTTTCTAGCCTCCTTAGGCCTTACTTGCACTCCTGCACTTTTCCACCCAGCCAAACAGAGCTTTTCTCTGTTCTTCCCTTGACATATGCAATTTCTTATCTCCATGACTTTGCACTGGCCATCCTCTGAGTCTGGAATGAACCCCCTCCTATCTCCATCTCATAGAATCTTGCTTTTCCTTTAGAATGCAGCTAAGGTTATTTGCTGTCTTGGGGAGGGGGGAGGGAAGGAGGGAGAAAAATTTGAAACTAGAAATCTTATAAAAACAAATGTTGAAAACTATCTCTACATGTAACTGGAAAATAATAAAATACTTTTATAATTTTTTTTAAAAAAGAAAGTAAAGGCAGATATCAGTAATGATTAAATGTTTTTTACCTTAATACTATATCAGCTATTTCAATCTGATAAAAGCTTTAATTTGCTTAGATTTCAAACGTATTTTTTATGAATTCAACTTAAAAATCAAAACAAAAATCAATGGGAAAAAATGCAGTTAAGGCACCATTTTCCCTAGGAACTGTTTTCTGATCCCCTCCCTCGACTGATAGTGCCCTCCTTTTCAAATCCCTACCTTGTATGTGTGTGTAAAGTGGCTAATATGTGTAGATATGTACATATCCATGTATCAACTTCCCATTGATGCTACATATGTATATGTTTTTCTAACTACTTGTCTTCTCACTGTAATTAGGGATTGTTTCCTTTGGACTTCTATCACAGTGCCTGGCGCATACTTGTAGAGAAAGACGAAACAGTCCCTGGCCTCAAGGAGCCTACATCCTATGGAGGGAACATTATACTTGGGAAATGGGGGGAAGGTACCCCAATGGTGTTACCCAGACACCCAGGAAGGGGCTTGGAGGCCTGGGCCAGGGAAAAGCCTAAGTTACCTCTCTGAGCCAGAGAAGCCAGAGGCAAAGTGCAAATTTCAGGTGGGGCGGAAATGGTTATGGAGTAAGGGCTGCAGAGAACAGAGAGCCAAGAAGTGGCATGGAGGCCTGTGCCCCTGTATTTAGGTTCCAACAACTGACTGTCAAAGTACAGAAAAGACTTCAGGATTTTAGTTTATTGTTATCTAAGTGTGTCCATGTTCATACAAACATCACATCCAGATCCAAAGAGACAGCCGTCCCACTGCTGTCTGGGCTGGGGAGGTCACATCTGCCATCCAGTGTTCAGTTTGATTTGATTGAGCTTGATCGATGCCTTTTGTTTTTAGGCCGCCTTCATTTCTCCATTTAGTGCCCCTCCCAGTGACTCCTCTCTTGGAACACAGGTATGCCAAACTGACCCACAGCATGACTGTCTTGAGCCTTGTGTTGGGCTTCTGGAGTCCCTGACTTTTTTTCAGCTGAAAGTATTCCGAAGGTGTTATTTCTTTTTTCTTTCTTTCTTTCTTTCTTTCTTTTTTCTTTTTTTGGTGAGGCAATTGGGGTTAAGTGACTTGCCCAGGGTCACACAGCTAGTAAGTGTTAAGTGTCTGAGGCTGGATTTGAACTCAGGTCCTCCTGAATCCAGAGCCGGTGCTCTATCCATTGTGCCACCTAGCTGCCCCCCCCCCCAAGGTGTTATTTCAGCATCCGTTGACTGTCAATGCAGTTATTTTGACTTTGGCTGCCCTTTGCTGTCTTAATTTACATGATTTTGCTCATTGTGTAGATTGTTCCCTTCATTCTATTGACTTCGTATCCTCTTATATTTCTCTGAATTCCTTCTATTTGTTATTTCTTGTGACTCAGCAGTTTTGCACTACATTCATATACCACATTTTTCTCAGCTGTCTCTCAGTTCATGTGGGTGTTCCATTTTAAAAGGGACATCGACAAATTACAGTATTTCAGGAGGAGGGTGACTAGGTTGGTAAAGAGTCTGTCTGATAGAGAAATAGTTGTGATAGAGAAATAGTTGAAAGGGCTGGCTTTGTTTGGTTTAGCCTGGGGAGGAATTGTAGAGATGTAGGGAGTCTTCCTCTCCTTGTGCCCTGGAGCTCATCCCTTCCCATCTCTTCCAGGAATTTGCCCCCTTCTTTTTCATTTTCAGTGTCTCTACTCTCCCCGTCTCCGTTGCCTTCAGACATAATTAGGTCTCTCCATCCTAAAAGCAACTTTCTCCTGATCCTGCCACACCTTGAAACCATCACCCTGTTTTTCCTTCCTTAAAATTTCTAAGCTTCTAGAGTCGTCTCTGTTCCTTGCCTCCACTGCCTCACCACCCACTCACTCACTTCACAAACCATGCAATTTGGCTTCCCCCACCACACCATTCAGATGGTTTTCAGAGATGTTATCAATGATTCCTTCTTGGGCAGTCCATATAACCCAAGTGGAATGGTACCGAGATTAGCAGAGGTCACTAATGAGCTCCTCCTAATTGTGAAATCTGATGACCGTGTCCTAGTCTTCTTGATGATGACCATTCCCTCCTGGACATTTTCTTCTTCCTTGACTTCTGCAATGCTGCCTGCACTTGGTTCTCTAAATTTAATTTTTGTATTGCCTAGTACATCAGCTTGCCCACCCATAATGTTTATTTTTGATGATAATGATTTGTGTCTCATTTGATCCCCACAACCACCCTGTGCCAAAGAAGATGCAAGCTCCGATTATGTGGAGTAGGTGTCTTTTTTAAAGTGATGTTGGTCAGCACTCAGCTGAAGGCTAAGTTAGTGCCCTTTGTGTGGGTGTTAATGATGTCCTTGAAGACTCTGTGCCCAGGAGGCATGTCTTGTGTAAAATAGAGATGAGATTGATTCTCCTGGGTCCTGTAGGACTGGGTCTGGTACTGTCTCCTTCTGAAGCCTCACTCCTAATCACCCTCATTCTTCCCTAACTCCATTCTCACGAGTTTCATCCATTGCCTTGACCATTCCACTGTGCCCTTTGGAACTCCCACACTATTAGCTATATAAACTCCTCTATAGCCTCAAACTTAACTGACATTCCTTCCAACTCTGTGCTTTAACAGAACCCTTAGGATACCATGTCCCTTGCAAACAGTTCCTCATGAATCACAAGGTCAGAAGGAGGGGTAGGCAGACTTCTTGTTCTCTCTCTCCAATTCTATACCATTCCTCTACCATTAAAGCCCAGATCTTTCTTCTTTCATGCTCTATTCAATTTACTTGTGCCACCTTCTCCCGTTCCTTATTCCTGTTATTTGCTAATTCTCCAGGTCATTTCCTTCATTAAAAAAAAGAACTTAGTAGTAGCTGGCTTACCCCTTTCTTATCATCCCCAGGGACTTCATTATTCAATGCTGATTATCTCTCAAGCAACCTGACCTTTTAATCACTCAACCTCTTCCTTTACAATGACATTCAGCCACACACACACACACACACACACACACACACACACACACACACACACACACACACACACACGGCACCACTTAGACCTCACTAACTCTCAGAATTGCAGTACCTTCAAGGTACAGAATTTTGAAAGTCTCCCCCTGACCACAGCCTCCAGTCCTTCTAATTCTGCCAATCTCTCATCCCAACTAAATGTTCATTTCACTCTTTCGGTCTTCTGAACCACCTTCAGGTTCCCATTCCATATCTGACACTCTGATACCACTTGTTTCCATGGTTTGCCACTTTGATGTCTTTCTAGCTATCACTTTGGAGTCTCTTGCCCTTATGACTTTATGTTGTTGCTGACTGGCATACTTTCATCCCTGGGTAACCTCTAACTGGGTTTTTCCTGCTCTTGCTTGAGGGCTGCTCAACATTGCTTTAGAAAGTCAAGAAACTGAGTTTATTTAATCCATTATAAATTGGTGGAAGACACCCATCTTGGACCTTAATATTTGGCCCTTATTAATGCCTTCTCTCATTCCTAACCTCCTCCTTTTTCACTTGGCATTAATTGTCCTCCCTTACAGCACATGATCCAGCCTTTACTTCACTGAAGACATTCGATGTTAGTTCATTCAGCCTTTTTTCATTGCTCAGAACTCAGCATAGTTCTTTTCTCTCTTCTCTAGCCACAGAAGAGAGTTGACATCTCCGAACTGACCGAGGAGAATTACTTCCTCTACTGGCATCTTTTTTTTTTTTTTTTTTTTTTTTAGTGAGGCAATTGGGGTTAAGTGACTTGCCCAGAGTCACACAGCTAGTAAGTGTTCTCTACTGGCATCTTTGCTCCCCTTACATGATGCTTTCTCTTGGACCTTGATCCAGGACTCACCCTCTTTCTCCTGTGTTTTTGCATCACCTTTATTTCCCAATATGCTCCTCTTCATTCAGAGTGTCATCTCTTATAACAAAGAATCAAAAAGAGAAAACTAATCTCACTAATCAAGTCCAGCCATTGATGCAGTGCTCCCTAGCTTTAGTTCCTACCCCTTCTCTCTTATATCTTCAATATTTTCTTTCAGTACCAGCTGCTTTCCACCTGCCTCCAAACACGATCAAGTTGTCCCCAAACCCTTTTCTTTGCTCTCCTCCTCTTCCTGCTCTCTACTGAATATTCCTGACAAGTCTCATATGTGTCATTGTTTCTCTTTTTATTTTTTCTTGGTAACCTCATTTACTTCCATAGCCTCAACACATAAATGTACACATAGATGTTCAGTATATACATGTATCCATACTTACACACATGCATGCTTATATTTATATACCCAGGTATGTACACATACTGCATGTTTGTGTGTGTGTGCAATGTACATATCTGTGTGTGTGTGTATATGTATATGTATATGTCTGTATATATATATATATATATATATATATATATATATATATATATATATATGCATATGATGCCCAAATCTTTCTCCATTCCTCACCTGGATTCTCAACTGAGCCCTCTTGGCCCCTGTGCCTCCTCTCAAGGTTCTTATTTTTGTTCACAGCACTAGTGTTTCTCCATTGGTCCAGTGCTTTCCACGTATACACACTTTGGAAATATTTAATCGCATCAAGTACTGTCTTTGACTGTCCCCTATCCCCTACCACTCACAAATAGTCACTCACTTAGCAGGCCCTTCAGTGCCCCATCCTTTCCATGTGCACAGCATCTTGAATCTGTTCCCCCAGACTCTCATAGCAGCCTCTTTACCAGTCTTCCTATCCCTAACCCTCCTCAAAGCCTGAATTGGGTTCTTAGAAAAATCCTATAACATATTATTAAAGAAATTATTTGTCAACATTTAGAAGTGGCAATCAAAAAGAGCCAGAATGGCTTCATCAAGAAGGAAGGAAACAAATATTTATTAAGTACATACTACATGCCAGGCCCTGTGCTAAATAAGCCCTTGACAAATATTTTCTTGGTTGAGCCTCACAATGACCTGGAGAGGAGGTGCGATTATGATTCCCATCTTACAACTGAGAAAAATAAGGTAAACAGAAATGAAATGACTTGCTCAGGATCATGCAGCCAGTGTCTAAGGCCAAATTTGACCTAAGGCTTTCCTGACTCCAGGCCTCCAGTACACCGTGGCACCCCCTAGTTGCCTGAAATTACACCAGACTATTTGAACAGGCTTAGTAAATCAGGAAATGAGGGGGAATTCTGGACATAATGTGTCTAGATTTTAGCAAAGCATATAAAATCTCTCATGTCATCCTTGTGGAAAATATGGAGAGAAGTAGCCTAGAGTAGTAGTATTAAATTGTAATAGAAGGGGATCCCTGGATCTCCTGAGGGATTGTGGGAAGATGGCAGAATAAGGCAGGAAATGACCTGGCTCTCCCAAACTCCCCTCCAAATAACCTAAAACAACCACTCAAATTGAATTTTAGAACAGCAGAAATAATAAAAAGTTGGGGTAAAGCAGTCATCCATTTTAAGACAACTTGGAAGAATGTGATCTATGGGCTGGTGGTATGACTGGGTGTGAAGTACAGATACCACGGTCAACAAATAGCAAGCCTAGGGGGCAGCTGTGTCAGCAGTAGTGGTGGCTTTGTGAACTTTTACCCCACAGAGAGTAGAAAGGTCAGACAGTTGATTAGGGGAAGATTGGGGGGGGGGGCTCTGCTGGCACTGGACACAGGACCCAGGCACATTAACTAGAAGTGGTCCCAGGCTATGGCAGTTGTAAGGGGGAGGGGACCATCTCATGGTTCTGGGATGGAGAGGACTGTGGTCACTCTCAAGAGAGCAGAATCCCTGGTTTCAGTTACAGGGCAGAGGAGTGAACTGTTGCTAGTGGAGCCTGTGGCACATTTCTAGGACCACAGGGATTGAGTTTGTGGCAGTGGTGCTAGTGGTGGGAGATCTGGTCCTAGCTTGGGTGGAGAGGGACCTGAGGTCACTCATAAACCAAGGCATAAGCTGGGAGAGTAGTGACCACACCTGATCTGGATCAAGTATGTTGGAAGAACCAAAAAGTCAAAGACCCCCACACAGAGCTCTGAAAACATCAACACAAAGAACCTAAAGCCTGAGATATCATCCCCCACACCCCAGAAGCAGAGCCCAACCCTAACAGAAAGTTAACAGTCAAGAACTATGCTGCTTTAAAAAATGAGCAAACAACAACAATAATCCGATCACAGATAGTTACTTTGGTGATAGAGAAGATCAGGGTTTAAACATAGAAGAAGATAATGAAGCCAAAACAGCTTCAAAGAAAAATGTAAAATTGCCAGAGGCCTCAAAAGAATTCTTGGAATAGCTTAAAAAGGAATTTAAAAATCAAATAAGAGGGGTAGAAGAAAAATTGGGAAAAGAAATAAGAGTAATGTAAGAAAATTATGAGAAGAAAGTCAACCAATTAGAAAAAGAGAGACAAAAACTTACTGAAGAAAATAACTCCTTAAAAATTAAAATTGGGCAAGGGGAAACTAATGACTTCATAAGACATCAAGAAATAATAAAACAAAATCTAAAAGATGAAAAAAAGAAAAAAACTGACCTGGGAAAACAGATTGAGAAGAGATAAGATAAGAATATAAGATAAGATAAGAATAAGAAATAGAAGATAATAAGATAATAGAAGGATAAGAGATAATATAATATATAAAATAATAAGAAGAAATATAAGATAAGAATAGATAATATAAGATAATATAAGAATAAGATAATATAAGAGTTGTTGGGCTATCTGAAAGTTGTGATCAAGAAAAGGGTCTAGATATTATACTTCAAGAAATTATTGAGAAAAATTGCCCTGAAGTTTCAGAACTAGAGTGTAAAACAGAAATTGAAAAAAAAATCCCCCAATCACCACTTGAAAGAGATCCCTAAATGAAAACTCATAGGAACATTATAGCCAAGTTTCAAAGTTCCCAGGTCAAGGAGAAAATATTACAAGCAACTAGAAAGAAAATTCAAATATTGTGGAGCTACAGTCAGAATAACACAAGATTTTGCAGCTTCTACATAAAGAGACCACAGAGTGTGAAATACGATATTCCAAAGAGCAAAGGACCTAGATTTACAACCAAGAATAACCTATACAACAAAACTGAGTGTAATCTTACAGGGAAAAGATAGATATTTAATGAATGAAAGGGCTTTCATACATTCTTGAGGAAAAGACAAGAACTGAATGGAAAATTTGACTTCTAAATACAAGAAACAAAAGATAATAAATTTAAAAGACTCATAAGAGTCTTTAAATCATAAGAGATTTAAAGGTTAAACTGATTATTGTCTTATATGGGGAAAATTAATAACTCTTAAGAGTATTATCATTATTAGGGTAGTTAGAAAGAATTTAGATAGAGGGCTTGGGTTTGAGTTATGATGGGATGATCCTAAAAAATAAGATTGGGTAGGGACAGCTAGGTGGTGCAGTGGATAGAGCACCGGCCCTGGATTTAGGAGGACCTGAGTTCAAATGTGGCCTCAGACACTTAACACTTACTAGTTGTGTGACCCTGGGCAAGTCACTTAACCCCAGTTGCCCCACAAAAAAATAAGATCGGGTAGAAAGAGGTAAAATGAAGCAAATTATACAAAAGAGGAATGAATGGAAGACTTTTTATAGTGGAGGGGAGGATGAAGTGGAGGGGAATTGGTGCAGGAACCTTATTTTCATCAGAACGAGATTAAAAAGGGAATAACATACATTTAGTTGGATCTAAACATCTTAACTTGCAGAGAAAGAGGAGTGCATGGGGATAGGATAAGGGAGAGATTCTTAGAAAGGTGTATGAATTAGGGAGCCAGTGGTCAGAAGTAAACTAGATTTCTGAAGAGGGATAGGGTAAAAGGAGAAGAGAGAGAAGGATAACAGTGGGGGAAAATAGGATGGAAGGAAATACACAACTAGTAATTATAATTTTAAATGTGAATAGGATGAACTCACCCATAAAATGGAAACAGATAGCAAAATGCATCAAAAACCAGAACCAGACAATATGTTGTTTACAAGAAATACATTTAAAAATGAGACACACAGAGTAAAAATAAAGGGCCAAAGTAGAATTTATTATGCTTCAGCTGATGTAAAAAAGCAGGTGTAGCCATCATGATCTCAGACAAAGTTAGAGCTAAAATAGATTTAATTAAAAGATACAAGCAGGGAAATGACATTATGACACTATCTATGGATAATGAAGTAATATCAATACTAAACATATGTACCAAATGCTATAGCATCCAAATTTATAAAGGAAAATACAGGTGAAAATAGAGAGCAAAACCATAATAGTGGGGGACTTAAACTTTCCTTTCTCAGAACTAGATAAATCTAACCAAAAATAAATAAGGATAAAGTCAAGGAGATTAATAGAATCTAAGATAAGGTAGATATGATAGATATCTGGAGAGAATTGAATGAGAATGGAAAGAAATATACCTTTTTTCAGCAGTACATGGCACCTTTACAAAAAACTGACCATGCATCAGGGCATAAAATCCTTATAGTTAAATGCATAAATATTCAATGTACCCTTTTCAAATCATATTGTAACACAATTTTAATGAAGGACCATGGATACAGATTAAAAATTATTCAGGGGGGCAGCTAGGTGGCACAGTGGATAAAGCACGGGCCCTGGATTCAGGAAGACCTGAGTTCAAATCCAGCCTCAGACACTTGACACTTACTAGCTGTGTGACCCTGGGCAAGTCACTTAACCCCAATTGCCTCACTAAAAAAAAAAAAGAATAATTGGGTCAAACAAATCATAGAATAATTTTATTAAAGAGAATGATAATAGTGAAACAACATACCAAAATTTATGGAATGTAGCAAAAATGGTAATGAGAGGAAAATTTATATCTTTAAATGCTTACATCAATAAAATAGAATAGATTAATTAATCAGGTATATAATTTAAAAACTAGAAAAATAAATTTAAAATCCCTAGTTGAACAACAAATTGAAAGTCCTGAAAATTAAAGGTGAGATTAATAAAGCTGAATGTAAGAAAACCATAAAATTAATAAATAAAACTAGGAGTTAGTTTTTTTAATGTAAATAAACCTTTAACAAAAGAAACAATAGAACTCCTCTTGAGTTAAGTATAGACACTACTAACTCTATCATCCTATCACTCTTCAAAAGGATTTGCTTCTGTCTGTCTCCTCCCCAACTTGGCCCTTCCTTCTTTTGCCCCTCTCTCTTCCCTTCCCCTCCTATTTTCCTGCAGGGTTAGAGAGATTACTCCACCCAATTGAATGTGTACATTATTCCTTCCTTGAGCCAATTCTAATGAGATTGAAGTTTTTGAGCCAATTCTGATGAGTGTTAGGCTAATTTACTGCCCAGATTAAATATATTACTCCACCCAGTTGGGTGTGTCTGTTAGTCCCTCCTTGAGCCAACTCTGATGAGTTTAAGGTCTTTGAGCCTTTTCTGATGAGTGTAAAATTCATTTACCACCCTGCTCCTCTTCCATCTCTTCCCCCACTCCATAAGCCTTTTCCTGTTTCTTTCATGTAGGATTTCACCTCTTCCCTTCCCCCTCCCCCAGTGCATTCCCCTCACCCCTCAATTTAACCCTAAGGATGTCATCATGGGGCAGCTAGGTGACACAGTGGACAAAGCACCACCCCTGGACCCGGGGGATCCCAGCCAAAACCTGGCCTCAGACACAAGACAGTCACCCACTGTACTATCCCAGGTATGTCCCCCAACTCCAATTTTTTATAGTTCTTTAGGGTCTTGTATTTGAAAGTCAAATTTGCCATTCAGTTCAGGTCTTTTCATCACAAATATCTGAAAGTCTTTTTCACTAAAGTCCCATTTTTTCCACTGAAAGATTATGCTGAGTTTTTCTGGGTAGGTGATTCTTGATTGTAATCCCATTTCCTTTGCCCTCTGGAATATCATATTCCATGCCCTCCAGTCCTTTAATGTAGAAGCTGCTAGATCCTGTGTTATCCTGACTGGGGCTCCACAGTACTTGAATTCTTTCTTTTTGGCAGCTTGCAATATTTTCTACTTGACCTGAGAGCTCTGGAATTTGGCTATAATATTCCTAGGAGTTTTCCTTTTGGGATCTCTTTCTGGAGGTGATCGGTGAATTCTTTCAATTTCTATTTTAGCTTCTGCTTCTAGAATTTCAGGGCAATTTTCCCATAGAATATCTTGCAAGATGATGTCTAAGCTCTTTCCTTGATCGTGGTTTTCAGGTAGACCAATTTTCAAATGATCTCTCCTGGACCTATTTTCCAGGTCAGCAGTTTTTCCCAGAAGATATTTCACATTGCCCTCTATTTTTTTATTCATTTGGATTTGCTTTATTGTGTCTTGGTTTCTCATAAAGTCACTGGCTTCCATTTGTTCAATCCTAATTCTTAGGCAATTATTTTCATCAGAGAGCTTTTCCATTTGGCTTTTCAAGCTGTTGACTTTTTTCTCATGTCTTTCCTGCATCACCCTCATTTCTCTTTCCATTTTTTCCTCTATCTCTCTAACTTTATCTTCAAACTCCTTTTTGAGCGCTTCTATGGCCTGAGACCAATTCATACTTTTCTTGGAAGCTTTCAATACAGGGGCCCTGATGTTGACAGCTTCCTCTGAGGGTACACCTCGGGCTTCCTTGTTACTGAAGAAACTTTCTATGGTCCTCACCTTTCTCTGTCTGCTCATCTTACCTTTCTTTTACTTGACTTTTAGCTCCTTAAATGGGGCACTATTTCCAGGCTGCAGTACTCCAAGCTTAAGAAGTCCCAGGTGGTATAAATTAAGGAGGATCAGGTTCTTCACTAGCCCGGCCTGTACCCTGGTCCTAGATGACCCCAGACCAACTTGCTAATCAACCAGCTTTGTGTGTTGTGGTTGTTAGCTCCGACGACCCTGTGCCCCTCCCCCACCTGGGCCACTGCTATTCAAGCCTGCTTCCTGGTTCCCAGCAGGGGTGAAAAACCCAAGTTCTGCCTCAGCACCAGCATAGACCCCTGTAGTCTCCCCCCTGCCCAGGGCTCAGCCCTCTCACCAGACTGTGAGCTTAGTTCCAGAGGACACTGGTGCTTCAGCTGATTCAGAGGCTTTGGGGGTCTCCTTCTCTGGTGAGGCCTTCCTGGGACTGGATCTGTGTCAGGGTGACTGTGGGGTTGGGCTCAACTCCTGTATCAGCACAGCAGCTCCCTCCTTCTGACCTTCAAAGCTGTTCTTGGTTAGAAGATGATTTCAACACATTCTTCTGTGAGTTTTGCTGCTCCAGGCATTTTCCTATGGTTATTTGGATGTTTTTTGGAGCAATTGTGTCATGAGTTTGAGAGCTCACTGTCTTTCTTCCACCATCTTGGCTCTGCCCCCAGGAGTTGGTTTTATGAAAAAAAAAAAACCAATAAAATAGATAAACCATTGGTTAATAAGATTGTTTTTTAAAAAGGGAAGAAAACCAAATCACTAGTATCAAAAATGAAAAGGATAAGTATACCACTAATGAAAATGAAATTACAGAAGTTATTGCGGGAGCAGCTAGGTAGAGCAGTGGATAAAGTACTTGCCTTGGATTCAGGAGGACCCGAGTTCAAATCCGACATCAGACACTTGACACTTACTAGCTGTGTGACCCTGGGCAAGTCACTTAACCCTCATTGCCCTGCAAACAACAACAACAAAAGAAGTTATTAGGAATTATTTTGCCCAATTATATGCCAATACATCCAAGAATCTAAGTGAAATGGAAGAATACTTACAAAAATATAAACTGCCTAGATTAACAAAAGAGGAAACAGACTATCTAAATAAAACTACTTTAGAAAAAGAAATTGAAAGGCATCAGGACAAGATGGATTTACAAGGGAATTCTACCAAACATTTAAGGATTAACTAATTCCAATATTAAATAAATTATTTGGAATAATAAGCATAAAAGGAGTCCTATCAAATACCTTTTATGGTGCTGACATGTAAACCAGTAAGAACAAAAGTAGAGAAAGAAAATTACAGACTAATTTCGCTAATGAATGTTAATTCGAAAATCCTAAATAAAATACTAGCTAGGAGACTCCAGCAATATATCACAAAGATTATACATTGTGATCAAATGGGACTTATAGCAGGAATTTCAATATTAGGAAAACTTAATATAAATGATTATCTGGATAATACAAGTAACAAAAATCGTATGATTATCAACAGATAATCAACAGATGCAGAAAAAGCTTTTGACAAAATACAACACTCATTCCTTTCATAACACTTGAAAGCATAGGTATAAATGGATTTTTCCTTAAAATGATAAGAAGCATCTACCTAAAATCATCAACAAGCATCTGTAACAAGGACAAGGTAGACAACTTCCTAATAAGATCGGGAGTGAAGCAAAGATGCTCATTATCATTCAGTATTGTACTAGAAATGCTAGCAATAGGAATAAGAAGAAAATAAATGGAAGGAATCAGAATGGGTAATAAGGAAATAAAACCATCTCTTTGCAGACTATATGATGGTATACTTGAAAATTCTAGAGATTCAACTAAAAAATTGATACAATAATTTTAGCAAAGTAGCAGGATATAAAATAAACCCATACAAATCATCAGCATTTTTATTATTACTAATGAGGCCCTGGGAAGGAGAGTTGGTAAGAGATATTTAATTTAAGATACTGAAGACAATAGGAAATACCTGCCAAGATAAATACAGTAACTATACGAACATAGTTATAAAACACTTTTTATTCAAGTACAGTCAGATTTAAATAATTGTAGAAATATTAATTATTCGTGGGTGGGCTGAGGCAATATAATAAAAATGACAATTCTGCCTTAAACTAATTACTTATTCAGTGCCATCCGAATTAAACTACCAAAGGTTATTTTATCGGGCTAGAAAAAAAATAACAAAATTCATTTGGAAGGACAAAAGTTCAAGAATAGCAAAGGAATTTTTGGAAAAAAGAAAGTAAAGAAAGGTCTAGCAGTACCAGTTTTACAAACTGTATAATAAGGTGGTAATTATCACAATTATCTGGCTAATAAATAGAATGGTAGATCAGTGGAAAAGAGTAGGTATACAATAAACAGGAGTAAATGACTATTATTTATTATTTAAATGACCTTATGTTTGATAAATGCAAAGGTCTAAGCTTTTGGGATAAGAACTTACTATTTGGTAAAAATTGTTGGGAAAACTGGAAAGCAGTCTGGCAGAAATTAGGCATAGACCAATATCTTATGCCATTTACCAAGATAAGGTGAAAATGGATACATGACCTAGTTATAAAGGAAGATATAAAAAGTATATTGGAGGAGCATGGAACATAGTACCTAACAAATTTATGGATAAGAGAATAATGTATAAATAAATGTGGGATATAAGATGGATAATTTTGATTACATTTAATTTAAAAGGTTTTGTATAAATAAAACCAATGTAGCCAAGATTAGAAGGAAAGCAAAAAATTGGAGGGGGGCCGGAATTTTATAGCCAGTTTCTTGGATAAAGGCCTTATATCACAAATGTATAGAGAATTGAGTCAAATTTATAAGAATATGAGTCATTGCCCAATTGTTAAATGATCAAAGGATATGAACAGGCAGTTTTTAGAAAAAGAAATCAAAGTTATATAGTCATATGAAAAAATGCTCTGTCATTATTGATTAGAGAAATGTATATTAAAATAACTCTGAGATACTACCTCATACCTATCATATTGGATAAAATCATAGAAGAGTAAAATGACAAATATTAGAGGGGATGTGGCAAAATTGGGACACAATACACTGTCGGTGGAATTATGAACCAATCTAACCATTTTGGAGAGGAATTTGGAATTATACCCAAAGAAATATAAAATTATATATACCCTTTGAGCGAGCTATACTACTATTAGGTCTGTTTCCCAAGTGGATAAGGGAAAAAGGAAAAGAATCTATATGTTCTAAAATATTTATAGTAGCTCTTTTTGTGGTGGCAAAGAACTAGAAAGTGAGGGGATACCCATTAATTGGGGAATGGCTGAATAAATTGTGGTATATGATTGTGATGGGATACTACTGTGCTGTAAGAAATGAGTAGCATGTTGGTTTTAGAAAAACATGGAAAGACTTGCATGAAATAATGCAGAGTGAAACAAGCAGAACTAAGAGAACGTTGTATATATGGTAACAGCAATATTGTTCAAAGAGTGACACTGAATGACTAAATTATTTTGAGTAATATTATCATTCATAACAACTATGAAGGAAATGCTATCTACTTCCAGAGGAAGATCTGGTATATAGAAGTATGTATTGTATGTAGTTCCATATATAAATATATATGTGTATATATGTCGTGTTGGCCTTCTCTAATATGGGGTAGGGGAGAGATGGAAGGAGAAAACTTGGAACTCAAAATGTAGCAAATAGATAAATAAACTTTCAAAAGAGAAATGGATCACTGCAGACTCCATGTCAAATTAGGAAACCTCAAATTAACATTATCTATGTTGTAACGTATTTTATTTATTTTGCTAAAATTTTCCTTTTACATTTGAACCTAGTTGATGTTGCACTCTGTTTTGGAGGCATGCAAGCTTCTTGTTTGGCATCTCTGGCCTAGAGGTTAGTACAGCTAGGTGGATTCAGCTCTATTTAGAATTCTGATATTTTGTGATTCTGTCATGGGAGAGATTGAAGATGCCTGAGAAAAAAGATAAGGAGATTATTGCTAGAGCAAGGTCACAGAGGAGATCGGAGGGGATAAGACAGAAATGGGGGTGGGATGTGACAGGCTAGCAATGAAGAGGGACACCTTTTCCTCTAAGATTGAAGGGAAGGAGGAGGGAATAGATGAGGACATTGAGAGGAGGAAAGAGTAAAGGTTAATTCCCAGCAGATGGCTTTAATCTCGGCAAGGTTGGAAGTGAAGTTATTTGCTAAGAATGGGGAGGGAGGGGAAAAAGGAGGGAGTGGAATTGGAGTTTGGGAAGGTTTGGAACAGCTGCTTTGGGAAGCATAAAAACTACTTTGCCTTGCAACATCAAGAGCCCTATTGGAGCCAAATAGTCGACGTGTGTAGTGGACAAGTCAAAAAGATTTCCTGACGTTTGTCCCCTCTGTTCTGGGAAGCTTGGGAGTAAGGGAGGAAAGATTAGATGGTAGGAGTTAGCCATGGCTGAGAATCAGTGGGGCACAAATAGGAGAGGGGCTTAAATGAAGATTCTAAGGTGGAGGAGCAGGCAGTATTTTGAACACCAGAGATCTAGGAGCTTGGCAGGAGGCCAGCCTACCATCTAGATTAGAGAGCTACAAAGTGGGGGTGTAGCTTGACCCCAAGTAGCGTGTGAATAACTGATTTGGGAGAATTTGAAGATTGGTCACATCCCACCCTCACAGATGTGGCCAATTCCAGTGCTTGGCTCAGGCACAACCATATCTACCCCTCCTTCCCTCTGCAGGGGAAACTCTGGACTCCACCTTTCTGGGTCACAGAGTGTTCCCTCCGGGCTAGTCTAACCTAACTATTATTACCCAGGTGTCATGGTGGCAGCAGCAGGGTGGGATAGGATAAGTAACACAGAATGGAGGAGTTGTGGGCTTCCTCAGAGTTTCGTTTTAATTCTCTTTCCTCCCAGATTCACCTCTTTTCTACACTTCCCTATTATGTCTAGGACACTATCATCTTTCCAGTTGCCCACGTTCACAGCTTGGTCATCACCCCATATATCACATCAGTGGCAAAACTGGTCATTTTGTCATCCAGAACATCTCTCCCCTGGTCCTCTTGTCTCCACTCATGGAACTGCCACCTTCGTTCAGCCTCTCGCCACCTCACCCATGAATCGTTGCAGGAGCTTTCTTCTGCCTGGTCTTCTTACCTCTGGTCTTCCCTCCCTTGGATTCAGCATCTAGATTGCTGCTGCCAAAGTAATTTTCCTTAAGCAAGATCCCACCATGTGACTTGCCTCTGGCTAATCTCTGGCTTCCTATTACCTGTGGGAAAAAATGTTATTTCATCTTTATCTCATCCTTTGAAAAGTTTTACAATCCATGTTCTTAATGCAGCAGTAAATACGTGATTTTTAAATGAGGAAATACATATATTAGGGTTGCATACTCGGAAAGTTTTTTTTACTGATGGGGTATATGGCCAGAAGAGTTTGGAGACCACTGATCTTGACAGGTTTCAGGAATCTGAACCCTCCCTCTTACCTGTTGTCTCCCAACAACAAACAGTGGAACCTTGGGATTCAGGTTTTTCCCCACTGCCACTGCCTCCAACTCTGTTTGCTCCACTTTCCTCCCTTCATCTTCCTCTGGGCCTGAAAACAATGGTTCAGAAGCAGCTTTGGAATTTTATCTTTCTTGACTAACAGTTGGTGGTAGAATCTTGGTTTCTCCCAGTTAGCATCTGTACTTCAGTAGTGATTACCACATAAAGATGAGCAACTTATTTTTGTTGTTGGCCCCAGCTCACAGCTGCCTCTGAGGCTGCACCTCTTGGCTGCCATAAGGATTTCATTTCTGGCCCTGGATAATTGGGTGTATGAGCAGAACTAGCCCAAACGGTTACAATAGGGCCTTGATTTCACTAAGCAAAAGGGTTGGGTGCTAATTGGTACTCTTGGTTTCTTTGGAACCGTGAAGGGTCCGTGTAGTAAGTTGATATGAATGAGACTGTAGAAATGTTGCAGTCTTAATCTGTTATTAAGATACCAGGACCGAGGAAGCCTCGTCTGACACAGGGTCTTTATAGAGACACCTGGAGAGATGATTTGGTTCAAAGTGCACACACCCTACCCCCATTGAAACCCAGCCTTTTCATTTCCTCAGCCCTCACCTAGAGGCCTAAACCAGAAGTATTTCTGGAATGCCAAACACCGGAATGCTCTTTTGTAATCTGTGAGATTTGGGTTCATTGAAGGGCTGCTCTTTGTAAGCTGGTGCCCCTTTAAGAAAGTTCCCTATCAAAGCTCGTGCTGGAGAAGATTGTAGTCAGCTGGGTCTCATAGGGGACAAGGCTTCCCTGCAGGGGCTTGGCGAGTAAATGGAGAAGTTTGGGGGAGCTTGAAGTGTGTCAGAGTTGTCACCTGCATGGGTCGAGGGAGCATCTGCATAGATGAGAGTGAGATAAAAATGGGGAAGGGGGGGGGAGGGGGGAGGGGGGAGGCGGGAGGCTGGGGAAAAGAACAGCGAGAGCTTTTTCTCAAAAAGTGCTGGAGAAATTCCTTTTTTACGGCGCCATGAAGCCTGCCCCGATCTTCCAAACCATTAGCAATCTTTCCTTCATCTAATTTCATGCATAGCATTTTGTACTTTTCCTAGAGGCTAATGTTTATTTGGGTACCTGTCCAAAGCCCCTGCTAAACCAAAAGTTCCTTCAGGGCAGGTTTCGTTTATCTGCCTATTCCCCGCTCCCCCCTCCCCCTAGCAAGGTAAATAGGTTCCTAACAATGGTTGAGGAAGCTAGCTGACCCAGTGGATAGAGCCCTTGACTTGGAGTTGGGAAGGAGTGAGTTGAAATCCTACCTAAGACACTTCACCTCTGTCTGTTTCCCCATTTGTAAAATGGAGAGTTGTCATAAGGGTCAAATGAGATGCTATTTGGAAAGCACTTTGCAAACCTTCATTTGTTCAGTCCTGTCCAATTCTTTGTGATAAAACTCTTCTTGGCAAAGATACTGGAGTGTTTTTGCTATTTCCTTCTCCAGCTCATTTTACAGGTGAGGAACTGAGGCAAATGGAGTGAAATGACTTGTCCAGGGTCACACAGCTATAGGTCATATTTGAACTCAGGAGGATGAGTCTTCCTGACTCCAGGCCCTGCACTTTACTGCCGCACCACCTAGCTGCAAACCGTAAAACCTCTAAAATGTTAGCTACCGTTAGGCAGTTCTCCTTGTTGTCTAACGGGGTTTCTTAAACTCTTTCCACTTGGGACCCCTTTTTGCCTGAGAAACTTTTCCGCGACCCCGGGTATATGGGCATATAAAATAGGCCTACATAACCTTTTACTGTTGCTAAATTTTTCGCGACCCCCCCCATGCCCCTCCATATGGGGTCGAGGAGACCCACAGTTTAAGAAGCTGGAGGCTAGGGGCAGCTGGGTGGCGCAGTGGATAGAGCACAAGCCCTGGAGTCAGGAGTACCTGAGTTCAAATCCAGCCTCAGACACTTGACATTTGCTGACTGTGTGACCGTGGGCAAGTCACTTAACCCCAATTGCCTCACCAAAACAAAAACAAAAACAAAAAAACAAAACAAAAAAAAGAAGCTGGAGGCTAGCTGTCTTCTCTTGCTCTTACTGAAATTGCTTAAGGGCTGACCACGACTGGGTTGCTGCAGAAGGATCCCCACCGAATGGAAATTCGTACTAATTGGGACCATTCAAAGAGCCTGTCTGCAATTTTCCCCACCTGCTGCTTGAACTGATTAGACAATGTACAATTTGGGGACACGGGAATTATTTAGTTTGGAGCCAGGCTCACGTGGGCCAGTTTCCTGGTTTCCAGCAGAAATCAGGGGCTGCATTCAATAGCACTTTAGAGCTGCACAGTAACAGAACAAGGTAGCCATCTCCAGCACTTGGAGCTGGCCGTCTGGGGAATGGGGCTTATGTGCGTTGAGTGTCTGGCTGGAAGAGCTTTGCTTTGCTGAAAAGACTAGGAAATCTGGCTGCCCTTAAAACAAAATGTAGCCAAATTAGCTTTATCCACAAATTGTTCCCCCTTTCATTCTCAGCAATTATTGGCTCTCTTGCTTTCTTAGGCTGTTGCTCAAGGGGATTTTCAACGAGCAGTCACGTGCATCCAACGCTGCAAAGATTTGCTGACGAGACTGCCCCGAGTGGTGAGTGAAATCTCAGCTTTTGTTTTCAAAAATCTCAGCTGGAGGTCCTTCCCCTCTCCTCAGGGCCCCCCACCCCAGCCTTTTAGAAAGGCTCCTTGCTACTTCCTGAAGCCATTGGAAGATTTCTATTTGGACCCCCGCTCTTATTATAAATGCCTAGATTTGAAGCTTGTTTACTAAGTAAGCTATTTAAAAAACAAATTAAAAACAGGTAAGTTCTTTGCTTACCCTTTTGGCATGAAACCAGAACACATTTCTAAATTCCATGCCATCTGAATCAGTGGTGGTTGGGGGCAATCATAAAGCAGATAGAATTCAGTCATTGGCATCTGTATGCTGCAATTCTGGAGTGTACAGAGCTTGGCAGTGTTTGGCCCGTTCCCGTGGCTGGACTTTAGTGTAATTATGAGGTTAGAGAAATTCAGTTTTGGAACCCTTCTTCCCCTTTGTGCTCCCAATTCTGCCCTTCTCTCTCTCCATCGACCACCCCTCCTTTTCCCCAGGCACATGGTGTGCTCTTGCCGCTAGTCTCTTGTCACAGAGGAAATGGAATGTGTATGTGGGGGCGACTGCCTAACCTGCCTGCTCCTAAGACTCCCCAAAGTCCCTGCTCCAAGGTAGCTTCCCAAACTCCAAATACATTCTTTTAAAATCGTTATTGATATCGTTTTCACATCACCAGCAGTTCCAAATATGACCCTTCATCCTCGACCTCCCCAGACAAGCCCACACATCAGCGGGTCTGTTAGCTTAGGCAGTGTTCTGCTCATACACCCACCTCTGTAAAGGGGGGAGGGAAGTGTGCTTTCCCAGACCTTCTCTGGAGCCAAGTGTGGTCATAAAATATTCTTTCAACAAGTGCCTTTAGCAGTTGTAGCAAGGGGACTTGGCTCGATTCCTGATATGAAGAGATCAGACTAGATGGTCACACACCAAGATTGGTATGAACGATGATATTAATAAATTTCTAACACCTGTATAGTGCTTACTATGTGCCAGAATTTTGCTTCCTTGGTTTTTTTTCTCTACAGACTTAGTGCAAGGGACATCTTGAAACTTATTTACATCTTCAAAGAACTTTTGCTACATCTCCTTTTTTAGCTATAGGGATCCTTGATGATATTTTTTCCTGCCATTTCTTGCATGCAAGTGTAGCCCATGAAAAAGCTCAAAATCGTTGTCCTAATTTCCACTTGCATCCTTCAGAGCCAGGCTTTCTCTCCCTCTCTGGGCTCTACTGTTGCCCCTGAGGGTTTAGAGACTTCTTTCAAAAGCTGGGCTCAAGTCCCCCTTCCAGTGTGTTCTCCCCAGTTATAGTTAACATCTCCCTTAGAGCAGGCAAAAATAGACACAATAGAGCTAGAAAATAGCTGCATCATGTGCATGGCCACATGTTCACCCAGGTAAGGGGAGAAAAAAGTCTTGAGGCTTCTCTTTCCACCTGGAAGCTTACAGCACTCAACTCTGCAAGACACACAGAGAGGGGGTGGGGGTAAGGAGAGACTTGGGTGGGTGGGTGTACAGACAGACAGACAGACACACACACACACACACACACACACACACACACGGATGGTCGGGGCGGGGGTGGGGGAGAGAGAGATCAGGAGAGCGAAATGGATAGACTCACTTTGGCTCATTAGTGACTTTTGAATGTTCACCCAGTTCTGGTTCAACAGCCAGTCAAAATACTATTTCTTTACTACATGATTAGTAGACTGGAAACAGTTACAGAATACTGTACCTACACATGCTTTGAAGCCCATGCTCAGAAGGGCTAGGTTTGGCTAGTCCCCTATTACCCAAGTTATTGCTGGTAATATTCTACACCCTACTTATACCTTGCTATCACCCTTTGGAAATTAGACATTGGGAATTCTACTGAGATTCACATCCATAGAGCATCTTGGGGACGATATTTGTGTTAAAAGATGGGCTGAAGTGTTAGGGATCAGGGAAAGGGCTACATGATTTGCAAAATGCCATCTGGTCTGTTTTCCATTTGATTCTGGGTCCGGCTCATTGTCCATCTGCAGGGCCTATCCAAGATATAGATTGATGGACTAACTCAAAATGCTTGTCATCCAGCTGCATGCCATTATCTGGGCACTCCACATTCTTTAGAGAGCTAAAAGGGCCTTTAGAAGCCTTCTAGCCTCAGCCTTCTCATCTTATAGGTAAGGAAACTGAGGTCCAGAGAGACAGCAGTAAGTTCCTAAGTTTGGATTTGAACCCAGGGCCTTCTTTCCATTATACCACAGAAAAAAAGACCAATATTTTTTGAGTGGCTGTGGGTCTTATTCAAAAAGCCCTTTACTGGGAGCAGCTAGGTGGCACAGTGGATGGAGCACCGGCCCTGGATTCAGGAGTTCCTGAGTTCAAATCCGGCCTCAGACACTTGACACTTACTAGCTGTGTGACCGTGGGCAAGTCACTTAACCCCCATTGCCCCGCAAAAAAAAAAAAAAAAAGCCCTTTACTGTTGTGGGTCTTGGTGCAAAGCAGAACACCTATACCATTTAGCCTCTGCAAGATAGCCCTGGTGACAGTGGTGAATACATTTGGCAAGTGCATTTCTCACTCTGAAATTTCGTTTCATATTAATAACTAGAGGATTGTTGCACAGAATTCTTTCTGTGATTGTTTCATGCCTTCTAAGGATCAATTTTGGATGCTTAGATTGAAGAAAAGAAGATTCATGAAGAATATGTCTTCAAGTATGTGAAAGGCTCCCATGTGGGAGGGGGGTGGCCTCAGAGGAGTGACTAGAAACAATGGGTAAGAGTGGAAAAGCAGCAAAATCAAACTTGATTTCAAGAAAAAGTCTTAACATGTACAGCTATGGAAAGTGTCTGGTGCAGCCTCAGGAGGCAGTGGATTCTCTCTCATTCAAGATCTCCAAGTGGCCTGAGTGCCCAATTGTCAGATTTGTTGAAGTGAGAGCATTTTTCAGCTACAGATTGAACTAGATGGTCGCCAGTGTCTGTGGCAACTCTGATATCTGGTGATTCCATCAAGGAATCTTATGTGATCCTAGCATGTGCTTGGGAGCCTAATTAGTACCTTGGTAAATTTTCATATTGTTGTTGATGGTTCTTGAGCTATATGGGAGACTAAGCTGTATTGGTGCATTTTGCATTATCTTGATTAAAAATTTCTGACCCCTGGTTTTGAGGTGTCCTAGGGGGTTTTCCTTTTTTTAATTTAACTTTTTATTTTAAACTTTTCTCAATTACATGTAAAGAGATTTGAGTTCCAAATTTTTCGCTTGTTCTCCCTTCCCTCCCCCTTCCAAGGCCAACAAGCAATTTGATGTATGTTATACATTACTATCATGTTGAACATTTTTCCTGAGGTGTTTTCAAACACATAAAGGATTATCATTAAATTTTCCCAAGTCTCCTCAATAAATCAATAACCAGCATTTATTAAATACTCAGGATGTGCCAGGCAGGGTACTAAGTGCTGAGGACACAAAGACAGGCAAAAATATGGTCCTCGCCCTCAAGGAGAGCTCACTTCCTATTGGGGGAGACAACATGCAAACCACCATGTATGTAGAAGATAAGATACTGGGGAAATTGAAGTTGATCTTAGAGAGGCACTAGTGTTAAGGGGAACTGGGGAAGGCTTCTTGGAGAAGGTGAGATCTGAGCTGACTTTTTACTAAAGGCAGAGGTGAGGAGAGAGTATTCCAGGCATGGGGGTGGGGGGCATCAGTGAAAAGGCACAGAATTGGGAGGTGGAGGATCTTGTGTGAGAAACAGCCAGAAGGCCTTTGTCACTGGACTGTGGACCGGAGATGAATATGCTATAAAAACACTGGACAGATAGGAAGGGGCCAGCTTGGGAAGAACTTTAAATAGCAAACAGAGAACTTTGAATTTGTTCTTGGAGATAATAGAGAGTTTATTAAATAGGGAGGTGACATACTGAGAACTCTGAGTTAGGAAAACACCTTTGGCAGCTGGGTTGGAGAGGGCAGGAACTCATGGCAGGAGACTAATTCACAGGCTAACACCCCTCCAGGTAAGAGGGGAGAAGGGCCTATGCTAGGATGACTGGATAGGAGGGAGATGTTGTGAAGCTAGAAATGACAAGACTCGCCAATAGACTGGACATGTGGCTTGAGTGCGAGTGAAGAGTTGAGGCTGACATTGACTTTGTAGCCTAGATGATGAAAGAATGTTGGAGTCCTTGTCAGTCGTAATGAGAAAGAAGAGGAGAAGGCCTGGGAGGAAAGATCATGAGTTTTGGTTTGGACATGCTGAGCTTAGGATGACCATGGAGGACACAGTTTGAGATGTTTAAAAGGCAAGTTGATAATAGTAGGAGACTCAGGAGAAAGACACACACACACACACACACACACAGCAGAAGGCCCAGGATAGCTCCTTAAGCACTAGTCTTAAGTGGGCACGATGTTCTACATGAAGCTCCATCAAAGGAAAGCAAGAAAGGGAGTGTGACAAAAATCTAGAGGAGAGAGTATCTAAGAGAAGAGAGTGAAGGGCAGTGTCGGAGGCTGCAGAGGGGTCAAGAAGGATGAGGATTGAGGGGGCAGCTGGTTGGCGCAGTGGATGGAGTGACAGCCCTGGATTCAGGAGTACCTGAGTTCAGGTCCGGCCTCAGACACTTGACACTTGCTGGCTGTGTGACCCTGGGCAAGTCACTTGGCCCCGTTGCCCCGCAAAAAAACAAACAAACAAAACAAAGAAGGATGAAGATTGAGAAGAGGGCATTGGATATGGCTGCTAGAAGATCATTGGTGACTTGGGAGAGAGCAGTTTGGGTTGGATGCAAAGGTTGGAAGTTGAAATAGAGAGGGTTTAGAAGTGAGTGAAAGGAGAAGTAGAAATATCTAGTTTACACTGATTTCTAAAGGAGTTTAGCTGAGAAGAGGAGGGTAAATATAAATAGTGTCTAGTGAGGATGACTGGATCAAGTAAGGGTTTTTTTCAATCTTAATATTATTATTTTAAAAATAATAAACATTTTTATTTAAAGTTTTGAGTTCCAAATTTTATCTCTCCTTCCCTCTCCCTCCCTCATCCCTGAGGTGGTAAGCAGATATAGGTTGTACATGTCCAATTATGTAAAACATTATCATATTAGTCATTTTGTATGAGAAAACTTGAATGAAATAAAAATGAAAGAAAGTAAAAAATAGCATGCTTCAATCTGTGTTCAGTCAATATCAGTTCTTCATCATTAATCCTTTGGGATTGTCTTGGATCATTGAGAATTGTTAAGTTATTCACAGTTCTTCATCAGACAGTATTGCTGGGGTGGTTAGGTGGTGCAGTGGATAAAGCACCGGCCCTAGATTCAGGAATACCTGAGTTCAAATCTGGCCTCAGACACTTGACACTAGCTGTGTGACCCTGGGCAAGTCACTTAACCCCCATTGCCCTGCAAAACAAAAAACAAAAAACAAAACAGTATTGCTGTTTCTGTGCACAATGTTCTCTTGATTCTGCTCACTTCACTATACATCAGTTCATACAAGTCTTTCCAGGCCTTTCTTATAACACAATAATATTCCATCACTATCATATACCACAGCTTGTTTAGCCATTCCCCAATTGGTGGGCATTCCTTTGATTTCCAGTTCTTAGCCACTGCAAAAATATCTGTTATAAATTTTTTTTTTAATTTTTAAAAAAGGGGGCAGCTAGGTGGCACAGTGGATAAAGCACCGGCCCTGAAATCAGGAGTACCTGAGTTCAAATCCAGCCTCAGACACTTAACACTTACTAGCTGTGTGACCCTGGGCAAGTCACTTAACCCCAATTGCCTCACTAAAAAAAATACCTGCTATATATATTTTTGTACAAATAGGCCTTTTTCTCTTTTTGGGATATAAACCTAGCAGTGGTATTGATGGATCAAAGAGTATATCCAATTCTATAGCCCTTTGGGCATAGTTCCAATCTTAATATTATTTTTTTCCAGTTACATGTAGATAGTTTTGAACATTTATTTTTATAAGATTTTGAGTTTCAAATTTTTCTCCCTTTCCCCCTCCCCAACACAACAAGCAGTCTGATGTTGGTTATATATGCACAATCACTTTAAACATATTTCCACATTAGTCATGTTCTAAAAGAAGAATCGGAACAAAAGGGGAAAACCTCGAGAAAGGGGGAAAACCCCAAAAGTAAAATTAGTATGGTTCAATCTGCATTCAGATTCCACAGTTCTTTTTCTGGATGTGGAGAGCATTTTCATCATGAGTCCTTTAGAATTGTCTTGGATCATTGTATTGCTGAGAAGAGCTAAGTCTATCACAGCTGATCATCACACAATGTTGCTGTTGCTGTATACAATGTTCTGTTTCTGCTCACTTCACTCAGCATCAGTCCACTTAAGTCTTTCCTGCTTGCTCATCATTTCTTACAGCACAATGGTATTCTATTACATTCATATACCACGACTTGTTCAACCATTCCCCAATTTATGGGCATCACCTCAATTCCGAATTCTTTGCTACCAAAAAAAGAGCAGCTATAAATATTTTTGTGCATGTAGGTCCTTTCTCCTTTTTTATGATCTCTTTGGGATATAGACCTAGTAGTGGTATTATTGGGTCAAAGGGTATGCACAGCCCCATAGCCCTTTGAGCATAGTTCCAAATTGTTCTCCAGAACAGCTGGATCAGTTCGGAACTCTACCAACAATGCAGTAGTGTTCCAATTTTTCCACATCTTTTCCAACACTTATTATTTTCTTTTTTTTTGGTTATGTTGGCCAATCTGATAGGTTTGAGTTGGTACCTCAGAGTTGCCTTAATTTTCATTTCTCTAATCAATAGTGATTTAGAACATTTTTTCATATGACAATAGCTTTGATTTATTCATCTGAAAACTGCCTGTTCATATCCTTTGATCATTTCTCAATTGGGGAATGACTTGTTTTCTTATACATTTCATTTCAGTTATCCATATCTTTTAGAAATGAGGTATTTATCAGAAACACTGTAAAAATTGTTTCCTGGCTTTCTGCTTCCCTTTTAATCTTGGCTGTGTTGCTTCTGTTTGTACAAAACCTTTTTTTATCTTTATAGTTTTTTTTTTTAGGCAATTGGGGTTAAGTGACTTGCCCAGGGTCACACGGCTAGTAAGTGTAAAGTGTCTGAGGCTGGATTTGAACTCAGGTCCTCCTGAATCCAAGGCCAGTGCTTTATCCACTGCGCCACCTTTGAAGACTTGTTTGAGCTTCTTGCTCTTTTCACTCTTCGTGTGTGTGTGTGTGTGTATTTTGCTGCTTTGCAATGTATGTTGTGAGTTTTAGCTTCACTGAGTGATGGGATTTCAGTGCTAGAAGGCCACTTCTTCATAGAGCTCCCCTAGTGCTTGGTTCAGAAAGGTGGTTGAGCAGGTACTGAGACCTGGGCAGGTGAAGTAGCTTGCCTAAAGTCACACAGCTAGATCAGCAACTCAGCATATAGGTCTCTAGTGCCTGTTTTGTGGGATATCCTGGGCTAGGCTCTGGGGATAACAAATGGAAAAACAGCCCAGCTTCTGCCCTTGAGGAATTTAATTACATCTGAGCATTGTGCAAGCTAGACTGTGCTAAGGGCAAAGGGGAGATCCACACCAAGGGCTACAATCCAGGTATATCTTAACTCCCAGTCCATGCTGCCTAAACAAACAGGAATCCATGTGAAATGTGACCTGAGTTCTTGCTGAGTATCCAGAGGGAACCTGAAGATGCCCAGAAGTTCACCAAAGGGTGGGTTTTACCATTAGCTCTGATCAAAGCCTCAGTCAGAGGCCTCTCTAGAGATAGCAGGTGAGAGTAGTTGTATTCTACCCAGGTACATGTGAACTCTCAATAGGGCATGTAAAGAGTTAAGATGCTTCTTCTGAGGGGTAATTCAAAAATGCATTTAAAGACTTCTGGATTTTATCCAGACCCATATAAGCCAGACCTTTCTTTCTTTTCGATTCTGTTGAACAATGAATGGGCAGTGTGATGTGCTTAGGCATGAATATTGAACCTCTGCTTTCTGACTAGGGCAATTGGGTTTGAGGCAAGACAGGTCCTTGCACATTGTGTTCAGGAATGACTTGCCTCAGATCTTTGATTCTTAATTGAGGGTCTGTTTCTGTGGTTCTTATTTCTGTAAACCTCAGTATGACTCCATCACCAGGACTGAAGTGTTCCTCTCGGGAACAGTCTTAAGACCACCCGAGGTTTAGACTTGGGAGTCCAAGAGCCATTTAGGCCAGTCCTCTGATGTTATAGATGTAGAAACTGGGGCCCATGGGGGGCAAGTGACTTGTTTAAGGTCATACAAGTACTAAGTGACAGAGGAAGGATTTGAACCCAGGCCATCCCACTCCAAAGCCAGTGCTTTTTCCACCATACCAAGCTGCTTCTTGATGATCTCTTATGCTATGTCTCCCATGCAAGCCTTTGTTGGGAATCATGGGTTTGTTGGTATCCATAGGTTTAAGTACCATCCTAAGTAAATAACTTCCAATTCTATACAAATATGCAGATCTAATCTCCCTCTTATGCCCTGATGTCCTACATCTTCAAGGGCACCACGGTCCTTCAGTTCACTCAGGTTAACAGCCTTGGAGTCATCCCCTCCACTCCTCACCCCACATAGCCAACTGGGGACCAAGTCTTGTCATTTCTAGCTCCATAGTTTTCCCATCTGTCCCTTTCTTCCCACTCACAGCACCCCTTGTTGCATCTTGCCTGGACTATTGAAGTTACCTCTGAATTGGTCTCCCTGCCTGCAAAAGCTTTTCCCTCCTCAGTCTTTCCTTTATGTTGTGGCCAAAGTAATTTTCTTAAAGCAAAGGGGATGTCACTCCACCACTGAATAAATTCCTATCACTTCCTATTACCTCAGGAAATTTCAATTGCTTCCTCTAATTAGCATTTAAGACCCTTCACCACTGGACCCAAAGTACCTTTCCAGTCTTCTCCTATACTATTCCCCTTTACATATTCTCTGGTCTAGCCAACTGGCCTTCTTGCTCCTCATTTCATCTCCCATCTCTGCTTTCTCCTGTGTCTGGGATGTATTCTCTCCTCCTGTCTCTTAGAATCACTAGTTTCCTTTGCCTCCATTACACTGTCACCTACATGAGGCCTTACCTCAGACCCCTCCACCAAAAAATGATTTGATATTTTTTATTTTATATATTCTTTACATGCTAACTTCTCTGATAGAGTAAATTCCTTGAGGGCAGGAACTGTTTCTTTTTGTCTTTGTATCAAATGGCTGGCTCACTCGATAATGATTGCTGGACTGAAAGGTAGTTCCTGTAAATATTGGTAGGGGGAAAATACGGATAAGTGCGTGGTCTTCAGAGAGGGCTCGTAGGGAAGTGAAGCTGAAGGAGTCCTGGGTTTTCAGTCTGAAGATGTAGGTTTACATCCTGGCTTTGCCACTGATTGCCAACCTAGGCCCTCGGTTGAGAGGCTTAACTTTTGTGGGCCTCTCTCTCCTCCTTTAAAATGAAGGGGTTACCCCGCAAAAAAAAAATGAAGGGGTTAGATGTCTCCACAATCCCTCACGCGGTGGTAGGATTGTCTAGCACTTTCAGAAGTGAAAACTCAACAGACAGGATGTGGGTGTAGAGCTTTGCGGATTAACAATGGTAACTAACCTGAGAGCCTTTCCAATTCATTCCAATTCATTCCATTTCATTATCACTTATTAAGCACATTGCTCAAAGAAAAAAGAAAAATCATTCTATTGGGAGTGGGGGGGGGAGGACTACAATAGGAATAGACGTTAGTAGCTAGAAAGTAATTACAGGAGGAAGGAAGCACCCACAAGTGGAGTGGGATGGGGATAAGGAAAGGCTTTACCTAGGAGGTGGTAACTGAAATGAGCCTTGGAGGAAGCTTGGGCTTGGATTCCAGGATGTAGAAGTGGGGGGTGCACAGTATTCCAGCCACAGGGAACCACTTAGATACGAAGGCACTGAGGGAAGAGACGGCAAGCTGTACTCTATCTTTGTCCCACATGAGACATCTCAGCTTCTGCTTCTGTGTCTTTGTATCCTTGGGCCCTCTTGTCTGGAATGCCCTTTCTCCTTTCCTCTGCCTCTTGGAATCCCCCTCACCCCAGCTTCCTTCAGGTTGCAGCTCAGGTGCCAATTCCTCCTATATGAGTCTTGACATGATTTCTTCATCTTGGAATTGCTTTGTACTCACATGTTGTGTCCCCTGAACAGGGACTATTTAGTGTCTAGATCTTCAATTCCTGGCAGATAATAGGTGCTTGATAAATGTTTAGGTTCAACTGAGTGTCATCCAGGGAAATGGCTAATAATAATAATAATAATAATAATTTGCTATAATATATAGTGTGTGAATGAGGAGTAACATGAAATGCTTTTGGAAGGGTCAGTGGGAGCCATATGGTGCAGAACTTTAAAATATTAGGCTGAGGAGTTGGCATTTTCCCCCAAAGATTAAAGGAAGTCACTAAAGGGTATTGAGTAGGTGAGTGATATGCTCAGTCCTGTATCTTGGCAGGATCATTTTGGCAGCCATATGGAGGATACATTGGAGAAGGGAGAATCTACAAACTGGGGAGACCAATTAGGAGGCTATTGCAATAGTTAAGGTGAGAATGACGAAAACCTGAACTAGGGGGAAGGGAAGAGAAGAAACATTAAATGCCTCCTGGTGCTCTATTCACTGCACCACCTAGTTGCTCATGTTTCATCATTAATCCTTGGAATTTGTAGTTGATCATTTCTCTGATCAAAGTTCCTAAGTCTTTCAAAGTTGTTTGCCTTTGCTCTATTGTCATTGTATAACTTGTTTTTCTGGTTCTTCACTCTTTATCAGTTCATATGAGTCTTCCCAGGTTTCTCTGAAACCATCTCCTTCGTCATTTTTCATAGCACAACATTATTATATCACATTCATATGCCATAACTTGTTCAGCCATTCCTCCTCAGATGTCCATTCTTTGCCACCTCAAAAAGAGCTAGAAATATTTCTGTACATCCTCAGTGAGAGTTTGTTTTGTTTTAGGACTTATCTCTCTTTAATCTACCTTCTAATTTCTCCGTCTCCTCTTTCCTTTGTTTCCCTGTTGAGTGGAATGTGTTTCTGTACCCAAATCTGAATGTGTGTGTGTATCTTTGTATGTGTGTGTATGTATGTATGTATTCTCTCCTTTGACCAATTTATATGAGAGTGAGGTTAAACTGTCAGTTACTCCCCTCCTCTCTCTTCCCTATTCTTATAGATGTCTACTTGTGCACCCTGATTTTATAAAATTATTTTTCCTAACCCTCCCTCCTTTCCCTTACCCTCTTGTGTATTCCTCTCCCTTTGTATTCTCTTAAGATCATCAAAATATAACAGAACCACTCTCAGGCCTTGTCTATTTGGACTCTTTCTATGACCCCAGATGATAGGATTCAGAGGAGATATAGATATCATTTCCCCATGTTTGAACGTAAAGAGTTTGTCCTTGTTTAGTCCCTTATCGTTGTGCATTTGAATTTACATTTTTGTGTTTATTTTTACTCTTGTGCTTGAACTTCCAAGTTCCTATGAAACTCTGGTTTCTTCATTGGGAGTGCTTAGAAGGCCTTTTTCATTAAAAAGTCCATCACTCCCCCTGCCCCTCATAGGTTTATACTCTGTTTTTCTGGGTAAGTTATCTTGGCTGTAAATCTATATATCCTTTGCCTCATGTAATGTCTTATTCCAAGCTCTCTGTTTCTTTATACTGGTGGCTACTAAATCATGTGTGATCCTGACTGTTGTTCCTCAGTACTTGAATCCTTGCTTTCTGGCTGCTCGCCATATTTTTTCTTTGACCTGGAAGTTTTGGATTTTGGCCTTGATGTTCTTGGAAGTTTTAATTCAGGGGGTAACCACTGGATTCTTTCTATTTCTACTTTGCTCTCTTGTTCTAAGAGATCTGAGTTCTTTAAACATTTTTTGAAATATGATATCTAGGCTCTTTATTTGGTCATGGGCTTCAGGTACTCCACTCTTTTTTGCTAAAAATTTTAAAATTAATTTTTTAATGTTAAAAACAATTTTAAATATTAATTTAATTTTTTAGAGTTCCAAATTCTCTTGTTCCCTACCTCACTCCCTCCTGCCTCCCCTCCCCTGATAAAGCAAGTAATTTGACTTAGGTTATACATGTGGAGTCATGCAAAACATATTTCCATGTTAGTCATGTTGTGAAAGAAAACATAGACCAAAACCCCAAGAAAAATGAAGATTAAAGAAAAGGTATGCTTCTTTCTGCATTCAGACGCCATCAGTTTTTTCTCTGGATGTAGAGAGCATTTTTCATTATAAAAGTCCTTCAGAATTGTCTTGGATTATTGTATTGCTGAGAAGAACTAAGTCAATCATAGTTGGTCATCACACAATGTTGCTGTTACTATGTACAATCTTCTCCTGGTTCTATTCACTTCACTTCCCATCAGTTCATACAAGCCTTTGTAGATTTTTCTGAAATTGCCTGTTTGTCATTTCTCATAGCACAGTAGTATTCCATTACATTCATATGTCACAGCTTGTTTAGCCATTCCCCAATGGATGGGCATCCTCTCAGTTTCCAATTCTTTGCCACCATAAAAAGTGCTGCTATAACGATTTTTGTACATGTAGGTCTTTCCCCCTTTTTTAAATAATCTCCTTGAGCCCCCAATACCACAGGCTCTTATTTCTACAAATTTGACTCAGTTCTCTATGTAGTTGAGAAATGAGGTCTTTAGCAGAGAAAGTTGCTATAAATTTTTTTTCATAGTTATGATTGCTAATTATGTATTTCCTAAATCCTATTTTTCCCATTTATCCTACTCTCTCTCTCCTTTTGCCCTGTCCATTCTCAAAAGTGTTTTGCTTCTCACTTTTATCTCCCCCAACCTACCCTTCTTTCTGTCAGCCTGCCCTCTTATTCCTTTCCCCTCCTACTTTCCTGTATGGTAAGATTTCTTTCTCTTTCTTTCTTTCTTTCTTTCTTTCTTTCTTTCTTTCTTTCTTTCTTTCTTTCTTTCTTTCTTTCTTTCTTTCTTTCTTTCTTTCTTTCTTTCACAGGGCAGTGAGGGTTAAGTGACTTGCCCAGGGTCACACAGCTAGTAAGTGTCAAGTGTCTGAGGTCGGATTTGAACTCAGGTCCTCCTGAATCCAGGGCTGGTGCTCTATCTACTGTGCCACCTAGCTGCCCCCTATGTATACTTCTAACTACCCTAGCGATGAGAGTTTTTAGAGTTATAAGTATCATTTTCCTATGTAGGTATGTAAACAGTTTAACCTTATTGAATCCCTTATGAGTTCTCTTCCCTGTTTACCTTTTTATGTTTCTCTAGAGTCTTGTATTTGAAAGTCAAATTTTCTATTCAGCTCTGGTCTTTTCATCAGGAATGCTTGAAAGTCCTCTTATTTCATTGAATGTCAGTTCTCCCCCCTGAAGGATTACACTCAATTTTGCAGGGTAGGTGGGTCTTTGTTGTAATCCTAGCTTTTTTGCCCTCTGGAATATCATACTCTAAGCCCTCTGATCCTTTAACGTTGAAGCTGCTAAATCTTGTGTTATCCTGACTGTGGCTCCATGATATTTGAATTGTTTCTTCTTGGCTACTTGGAGTATTTTCTCCTTGACCTGGGAACTCTGGACTTTGGCTTTAATATTCCTGGGAGTTTTATTTTGGGATCTCTTTCAGGAGGTGATCGGTAGATTCTTTCAGTTTCTATTTTACCCTCTGGTTCTAGAATATCAGGGCAGTTTTCCTTGATAATTTCTTTTAAAAATTTTTTTTAAATTTTAAATTATAAAAGTATTTTACTATTTTCCAGTTACAGGTAAAGATAGTTTTCAACATTAGTTTTCATAAGATTTTTAGTTCCAAATTTTTCTCCCTCTCTTCCCTCCCCCTCCCCAAGACATAAAGCAATTTCATATAGGTTATATATGTACAATCACATTAAACATATTTCTACATTAGTTATGTTGTGAAAGAAGAATCAGAACAAAAGGGAAAAACCTCAAAAACAAAAGTAGAAACAGTATGATTCAATCTGCATTCAGAATCCACAGTTCTTTTTTTCTGGATGTGGAGAATATTTTCAATCATGAGTTTTTTGGAATTGTCTTGAACCATTGCACTGCTGAGAAGAGCTAAGTCTATCACAGTTGATCATTACACAATGTTGCTGTTCCTGTGTACAATGTTCTGGTTCTGCTCACTTCACTCAGCATCAGTCCACTTCTTTCTAGGTTTTTCTGAAATCTGCCTGCTCATCATTTCTTACAGCACAATAGTATTCCATTACATTCATATACCACAACTTGTTCAGCCATTCCTCAATTGAGAGCTGCTATAAATATTTTTGTATATGTGGGTCATTTTCCATTTTTTTAATGATCTCTTTGAGATACAGACCTAGTAGTGGTATTCCTGGGTCAAATAGTATGCACCGTCCCATAGCCCTTTAGGCATAATTCCAAACTGTTCTCCAGAATGGTTGGATCAGTTCACGATTCCACGAACAATGCAGTGTTCCAATTGATAATTTCTTGAAAGATGTCTAGGCTCTTTTCTTGATTATTGCTTTCAGGTAATTCAATAATTCTGGATCTATTTTACAGGTCAGTTGTCAAAATGAGACATTTTATATTTTCTTCTATTTTTTCATTCTTTTTGATACTTGATGTATCATAGTCATTAGCTTCTACTTGCCCAATTCTAATTGTTATAGAAAATAATTTATTTCAAAGTAAAACAAGACTTTGAATAATTTATGAACAGAAACCTACAATTAAATAAATCCTTATAAGCACTATGAGGTGAATTGCAAACTTACTAAATGAGAACTTCACAAAATTATATCTTTTATGCATATTTAGTGTTTTGATTATTTTAAATAGTATTTTTTCAATTATATAGAGACAAGTTTTAACATTTGTTTAAAAAAATTTGAGTTCCAAATTTTCTTCTTTCTTCCCTCCTCCCTCCATAAAAAGGTAAGACTTTTAAATAGGTTATGTATGGGCAATCATGTAAAACATTTCCATATTAGTCATGTCATGAAAGAAGAAATAGACCAAAAAGAAAAAAACACAAAAAAGATAAGAAACTGACAGTAGTATGCTTTGATGTACATTCAGACTCCATCAGTTCTTTTTCTGGATGTAGAGAGCATTTTTCATTATAAGCCCTTCAGAAATGTCTTGGATCATTGTATTTCTGAGAAGAGCTAAGCCAGTCATAGCTGATCATCATTCCATATTGCTGTTACTGTGTACAATCTTCTTCTGGTTCGGCTCATTTCATTCAACATCAATTCATGTAAGTCTTTCCAGGTTTTTCTGAAATCTACCTGCTCATCATTTCTCATAACACAGTAGTATTCCATTACATTCCTATACCACAACTTATTCAGCCATTCCCCAACTGATGGGCATCCCCTCAATTTCTAATTCTTTGTCACCACAAAAAGAGCTGCTATAAATATTTTTGTACATGGGGGTCTTTTCCCCCCTTTTTTTGGTGGGGTAATGGGGGTTAAGTGATTTGCCCAGGGTCACACAGCTAATAAGTGTCAAGTGTCTGAGGCTGGATTTGAACTCAGGTGCTCTTGAATCCAGGGCCGGTACTTTATCCACTGCACGACCTAGCTGCCCCCTACTTTCCTCTTTTTATGATCTTTAGAATTTAGTTACTTGAGTTTTAAAATCCTTTTTTGAATTCTTCCATTTGCTGAGACCAATTCATATTTTTTCTTTGAGGTTTTAGATGTAGCAGCTTTGACTTTGGTGTTATTTTCTGAGTTTGTGTTTTGATCTTCCATGTCACCAGAGTAATTTTCTATAGTCAGGATCTTTTTCTGCTGTTTGCTAATTTTTCTAGCCTATTTCTTGACTTTTAACTGTACGCTGAAGTGGAGCTCTGCTCCTGGAGTAGAGGGGACACCATCCCAAGTTTCAGGTTTTTTTGTGCAGCTGTTTTCATAGATAATTCTCGGGACCTGTAAATTTTCAGTTCTTTCAAGGTGGCACGATCTAGGGAGAGGTGTATTTATTATTCTCTTGTATGTGAGTGACCACAAGCACTCTTTTCTGTCCCCTGTGGTTGCAAGCTGTGGTGTGCTAGTGCTCCTTCTTGCCTTGGGACTTGGGACCCAAAACTGTGACCCAGATCCAAGTATGGACAATGCAATAGAGTCCTGCTCCCAGTGCCAGCAAAGGAACCCCTGTAAGCTCTTTTCTGGCCAATTGTTTTATTCCTTTACTGTATGTGAACTGAATGGTCTGGAAACTTCCACTGCTGCCACTGACTCAGTTGCCCTCAAGGCCTACTGCTGGTTTGCTGGGGTGCAGCCTGCACTGGACTGTGCTCTACCCATTCCAACAGACCTTTCCTGCCAACCTTCTAAGTTGCCTTGGGTGGCAAATTGTTTCACTCTGTCCTTTCATGGGTTCTGCCACTCTAGAATTTTTTGAGGCATTATTTAAAGTTGTTTGGAGGGGTTTGGGGGAGAATTCAGATGAGTCCCTGCCTTTTCTCCACCATCTTGGCTCTGCCAATTTTTTCCCTCCTCCATCTGTTTTTGAAGTCACTTATTTTTCTTATAATATACCTTATTTCATCTATTTTTTTAGTCTTTTGACTTTGTTATAACATTTCTTGTTGTCTCCTAGTGTCATTGACTTTGCTTTGATCCATTTTAATCTTCAGGGATCTTATTGCTTGGGCAAGGTTTTGTATTCTTGTGCCAATTTAATTCCCTTTCTAGTTTTTTTTAATCCATAGCTCTCATCAACAAAAAATTTCATTTCATTAACAGAAAACTTTTCAACTTCTAGGAATGCTTGTTGAGTTCATTCTCAAGTTATATTTTTCTTTGAGGCTTTGCTTATACATATTTTGGAGTCATTGTTTTCTTCTGAGTTTGTGTCTTTTTTTGGGGGGGCCAGTGAGGGTTAAGTGACTTGCCCAGGGTCACACAGCTAGTAAGTGTCAAGTGTCTGAGGCCTGTTTTGAACTCGGGTCCTCCTGAATCCAGGGCCAGTACTTTATCCACTGCGCCACCTAGTTTGTGTCTTAAGTGTACTTTTTATGCTTGGACTTTTTTGGTCTGCCCATTCTTCCAGTTTACTTCCTGACTTCAGGCTTGATATTAGGGTTGGGCTCTCCGCAATTCTGGGGGGACGATCTGGGCTGGTTCTGTTGCTGCTTTCTTGTGGTATTGAATATTGTATGATTTCAGGATCTTGGGTACAGGTTGGGTACCTTCAAGATTTTGGTGCTCACCTAGTGGTCTGATCCCGGGCAAAGTCTAATTGCAGACTAGAGAGTCTGTAGGTGGCACAGCAGATAAAGTGCTGGGCCTGGAGTCAGGAAGACTGGAGTTCAAATATAGCCCCAGACACTTACTAGCTGTGTGACCCTGAGCAAGTCACAACTTCTGTCTAATTCAGTTTTCTCAACTGTAAACTGGGAATAGCAATAATACCTACCTCATAGGGTTGTTAGCATTAAATGAAATAATACTCATAAATAATACTCATATAGTGCTTAACACAGTGCTCAGCATATAGTTAGCACTCAAATACTTATTTCCTTTCTTCCCTTCCTTCCTGACCTGTGTTGGGTTCAGAGTCAGCCACTATCAGCCATCTGGGAAGCTCTGATCTTTTATAGTGATAGAACTTTGGGCTCTCCTTTGGTCTGGGATTCCTAACCTGGTTATTCCTCTGGGATAGAAGCTGGAACTGAGATCTTGCTCTTCTCTTGGGATCTGAACCACACACCCTGCTGCTTACTTACTGCAAGTGCCTTTCTCTGCCTGCCCTGGATCTATAACCAGGTAGTGAGCAGTGTTCCTATCTCAATGCCCCTGGTGCAACAGCCTCTCCCTGCACTAGGGTGCTCTTGACCAGACCCCATGTATAGTGACCATAAATTCTCTGTTGGTCTCTCTATGCCAATTTGGCCTGGAAGAATGACATTTTTTCCTTGGATTTCTCCATCAAGATTGAGTCTGGGGGGCAGCTAGGTGGTGAAGTGGATAGAGCACCAGCCCTGGATTCAGGAGGACCTGAGTTCAAATCCAGCCTCAGACCTTTGACACTTATTAGCTGTGTGACCCTGGGCAAGTCACTTAACCCCAATTGCCTCACCAACAAAACCCCCCAAAACAAACAAAAAAAACCCCCAAGATTGAGTCTGGTGCATTTTTGTATTTGTTTGGAGGAATATTAAGTGAGAGATATCTGTACTACTTCCTGCTGCTCTGCCATCTTGCTTCTACCTGTCCAGGAACCAGACACTTGTGAAGAACAATGGAGGCAGAAATAGAAATGTGATTATCCTTAGAGTATGCCACAGGCCACCTTTGCAGAAAAAGGAAATAGATGAGCTTAGGAAATGGACATATCAATGACTTCAATTATCTACTTATCTGTTGTAGTTCTCTGTCAAAAGCAAAGCTGCAAATGCTTTCTTGAACTACCTTAACTCAAGAGAGACAGTGATCCACAGTGGGTGGAGTGCTAGATTTATATTTAGAAAAACTGGTTCAAATTCCATTTCTTACTTAACTGTGTGACAATAGGAAGTGACCCTTTTTTAGTCTGTTTCCCTATCTTCTAAATGGGTGTCATGGTATTGGTAGCCCTTCTGTCCCAGGGTAGCTATGTGACTCTAGTGAGAGAAAGCATATAAAGCACTTTAGAAACTTTATAATCCTCTGGAAATGCTTGAGGTGGTTATTATGAATAACAAACTCATCCTTGGGGATAGGGAGGAGGAACTCATTGGGGGAACTTGGATTTGGGGGTTTGTTTTCATGGACAAGGAGGAGCTGGTTTCTAGACTAGAAATGCTGGGAACCTTGGACAGAGTGACTACTCAGTCACAGACTTGGCGATAGAGGAGAAGAAAGCAGGGCAAAGTCTGGCATGCAGCCAAGATGTTAGGAGAGCTGATTTCAAAGGGTTCATAGTAAAGCTCTTTTAGCCTAAAATTCCACAGGACTTCCTTAAGAACAGGTCACAGTTAATTAACCTCATTACCTTTGGTTGCCATGGTTAATAGACTTGTAGATCAGAGGACTCCTGCAGATTCAGTTTGCACAAATTTTAGCCAGGCATCTGATGAAGTCTGTCATTCTATTCTTGTGGAAAAGAAGGAAAAAACATGAACTAGATGATAGCACAGTAAAGTAGATTTGGGACTGGTTGACTAGCTGGACCCAAAGAGCAATTATTAGTGATTTGATGTCATCATGGTAGGAAATCTCTGTGGGCATGTGGCCTGGGCCCTGGACTTTATCACATTTTTATCAATGATTTGGATAAAGGCCAAGATGACCCATATATCATATATTAAATTTGCAGATGCCACAAAGCTGGGAGAGACAAACGCAGAATCCAAAAAGATTTCAGCTGCTCAGAATGTCAAGCCATATAGAATAAAATGACATTTAATAGGCATAAATTTCGAATCTTACACTTGGGTTAAAAAAAAAATCAACTTTACAAGTGCAAGATGGAGAATATATGGCTTTGGAACAGTTTGATAAATGTCTGGGAGTCACAGTGGACTACAATCTCAATATAAATAAGCCAATAGTGTATTACAGTAACTAAAGAAGGTCAATGTAGTTTTAGACTGTACCAAGGAGCCTGGTGTCTAGATAAGTCAGATGACAGTCCTGCTGTACTCTGCCCTGGTCAGACCATAACTGGAGTGTTATGACAAATTTTAAGAAGATTACCAGGATTAGTGGAAGGTACTGAGGATTCTTGGTCTGGAGAAGAGAAGACTTATTAGCATTATTTGCTAATAATATAATAATATAATTATTATATTACCCACAAAAAAGACAAAGAAGAGTTTAAAAAGTGACAGTAGTATGCTTTGATGTGCATTCAGACTCCATCAGTTCTTTCTCTGGATGTGGAGAGCATTTTTCATTATAAACCCTTCAGAAATGTCTTGGATCATTGTATTTCTGAGAAGAGCTAAGTCAATCATAGTTGATCATCATACTATGTTGCTGTTACTTTGTACAATCTTCTTCTGGTTTTGTTTACTTCACTTTGCATCAGTTCATGCAAGCCTTTGCAGGTTTTTCTGAAATCTGCCTGCTCATCATTGTTTCTCATATACCACAACTTGTTTAGCCATTCCCCAATTGATGGGCATCCCCTCAATTTCCAATTATTTTTCACAACAAAAAGTGCTGCTATAAATATTTTTTGCACATGTAGGTCTTTTTCCCTTTTTTATTTTGTTTTTTTGTTTGTCTTTTTTGTTGTTGTTTTTTTTTTTGCAGGGCAATGAGGGTTAAGTGACTTGCCCAGGGTCACACAGCTAGTAAGTATCAAGTGTCTGAGCTAGATTTGAACTCAGGTCCTCCTGAATCCAGGGCTGGCGCTTTATCCATTGCGCCATCTAGCTGCCTCTTTTTCCCTTTTTAATGATCTCTTTGGGATATAGACCTAGTAGTGGCTCAAAGGGTATGCACAGTTTGGTTGTCCTTTGGGCATAGTTCCAAGTTACTTTCCAGAATTGTTAATTCAGTTCACAACTCCACCCATAATGCAATAGTGTTCAACTTTTTCCACAGCTTCTCCAACAGTTATTTTCCTTTTCTGTCATATTAGCCAATCTGATAGGTGTGAGGTGGCACCTCATAGTTGTTTTAATTTGCATTTCTCTAATCAGTAGTGATTTAGAGTATTTTTCTTCTTCTGAAAAATACTTGTTCATCTCCTCTGACCATTTATCAATTGGGGAATGATTTATATTCTTGTACATTTGACTCAGTTCTGTTTGTATCTGAGAAATGAGGCCTTTATCAGAGACATTTGCTGTAAAGTTTGTTTCCCAGATTTTTGCTTTTCTTCTGATCTTGGTTGCACTGGTTTTCTTTGTGCAAAACCTTTAAAATTTAATATAATAAAAATCATGCATTTTACATCTCATAATGCTCTCTATCTCTTGTTTGATTAGAATTTTTTCTTTTCTCAGGGTCCCCTAATTCGCTTATGATTTCATCCTTTAGGTCTAAATCATGTACCCATTTTGACCTTATCTTGGTATGTAGTATAAGATGTTGGTCTATACCTAGTTTTTTCCATGCTGTTTTCTGGTTTTCCCAGCAGTTTTTGTCAAATAGTGAGTTCTTACCTAATCTATTCCACTGATCCAGTATTCTTTGTTTTTTTTACACCATGAAATATTTATTTATTTGTTTTTTTAAAGTAATAAACGTTTTTATTTATAGTTTTGAGTTCTAATTTTTATCCCTCCTTCTCTCCCTCCCCATCCCACTCCTGAGGTGGTAAGAAATTGGATATGAGTTATACATGTACAGTTATAAAAAAATAATTACCATATTAGTAATTTTGTACAAGAAAACTTGAATAAAAGAAAAAAATGAAAGAAAGTGAAAAATAGCATGATTAAGTCTGTGTTCCATCAATATCAGTTCTTTCTTTAGAGGTGGATAGTATGTTTCATCAGTAGTACTTTGGGATTGTCTTGGATCATTTTATTTTTGAGAATAGTTAAGTCATTCACAGTTCTTCATCTAACAATATTGCTGTCTCTGACAGCACTCTATTTCTTGACCAGTACCAGATAGTTTTGATGATTGCCACTTTATGATAGAGTTTGAGATCTGGTCCATTGCTAGGCCACCTTCCTTTGCATGTTTTTAAATTCCCTTGATATTCTTGACCTTTTGTTCTTCCAGATGAATTTTGTTATTTTTTCTAGCTATATAAAATAGTTTTTTGGTCGTTTGGTTGGCACTGAATAAGTAAATTAATTTAGGTAGAATTGTCATTTTATTATATTAGCTTGGCCTACCCATGAGCAATTTATATTTTCCTAATTGTTTAGATATGACTTTATTTGTGTGAACAGTGTTTTGTAACTGTGTTCATATAGTTCCTGGGTTTGTCTTGGTAGGTAGACTCCCAAGTATTTTATATTTTCTACAGTTATTTTAAATGGAATTTCTCTTTCTATCTCTTGCAACTGTTTGGGTGAGTTTTCTTTTTTAATATGATCCCTGCTGTGATGCCATCCGCTAGGCCTCAGCCAGTCTCCTTTCTTCTCTGTTGCATCCTTCCCAGGTATGATTTGGTGGCAGGGCTGGTATTGCCGATACTTCGTTCTGGGTGCAGATCAGTTTCTTCGCTACATAACCCTAAAGGCCAACAGGGAAATGTGGGGTTTTTATGCCCCAAATCATTCCATTGTATATGCAAGAATAGAAACTGAGACAAATGGTATACAACTCTAAGGAAATCACACAACTGAAATCTTTTTTCTTTTTATTGTAGCCTGGATACCTCTCAATTCTCTGTTATAACTTTGGAGTGGAAACCTACTACCAGAAGAAATTCCAAGAGTGCTCACATTGGCTTGGGTAATATACATGAGCTTATTTAAGTCTGGAAGCCTTTGATTACTGTCAATGGCACTTAATGTTTACTCTAAAAAGTAGATCTGTTGTCAGACATGAACCCCACACAACATTCCTGAAGGAGGCCCGAATCAGATTCAAATGTAATTGGGAAATAGTCAACAAAATAAATAAAAACACAATAAAACATCATATTTGAAAACTAAGTCAACGTGTGGCCCACAGGGATCCTTAGGTAAAGTTTAATGGCCCTTGTTTCTATTTGAGCTTGATTCCACTGGGCTAAAGGACTCAGTTGGCTTTTTTTTTTTTTTTTTAGTGAGGCAATTGGGGTTAAGTGACTTGCCCAGGGTCACACAGCTAGTAAGTGTTAAGAGTCTGAGGCCGGATTTGAACTCAGGTACTCCTGACTCCAGGGCCGGTGCTCTATCTACTGTGCCACCTAGCTGCCCCCTCAGTTGGCTTTTTAAAAAAAGTTAGCCAGTTATTTTGACCAGAAAAAACAATTCCCCTATTTAAAAATCAGCATTTTCTACCTAAAACCTGCTTCCTTTATATGTTCATGTTATGGGGAAATTAGTGGGAGTGTTGGGGTTGGAGTTTTTAGGTATTCCTCTTTAAAGAATTACACGCTCTCACACAAATCCAATTAGAATAAAATAATGTTTTATTTGGGTGCTAGAAAAAGGAAACCAAGAGAGAAATCCTTGGACTTCTTATGGGGAGAAGGCGTGGCACAGAGACTTGGTTCTCTGAGATACCTATCTCCTTGAGCAGGAGAAAGGCAAGTACTTTTGTAGAGGACAGGTGGTGGAGGTGATCATCTGACTGTGGAAAGTTAACTTATTGGGGGTGATCAGCCAAGGGAGGACCTTCCCCAACTAGTGGTGGCTGGGAGAAGTTGGGAGAGAGGCAGCTCCAATCTCTCTGGCCATCTCTGTCCCCTGGTGCCATTCCATAGCAGCCATGCCTAGGTTTATCAGAGGGGTGGCAGTCCTAGAGTTAGCTCAGTCCTGATCTGGTGCCGCTTATCTCTTTAGATGTGTCTGGCCTTTGGTTTAGCTTTGCAAGAAGGTTCCCTGAGTTCTCCCAGAAAACTTCTGAGGTACCCCAGGCCATTAACAGTTAACATCTGTTTTTCTGAATCTTTTCAAAATCTAGGGAAAAGTTTTATCCAGCCTGCCTCTACAACTATCAGCCTATTTCCTGGAAGCATCTTTTTTTTTTTTTTTTTTAGTGAGGCAATTGGGGTTAAGTGACTTGCCCAGCGTCATACAGCTAGTAAGTGTCAAGTGTCTGAGGCTGGATTTGAACTTAGGTCCTCCTGAATCCAGGGCCAGTGCTCTATCCACTGTACCACCTAGCTGCCCCTGTCTTCATTTTCTAATCAGATGCTGACAAGTGACTGTTGTGGCCACCTCCACTTTCTCTCCTAGATTATTGGAACAAATGAGTCTTTTTCCACCCCCTAGTCATCTCAGGTGATGTAATCCTATGAACCCCAACCCCTCCATTTCACAGCACAGAGTGCCAAATGTTAGAAAGATTTTTCTTCCCTGCTTTGATCAGCCCTAGGCTCAGAGATGTCTGAAAGCTATTGATGATAGACACCAGAATGAATAGCTGCTAATTCCACATTTTCCTCTGTCACTATCAGACCAGAAGGAAGCCGCCACAGGAAGGGAGTGTGCTTCTGACAGATTTTCTCTGCTCTCAGGGCAGTCAGTCTCTTAGGAAGTGAAGTCATTTCTGTTTTAGAATTCTATAGGTGGACTGCTTCCGTTCAAGTTCTACTTTTGAAGCTTCATCACTGGGGGGTAGGTGGGGGAGGGCATAGACCGAGAGCCAGAAAAAGAATCTTCCTGGGCATCTCGATGCCTAACATCCTTAGAAGAGAAAACTGGGGCCTAGCAAGGCTGTGCCTTTGTCAAGGTCACACAAGTAGGAAGAAGTAGCAGAAACAGGATTCTGAAGCATGAGGTCCTTTCTTCTTTTTTTTAAATAAAAGTATTTTATTATTTTCCAGTTACATGTAAGAGATAGTTTTCAACATTTGTTTATATAAGATTTCCAATTTCAAATTTTTCTCCCTCCCCCCCACCCCCAGACAGGTAATCTGATATAGATTATATATAAGATAACATTAAACCTATTTCTGCATTAGTCATAAGAGAAGAATCAGAGCAATAAGGAAAAACCTCAAAAAAGAAAAACAACAGCCCCAAACCCAAAGAAATAGTATGGTTCAATCAGCATCCATATTCCACAGTTCTTCCTTTCTTCTTTCAGCAAGCATTTAGGAAGCACCTTTTCTGTGCCAGGCCCTGCACTAGGTGCTAGGGACACGAAGACAGAAAGGAAGGAATCACCACCTGCAAGGAGCATGTTCCGTCCTGGGGACTTGGAATGTGTGGAAACAATATGTATGTAAATCACTGAAGACAAAATAAACCCAAAGGAATTTCTAGGTTGGGGGCAGGGCACTGGCATTTGAAGACATCAGGAAAAGCTTCATGGAGGATATAGTCCATGGGCTGAGCCTTGAAGGTGACTAGGGATTTTAAGAGGCAGATGATTCCAGGCCAGGGGGACATCATCCTGTACAAAGGCAGGCCACTCCCTGCCACCCCCTGCCCCCACTCAAGCCTGACTTCTCTAAACTTCCATGCTCTAGTCAGTCAGACTTGAGTGCTGGAACGGTTCTTGGAGGTCCTTTTAAAGATGAGGGAACTGAGGCCTAGCAGTGTCATACACCTGATGAAAGGTCAGCCTGGGAGCTCCTTTAGGGCAGGGACTGTTTTGGCCTTGCTTTGTATCCCCAGCACTTCCTCACTGCTTTTTGCTTGTTGGCTTGTGTCTGGTGAACAGTAAGACTATCAGAGTGGGTGTGAAGGAAAGTGGCATGCTGCACAATAAACCTGGAAAGGCAGGTGGAGCCAGGTTGGGCAGGCTCTTAAATGCTAGCCTGAGACATTGGTATTGGATCCTTGAGGCAAAAGAGGGAGGCCCTGGAACTTCTTGGTAGGGTCTGCCAAGCCAGAGCAACTTCAAATAGAAGCCTGGTGATTGACTGAAGAAGTGCCTGACTCAGTTTGAAGATGTCATGATGAAAAGTCATGATGAAACCAGTATCATCTTCCCAGCCACCCAGATTTGAAGCTTCAGGATCCTCAGAGAATCATGGATTTAAGAGTTGGAAGCATTCTTAAAAGCCACCTCATCTAGATGCTCTCAGAAAAACCTAGAAAGACTTCCATGAACCGATGCAAAGTGAAACGAGTAGAACCAGGAGAATATTGTATACGGTAGCAGCAACATTATCAGACGATCAGTTGTGAATAACTTAGGGTTTTTTCAGCAACACAATGGTCCAACTCTGAATGACTTACGATGAAAAATGCTATCCATCCCCAGAGAAAGAACTGATGGAGTCTGAATACAGATCAAAGTGGACTTTTTAACTTTATTTTTCTTAGGTTTTTATTTTGGTCTGTTTTTTTTTACAGTATGACTAATATGGAAGTATTTTTGCATGAATACACATGTATAACCTATATCGAATTACCTGATTTCTCAATAAGGAGAAGGAGGGAGAGAATATGGAACTCAATCTTAAAAATGAATGTTGAAAATTGTTTTTACATATAATTTGGGGGGCAGCTAGGTGGCGCAGTGGATAAAGCACCGGCCCTGGATTCAGGAGGACCTGAGTTCAAATCCGGCCTCAGACACTTGACACTTACTAGCTGTGTGACCCTGGGCAAGTCACTTAACCCCCATTGCCCCACCAAAAAACTCAACAACAACAAACCATGTAATTGGGGTATATAAAATACTAAAAAAAAAAATTTAAAAGGTTGTGTCATGTGTACCCTAAATTGTATGAGATCAGGGAACTCTGGCCTAGTGAGGTTGAATTGCCATGTTGAGCTAAGATTCCAGCCTGGAGGTCTTTAGTAAACGTTTTCACCAAAATTGAACCCAAGGGCAGCTAGTTGGCACGGTGAGCACCTGCCCTGGATTCAGGAGGACCTGAGTTCATATCAGGCCTCAGACACTTGATACTTACTAGCTGTGTGACCCTGGGCAAGTCACTTAACCCCAATTGCCTCACCCCCCAAAATTAATTAATTAATTAATTAAATTGAACCCAAAGGCTATCTCTTTCCCATAAGAGACATTTCCTGATTACCTCTAGCTATTAGCACCAAGCCCCTGAAATGACTCTGTATTTATTGTCTACATATGTTGTATAGACTCCTGTGTTGTCTCCTTTGATAGAATGTAAACCCCTTGAGAGCAGAGACTTTGTCTTTTGTCTTTGTATCCTTGACAGAATATTGAGGGTGTTTCAGTTAGCTTTTGTTAAGTGTCCATTATGTGCCAGGCACTGTGCTAGGAGCTGTGATGCCCTTCCATACTGAGCTCTGCTGGAGAAGAGAGTGGAAGAAGAGAAATGGAGAGAGTGTTAGAAATAAGATGTGATTCCTTGACTGTATGCCCTTGCTTTGGTGTTAATGGCCTCTGGCTGCACTCAGAATAATCAGATATCATTTTTCTTAAGTTCCATAAAATAATTTTAGTTTACATAATGCCAAGTAAGCTTCAATTGTCTTTAAAAGTCATGCAAAAATTTGACTGTGGCAAATTAATATAGCATTGAAGAGAAATATAATAAACTAGAAAAGGCTTTGGAAATTAACACTGACTGATTTACTGTTAACTGTATTTTTTTCAGGGTAAAAAAAATCCCAATCCCAGTCAATATCAATGATAGTTTCTTTCTATGTGTTTGTTCTCTCTGTTGCAATGCATTCAACTTCATTGCTTGGAGCAAGTAGGGCTTATAGCTAGCTCTCTTCCTGTGGTGTTCATTTTTTCTGAAGAAGACTTCTTTCCCATTGATAAATTAAATTCAAGAGACAGAAATGAAAATGTTTGGAAGGATAGGGAGAGATGGAGTAAAATAGATGGGAAAAAAAACTAAAAATATTATAGCTTTCTCTCCAAATGATGGAGAAGACATCCGAACCATTTAAAAATGTGTTTGAAGGATTTGAGGAAGAAACAAGTTGTTGCAAGATGGCATGGATATGAATAAAGAAGAGTAATGGGATGAAATCATCAAGCCAAAGAATACACACAGGAAAAATTCCTAATTAGTGAGATCTTATTGTATATTAGACAGTGAAATAAATTGGAGAAGCAGTAGAAAACATTTGAAATGGAAACATGATTGGACAAAACCCTAGAGAATGTTCTGCCAGGAAAAATCCAATGATAATTCTCAGTGGATAGAACTTAATGAATCCGATTATTTCATTCTGGTCAGAGAGCAGAAAGTTGGAGAAGGAAGCCCTTGGGGCTAGGGAAGATCTGAGCCCCTTGCTCGGATGCTCAGCATGACCATATTCTTTGGTACCTCTTTCCCCCAAGTGAACCCTCAGTCTGCTTAGCAGCTTGTGTGTGGCCTTTGGCCACTTCTTGGAAGACACAACAGTAGTCCTTAAGTTCCTGTTTCAATGCTTGTTTGCATTTTATTCATATTTCATGATTTCTTTCATGAATCTGTTATGTTAGTATGGGTACTTTCTCCAATATGATTGCAACATGTTTATTATGCCTTCTCTCACCCTGCATAGCTCTTCTTTAGCCCATTGTCCTCCACATGGGGTCCAGTGCGCCAGCAGATAGGCCCTCCTTTACACCAGTGCATTGCCACCTTGTTGGTTTCTTGGCCTCTGCTTTGGACAATCAGACTAATGAAGTATAGGACTGGACCCCTGCTCACAGCTGTGTCTTTAAAAGCATAAGATGGGGGCAGCTAGGTGGTACAATGGACAAAGCACTGGCCCTGGATTCAGGAGGACCTGAGTTCAAATCCAGCCTCAGACACTTGACACTTACAAACTGTGTGCTAACCTTCATTGCCCCGCAAAAAAAAAGAAAAGAAGAAAAAGCATAAGACAAAATAATATAAGATTGCAAAAGAAATCAAATACAGTTATCAAGATATTTTTAAAAGCACTAGTTCACAGATGCCAGGTAAAGATCTTTTGCTCTATATTTCTTTACATTGTGTGGAAGAAATACCTGTGGAGCACATGGACTCATCAGTTTTTCCTCCTTTCCACTCTATAGCTAGCCTTCCTTCCTCTATGCTCCTTCTGATATACTTGCTAATATACTGCAGCCTACTTGTACCCATCATGTGCCTCTCTGTTGTCCTTTGGGTGACCCATGGCTTTAATTCTTTAGAGACTTGTGTTTCCTGACTCACAGCTATACAAAATTACCAGAAGAATATTGTTTTAAAAAGATGAGCCTTTGTTTCAGCTCGGTGCGGGGGGGGGGGGGTGTATAATTTCCCAAAGGCAATCCAGCCTACTCTCTCCTTCCTGTTAAATTTGGATCCCAGTTCATTGTCTAGCCACACTTTTTTGTCCAAGATATTATGTACTGATGGGCCTGTCCCTCCAATTGCATATAGTCATTATGCATCACTTGTTTCCCGCCCCCCAGGCCCCATTTGGACTGTTAAACTGAATTCTTGATGGATTATGAATCTTATGAGGTTCTCCAGTGTTCTGGGACTTTATGCAATCAACATAATTTGTAGTTGCAGTCTTTGCAAGCAGACACATTGGTAGGACCTCATCATCTATGGGGAATCCTTCTTTCGTTTGCACTGGATATCTGCCATGGCACTGGGAAACAATTTTTGGTGAGCATGTGACTTCCTGTTATATGCTTCACTTGGTATTCATGATCAGGGTAGAGGCAAACAAAAATTAATTATCAAGGAATACTGCATGATGTTAATGTATTCATAATTATACATTATTGAAGGAGAGCCTTTATTAGGGAGCATATTGCTCAACTGAATCAATTTTTTTAGAGTCAACAAACAAGACCCTAGATAACTAGGTAGCTACTAGCTAACTAGAGCTTACCCCCAACTCTTTGAATTTTATTTTCATACAGAAACAATAACACTTGATGTAGCCAAATTAAAACCTCTTTGTCTTTCATATCAGGGGAAATTTTTTTTGCCAATTTTCACCTCATTCAAATTGTTTGGTCCAATTATATTAACCAAAATCAAACATCCAATATATGTGAAAGATAAAGACCAACTCCCCTCTCCCCACCTAGTTGAAGATAGTGCAGTTTATCTCAAGTTCACTACAGAAATGTAAAAGCACAGCTCCTTTTCCTCCTTGTATTAACGTTAAAAAAAAAAAAGAACACAAATCAATTTCCAATGAATTGGTGACAAGAAGCAGGTGGAATCTTGAAATTCTTGTAAAAGCTACTGAACGATCTTTTCAATTTCTTTTGGGAGGGTCACCAGGATAGAAACAGTAACCCTAACCCCAGAATTTATGCTTCATGGGTATGTAGTTTCTGTAAATTGTTGGGTATTGTTCATCATGCCTTCTGTCTTTTCTTCTGTGTTGAGTGCTGGGAACACAAATAGAAGCAAGATAATCTTTATCCTCAAGAAGATTTCATTCTAATGGGGGAGGATAACAAAGTGGAGTTGAAAAGCAAGGCTCTTGAAAGGCCACCTATGTTCAGGTTAGGCAGCTGTTGAGAAGTCTGGAAAGTAGAGTAGTGAGTGACCTAGAGCATGGCCAGGGCCCCTCCTGAAATCTTGGGCTGGGTAGTCATTCATTAATCAGAAGAACAGAACTTCAGGGCAGAAATTTTACCAGAGTCTTGAATTCTCTACATTTGGGGGTTAGTTTTGTGACTCTAAAAGTGTGATCTGTTGTAAAATATTGTTTGTGAAAGCCTGCATACTCCCTTCTCATGTCTTCATCAAGAATGTCCTCAGTGCGTTCTTGTAAGGTTATGCAGAAATTGCAAAGTAGGTATATGAATCAGTGGTTATTAATATTTTCTTGGTCTAATTTTTTAAAAAAGTAATAATAAGGTCTGCAATTTTTTCCCATGTGTTTTATTATCCTTTCCTTTTTCATATGTCTTGAGAATCAAGCCTTCATCACCATCGAAATTATTCCCTCCAGCATGGAAACCCCTTATATATACTTCAGAAATGGTGATAATTGGGGCAGCTAGGTAGCACAGTGGATAGAGCACTGGCCCTGGAGTCGGGAGGACCTGAGTTCAAAACCGGCTGCAGACACTTAACACTTACTAGCTGTGTGACCCTAGGCAAGTCACTTAACCCCAATTGCCTCACCAAAAAAAAGAGAGAGAGAGAAATGGTGATAGTCTATGTCAATATCTATTCTTTTATCCATTTCCCATTTTGGGCATCACCAATTTTTTTACATAGGGTCAGGTTGGAGTTGACACAATTTTGTACCATATTTTCCATTTCTTTTTCTAATTTGGTATTTCTTTCTATTTTAGGTTCTAACAATAGGCTAACAGCATATATGTGTGTGTGTGTGTATATATATATATATATATACATATATATGTGTGTGTGTATGTATATTTTTACATATTATTTAAATGGCTCCCATATTAATAACTAATTTCTTTCATGGTATTGTTAGTACTCATCATGTCCAGTGCCTTATGATTTTCTTCTTGAAGAAAGTATGCATAATATGTTGTTATGAGGTTTTTGTATTATAGCCTACAAGCCTTTGGTCTCTCTCATTTGCCATATTCACCCATGGCCATTTTTGCATTGAAGTCCCTGAGTGTTGAGGTACATATTGATTTAATTGGAAAGGTCTTAGTGAGTCATCTATGGAATTTCTATACCTCTTCATTTTCTATGACAGGTATTGTCACTGAAGCTTTAATCATTTTCAAGGTAGTCTTTCTGTATATTCTCATCATAATCATTACAAGATAAAATGACTGTGTCCCATGAAATGTTTCTTGTTACCCTTAGATACACAATAATATCAACTCCACAAATTCTTTTATTTGCCTCTCCAGGAAAAGCCTGTGAATTATTCTAACTGGCAAGTTCCTTTTATTTTATGGCTTCATAGTGAAAATATCAAGAGAGATATGATTTAATTCCTCCAAAAATGTGTTTTCTTGTTGATCACTGGACAAGGGCCTCACATTTAGAATACTAACAGTTAATATTCTTTCTTTTTGTTTTTTGTGGGGCAATGAGGGTTAAGTGACTTGCCCAGGGTCACACAGCTAGTAAGTGTCAAGTGTCTGAGGCCGGATTTGAACTCAGGTCCTCCTGAATCCAGGGCCAGTGCTTTATGCATTGCGCCACCTAGCTGCCCCATCTAGCAGTTAATATTCATAAATTTTCTCAAAATTGTGCAATTCTCAGTGTTCCTTGCCCTCTTTCTGCCACTCTGACAATACCACTAAAGAGGTAGAAGGGAGTGACACAGACTAGAGAGTCATTCTGTATTTTTATCTTTTTTCCCTATTAATTATTGTGGTCAAGGAATTCATCAGCATGTGGCCAGCCAGTAATCTATTGCTGGGAGCACACATGGGAGTCTTCCAACATGGGAAAACCTGGCAGAGCCTCTAGTTCTCAAAAACCCTGGGTCATAATACCATGATGAGGCATCTAGTAGAACTTTGTGGAGTTTCAAAGATCTTCCATTTCTCTTGAAGGAAAGTATAGCTATCACCTTCTACATAGCTTTCTAGAGCTCAGGGTTGCTTCTATAATACAATGAAGCACCTGAGGAAGGCTTTAATGAATAAAATAAAGCCTAATAATTATTAAATCTACTAATAAGAATGAATCTTTGCAAGCTATACTTTCAAAAAATGGAATGTGTCAGCACCATCTAGTGGAAGTGTAGTTGTAGTGAATTCATGATGTCCAGTTGAGACCGAGGGTTATTATCAGATTTGTTCAGCTCTGATATAGAATATTAGAAGGAAGCTTGGGAATTTTCTAGTCCAACCTTCTAATTTTATGTATGCGGAAACAGAGACCTAGGTGGGTTTTTAAAAAGCCTTGACCAAGGTGCAATGGGTAGCATTGGACTTAGGGTCAGGAAGACCTGAGTTCAAATCCAGTCTTGGCCACTAGCTGTATGACCCTGGGCAAGTCACTTAATACCCTCCCCCCAGTCGTAGTTTCCTCATCTGCAAAATGAGTATAATAATAGCACGTCATAGAGTTGTGGTGAGGGTCACATGAGATATTTTTTAAATTCTATGAAGACCTTAAAGTATTATAGAAATGGTAGTTATGAAGATTTTTGTTATGATGTCTCATTTAATAAAAATAGAGGCTCGTTAGAACTCATGTCTTAGAAGAGTTTCTCTAAAGGAAACAGGGATCCAGTTAAGTCATTAATCACTTCTAAAGAACACAGAAATTGAGCATTCATAGAATCATGGATGGCACCTGAGAGACCAGAGGTCTTGAGAACTGGAAGAGATTATATACTAAAAAGCTAATGTTAAGGCTAAAATTCTAGCTAGTCTGTCTAAAATATCTAATGAGTGGTCGCCAATAAATTATAAGCTTTAGCAAGAGTTAGGCTTTTAAGCATTTATTAAGGAGAATAAGAATTTGGTAAAGAGACAGAGAAAGGCCTACATTCATCTATCTATTAAAGGGAGAGCACATTTCTAGCTCCGCTCTTCGCCAGAGTCCACAGGAAAGAGAAGAGAGTCAGAGCGCCAGGCTCCCCCTTCTTCCTCCCACAAGCAAACATCACTTCCTGACGCCAAAGAAAAGACGCATGGTCTTGCCCTCAAAGACCTTCACCTCATGGGCGGAGCTCTTCTACAGTGAGTCTCCAGCAGGTGGCATCTTTCCAATCGTTACACTAAGAACCCCTAGGTTAAGGGATTCAAACCCAGGTATTTTGATTACAAAGGCAGTGCTTTCCCCACTATACTATACCTCCTTCTTATCTAATCCAACCCAATTTTATTTTACAGATGAAGTGAGAACCAGTATGGTATATATGGACTTGGAGTCCAAAGACCTGTGTCCAAGTCCTAGCTGTTTGACCTTGGACAAGTCATTTATGTTCTCTGAGTTTTGGGTTGTTCTTTTATAGAAGGAAGGGATGGAACTAGATAAGAAGGCTTTGTTGAGAGGAATAATGTTCAGTCTCATGCCTTTGTTTCATTACTATGTCATACAGTTGGCTCATATTAAGCTCGTAGTCCACTAAACCCCCCAGATAATTTTCATGTAAACTAATGTCTAGACAGCCCACCTTTATTCTGTATTTGTGCAGTTGATTTTTTGGAACCCCAGTCTGTGTCTTTACATTTATACTTCTGTGGCTCTATGATTTTGTGGAGGTGAGTATATTCTATTCATTCTTATAAAGTACAGCCTGGCCGTGCCTTTTTATCCCATGTAGTTTCTCATTCCTTTCCTTCCATATAGCCTTCATAAATGATTTACTCAATCTATGACAAGCTGTCTTCTGGGTCCTCATATTTTGTAAATGTCAGTAATGCACTTCACTTGTCCATTTGTTATTATTTCTCACTCTTGCTGTGGGACTGACTGGCCCACTTCCTTTTTTGGTTGCATGAGTCATGGGTAATACGTTCTGTGCCATTTCTTGTGTAAGCCATTTTCGGCAACATGTTACTTATACTTGCTGCTTGTACGATGCCTACTGGGTCACTTGCAGCTGTGATATTTTTTGATTTTTGATATCACAGTGTTCCATGAATTATAGCCATGTATAGCATGAGAAGGAGAATATTATTGTCATAAAGATGTTTTTTGGCATTAGGGAGGTTTCTGCAATCACTGAAAGCATTGTTCAATTTCCCAAATGTAACAATAACTGGTCTCTTCTCTCTTTCACTCCTGGGTCCAATTCACTGTCTCTCTGCAATACCTGTGTGCAAACACACACACACACACACGTATGCCATCATCTGGTCAACAGGCATTCTTTATCCATTTGGTTTTTCTTGTGTGGATTACTAGACCAGTCCCTTGATTAGTCATGCATCTCATTGATGTGGCCCTTTAATGCTCTGGGACTTGATACAATCAGCATATTGTTATCTGCAAAACAAACAAACAAACAAACAAATCTGGAGAACCTCACAATCTATATGGATCTCTTTTCCATTTGGATTCTTATTATTGTAGAGCATGTCCTACATGTTGAACACCTTGGGAAGACATGTTATTCACTGTTTTATGCTACATTTAATTCAAATAGAGGATCACTGAACAAAGTTCTCTGTGACTGCATCAGGAATCTTATATGATGCTAAGGTATGGGCAACACTTTGATGGAGGAGAGCTTTTAAGGCTGTATTTTATACTACCTAATCTACCTAATCAAATAGGTTTTTTTTAATCAATAAACATAGTGTGATTTTATACTCTCAATTAATTGTGTGACACTGCAGATGTGGTCTGCTATAAAGTTTAGTCTGTTAGAGCCTGGTTGTTCCCTTCACATCTTCATCAAAGCTACTCGTATGTGCATGAGCCAAACTACTCTCAAAGATTTTTTAGAGGTGAGAAAGTCGATAAATGAATGGGTCAGTAATTGCTGATGTCTTCTTGTGATTTCTTTCTTTTTTGCAGAGGAGGATTGTAAAACTGTGTTTCAAAAATATGTCATTCTGGGATCTTCCTCTCTTTGAGATCTTGAAAATTAATCCCTGAGAGGTGTTAATAATCTTGTGTTGCTTCAAGCAAGGGTGTAGTATCCATGTGGCTACTTAGGTCCAGCAGCTTTTCCCAACTTCTTTGAGTGCTATTTCTTCTTCCTCTTATAGTACTTCCTCTTATAGATACTGAGGTGTTAGCCTAACTGGAGCAGTTAGACCATTGTGATCACTTGAAAAACCTCTGGTTTTCTGGACCTAGCCTTTCTTTGAGACAGGTTGGCTCAGCCTTAGTCTTTATTGTATGAAGGGCCCAGATTTGCTCCCCACCCCACCCTACCCCTAGATGATATAGTCACAAGATGTAATCACAGATGCTGAGGTTTTAAGGTGTTAAAACCCTATTATCCCTTTATGAAGTATAAGCAGCCCTTTGAATTGGAAGGGAGCAATGTCACCTCCTTGCATAGCTTTAAATAGCTAAGCCCTGGAGCTAGAAGTTTGAGAGCTCTGAGGCTGATGAGAGAGCCAGCAGTGGGAAAGAATCCAGCTCTTTACCTCTGCAGGGAAAGGAGAAGGGGGTTTTCTCCCAGAGGAAGACTATCTAGCAGTTGCAGGATCAGTTCAAGAGTGTTTGAGACCCAGATAAGGAAGCAGTGACACCCCCTTCGGACAGACATGGATACAAAGAGGTGGTAGCGCTTGAGGCTGTAAGGCCCTCCAAGGAGTATCGCCCCCTGGAGGCAGGGAAGAGGATAGGTTATGGACTAAAGAGAGAACTAACACTGGCCATGAAGAAGTGAGCTGCAAGGAGGAGAGAATGAAGAGAGAGAGAGGGGGGGGGGTCTCTGAGGCTCTGCAATTCTGGAGTGGTGAATTGCTTTGACAACAAGGGTTTCCTACATGTGTCCCTCGCATTGTACTCTATGCCCATGCTTCCCGCAAATTCTTTGGGTATTCTTAATGGGAGAGTGCACCCTGTCTTTAAAGTAAATGTCTTTTAAGAGCAAATCGTGTCTTCTGGCCTCCCTCCTGTCCCACCAAGGGGACATCCCTCTAGATATCTTGAATGAAGCTGAATGCCTTCCCTTGTGCTGACTAAAAGCCTCTTATTTTTAACATCATTGTCCAGTCTACCTTGTCAATGGAGGCCTCGAAGTCCCTAAAGCAGCTGTTAACTCTTTTTTTTTTTTTTGCGGGGCAATTGAGGGTTAAGTGAGTTGCCCAGGGTCACACAGCTAGTAAGTGTCTGAGGCAGGATTTGAACTCAGGTCCTCCTGAATCCAGGACCGGTGCTTTATCCACTGTGCCACCTAGCTGCCCCCCAGCTGTGAACTCCTGACTGGCACTCTTGTCCCTGGTGACCAGAGATTAATGTAGAAACACTGGCAGATGTTTTGTTTCACTTCTATTTGTTCTTTCCATTTTCATCAATATTGTGAGCCAGGATGATGGTGGAACTGGGGAGACCACAAATTAACACCTCTACACATTCCCATACCACCCGTCAGGAATGGTGTGAGCAGGGGAGCGGTGGTGCAGAGGAGGGGCACTTGAGACCCAACTCTGGGCTCTTCGGGCAAGAAGAACACAAAAGTAGTTTTTAGGACTTTGTCGGGGGGGGGGGGTGTGTGTGCTCCTGACACCTCGCCAAACCTCCTTCCCAGCAGCTTTTAGGTGTTTCTATCTTCTGGAATTTTTAACCACTTTGGGAACTGATTTTATGGGTGGTGGTGGTGATGGTATTTGAATTTTCATTATTTGTTTGAACCCTTGGGCTCTGAGTAACCCCATCGAATCAGATGTGGAATAACAGATTGGACCATTGATAAATACTCTTGTGTGTGTGTGTGTGTGTGTGTGTGTGTGTGTGTGTGTGTGTGTGTGTGTGTAGGGGATTTGGGGGGGATGGGCAGACCGAGTAATCTAGCTTAGATGAGCCTCAGGTCAAGTTTTCTATAGGCTCATGCTCTACTTTGAGACTTTTTGAGGTTTTCTGAGATAATTGCTTGTAATCTTCCATCATCCTCCTGTATGATGTTTTGAAAGTGAGCTTGTACTCTGAACTGAGGTTGCCCTTGGTTACCAGGCCTCCCTGCTGAGAAAGGAGATCTTGTTTACTGGCCAAGGCTGTTTCTGGGCTTTTTGGGCTTCCCTGCAGCAGTAATCATTTTATTCTGATTATTGCCATTTCTTAGAGATGTTTAACCTCTGAGACCCATTTCCTGTTTTTGCAAATCACCAGCTTACTTAAATAGGTCCCTGTGGAGCTGCTGTGGTTGTATGCCATCTTTCTTCTTTCTCCTACTTTGTTTATCATTTTAATCTTTGCTCATGATCTGAGTAGACAGATAACTGATAGCTGACTCTGAAATGACTTCAGCTCTCTTCTTGAAGAAAGTATTCTTTTTATTTAACATGAGGATTTTGAACCATCTCCAAGCCTTTGACTTCTTTCGTTTCCTAATCTGAAGCATATTTGTCAGTATTGTATTGAAGGGGCAGAGTATGAAGGTAAGTGTTAGGAGGTTTTCATTAGCTTCTTTATAGAATTTTAATTCTTGTTCAATATTGGCAACAGGTGTTGGTATATGAGCTCTGATTATCTTCATGGGAATCTTTTTGGTTTTGCCCACAATGAACACTGTAATTTGTTGTTGCCTTTGGGTGCCAAATGAAACCAGCTCCTCTATTCACCTTTCTGAGTCCACCTTGTGAGCTATCCTTCTATGTGACTACAATTTGCACATGGTACTCCATCTCCTGACTTTGTCCTTTTACTGACTGTCCCACATGCCTGAAATGTCTTACCCTCTCACCTCCATCTTCTGGCTTCCTTCAAGACTCAGTGGGAATCCCACCTTCTGCAAGAAGTCTTTCCTACCCCCAGTGCTAGTTCATTTCCTCCGAAATGACCTTTCACTTGCTATATGTGTGTGTATGTGTGTGTGTGTGTGTGTATATATATATATATATATATATATATATATATATATATATATATATATATATATATATATATATATATATACACACATACATATATACATATAAGATGTGTGTATATATCATATATGTACACAGTTGTTTGCATGTTATTTGCTCCATTAGAATATGATCTCTATTCAGGTATTTTCACTGGTTGTCCCCCATACCTGGAATGCTTTCTCTTCCTCTGCTCCACCTGCCAAATAGAAGATTTTATATTTGATCCTGGAGGTGACAGGGAGCCACTGGAGTATGAGTAAAGCAGTGACATGATCTTTAGGAAGATCAATTTGACAGCTGAATGGAAGATGGACTGGAGTGGAGAGAGACTTTAGGTAGCCAGATGTACTGGAAAAGTCTAGGTGTGAGCTGATGAGGGCCCGCACCAGGGTGATAGCAGTTTCAGAAGAGAGAAAGGGGCATATTCAAGAAATGTTGCAAAGGTAGGATTGATAGGATGTATGAGTAGAGAAAGGAGGGGTTGGATACAAGAGATGTCATAAAGTTACATACAGCAAAATTTTATCAACTGGTTGGATATATTGGGAAGGGAGAGTGAGGAATCAGGGATGATGCCAAGGTTACAAACCTGGGAGCGTGGTGGTGCCTTAGCAACATCCAAAAAGTTTGGTAGAGGGAATGGTTTGTGGGAAAAGATCATGAGTTCAATTTTTGACTTGTCGAGTTTAAGATGTTTCTGGGATATCTAGCTTGAAATGTCCAATAAGCATTTAGCGATGGGAGATGACAGCTTAGCACCTAGTTGGTGAAAAATTTTTTAATTAAAATTGAAAATTACTGGATGGGCTGGGGTGTTCATGGGGAACACCACCCCAGGATATTCCATATCTCCCTACCCCCACCCCAGGTGTACTTACTTTGTGTAAGTTTCTCAGCCTTGGTCTGGGGTAATTGACCTAGTTAGAAAAATTCCCTTTTCTGACTTTGAATGTACTCCTTTTCCTTTTTGGATCCTTGGGCTTGTGGCATGTTTAGAAACTTGACAGAAGGCACAAACAAAAACAATGCAACCAAAATTAGAAGGAAAGCAGAAAACTAGGAAACAATTTTTATAGCCAGTGTTTCTGATAAAGGCCTCATTTCTCAAATATACAGAGAACTGAATCAAATTTATAAGAATACAAGTCATTCCCCAATTGAGGAATGGTCAAAGGATTTAAACAAGCAGTTTTCAGATGAATAAATTAAATTTATCTATCAGTCATATGAAAAATGTACAAATCACTATTTATTAGAGAAATGCAAATTAAAACAATTCTAAGTTACTACCTCATACCTATCAGAGTAGCTAATATGACAAAAAAGGAGAGTGAAAAATATTGGAGAAGATATGGGAAAATTGGAACACTAATGCATTGTTTTTTTTGTTGTTGTTTTGTTTTGTTTTGTTTTGTTTTTTTGCGGGGCAATGGGGGTTAAGTGACTTGCCCAGGGTCACACAGCTAGTAAGTGTCAAGTGTCTGAGGCCGGATTTGAACTCAGGTACTCCTGACTCCAGGGTTGGTGCTTTATCCACTGCGCCACCTAGCCGCCCCCAACACTAATGCATTGTTGAAGTTGTGAACGGATCTAACCATTCTGGAGAGCAATTTGTAAATATGCCCAAAGGGCTATATAATTTTGTATACCTTTTGAGCCACCAATAGCACTACTAGGTCTGTATCCCAAAGGACCTACATGTACAAAAATATATATAGCTGCTCTTTTTGTGGTGGCAAAGAATTGGAAATTGAGAGGATGCCCATAAAGTGGGAAATGGCTGAACAAGTTGTGGTACATGAATGTAATGGGATACTATTATGCTATAAGAAATGATGACCAGGCAGATTTCAGAAAAACCTGGAAAGACTTAAGTAGACTGATGCTGAGTGAAGTAAGCAGAACCAGGAGAACACTGTACATGGTAACAGATAGACTTAGCTCTTCTCAGCAATGTAGTGATACAAAATAATTCCATAGGACTCATGTTGGAAAATGTTCTCTATATTCAGAAAAAGAACTGTGGAATTTGAATGCAGATTGAACCATGCTATTTTCACTTTGGGAGGTTTTTTTCCTTGTTTTTTTCCCTTTTGTTCTGATTCTTCTTTAACAACATGACTAATGGGGAAATATGTTTAACACAATTGTACATATATTACCTATATCAGATTGCTTGCTGTCTTGAGGAAGGGAGGGAGAAAAATTCAAAACTCAGAATTTTACTAAAATGAATGTTGAAAACTATTTTAACATGTAATTGGGGAAAAATAAATTACTATTAAGAAGAAATAAAAAAAGACTTGGCAGAAAGGTCCCTTTGTATGTATGGAGTTTACTACCACAACACTAGCCTTGGGCTCTTTCTAGGTGGCCTAACTAAACTTGGAAGTTTGATAATTTGGGGTCATCTAGTAGCAGTTGAGAATACCTCGCAGTCTAAAATTATGATATGCCACTTCAGAGAAACCAAGGGAACAAGAAACCAACCATTGATATTCCTTTTTCGAGGGTTTTGAATTCTGAATCACCTCATTAGAATCACTGGGGGCTGTTGATCCCAGAGATAGTGCAGTATGTACTATGACTTTGTAGTTAAAATAGGACCCTGGGGGGGGCAGGGTCCTACGTGTTCCCCCTCCCTTTGTAACACAGAGTTTCTATATAATCTTGGGGAAATCATTTCATCAGGGAGCCTCTTGTTTATTCAATTGCAAAATGTAATTCATAGTGCCTCACGGGAGTTTTGTGAAGCTTAATTAATAAGTGTTGCTAATGAAGTTTGATATTCTCTGATTAAAGCATCTGTTTATTTTTATTATTGTGTATTTCTATTTCTTAGTCTGTCAAAATATGTACATTAAGTAGTCTCTTGTAAATGTGAATTTTAAAAAATAACAATAATACTGATTGATTAGAATGTACTAAAAGGAAAAGAAATCCTAGCATAATAGTCTTAATTGAGTTAATATCTTCAAAGGGAATTGTGATTTACATCAATTAGAAAGGGGTTGCTTTTGTACTATTGACGTTCATATGCTAATTAATGACTAATCTCAGTTATTGTGTGAAATTTTCAAAAATTTACTGTACAGTAGTGTTAGCCTATGCCTTTGAGGCTGTGCAAGAACATATAGAATTTGGAATAATAGAATGTTTCTTTTTAATTTGTAGCCAAAGCTATGAGATTGGAAAGCTGGATAAGAACAGTTCTATTGGACAAGAAATGCAGGTAAAGAATGTGCTAAGGAATTCATAATTTGATTAAATACTGCAGTTATATAACAGTTATAAAATTATAGTAGTTGCCTCTAAGTTACTGTAAAGGGTTTAGGGGTGACAACATTGTTTAATAACAAAACTTTGATAAATTATTTTTTATGACAGAATGCATCTTTACAGTCACCCAGGTGGGTGAAAGATACAGAGAATATACACCTCACTGTGCCTATTGCCTTTGAAAGAATTAATCTCCTCTTAGGAGTTTCACAACACACATTTGTTCTCTACAGATCCTCATTGTGGCATCCACTGGCTTCTAGTTTGCTCTTTTTCTCATCTCAAGGAAGTTCAGTACCTGGCTTGATTCATCCGCTCCTCTCCCATCTCTGTGCTCAGACTTTATGATTCCATAACTGGTGTCGCTAGCCCTTCAAATGTTCATTCAGCTCCACTAGACCTTTGCCTTTTCTTTCTTTCAAGAAAGAAAATAATCATCTTAAAACAATTAGACTCTTAAACTCTGAGGTTAATTTCTCTGATCGTAATCACCCAACTTTCCATCTCTCCCTTTGCCTTACTCTTCCTAATTGTTTTTTTCATTCTTACTGTAACCTTGACCTTCCTTCATCTCCCAGTCATCTCCCTTCATAGCCCTTGCTCTGGCCTCACTTTCTTCTGTTCCGATTCTTGCCCCTAAAGTTAACTACTTCAATTCTACCTTGCTTTTCACCTATGAATATCTTGTATCCTTGTCCTGACTCCCCTAATGCTTTGTCATCATCATTCAAAACTGGTATGCCCATGAATGTTGAAAACACCTATTCTTGAATATTGAAATTCCCCCTTTCTGAACATAATATCCTTCTGCCTCATTTCCTTAGCGCCTTGTCCTACTGTCCTTTACATTCTCAAGCTCCAACCAAGGATCATCCCCATAATCCACAGGCTTTTAAATGTTGTTGGAAGACATTATGCAACCCTGCCATCTGAGTTCACCACAAATGCATGCTGTCTAATCTCTGGTTGGCCTTTTCTGTGGCACAAAAGTCTTTTTCTTTCCTGATTGATATTCATTCATTCATTCATTCATTCATTCATTCTCTCTCTCTCTCTCTCTCTCTCTCTCTCTCTCTCTCTCTCTCTCTCAATGGGGCAATGAGGGTTAAGTGACTTGCCCAGGGTCACACAGCTAGTAAGAATCCAGGGCCGGTGCTTTATCCACTGCGCCACCTAGCTGCCCCCTTTCCTGACTGATTCTCTATCATGTTCTCTGCAGTGATTGTTCCAAACCTTTGCCACTCTCCTTAAATCTTCCCCTCTACCACCTCCATTCTTCTTTTTTTTTTTTTAGTGAGGAAATTGGGGTTAAGTGACTTGCCCAGGGTCACACAGCTAGTAAGTGTTAAGTGTCTGAGGCCGGATTTGAACTCAGGTACTCCTGACTCCAGGGCTGGTGCTTTATCCACTGCACCACCTAGCCGCCCCTACCACTTCCATTCTTTAAGCAGATAGTTTCACTACTGGGGCCATCCTGACAATGTAGAACTCAACCTGGATTTGGTATCTGAGGACCTGGGTTCAAATCTCAGCTCCGATACAAGCTATATGACCTACCTAGTCCATCACCTTTTCTGAGCCTCAGGCCCTATCTGTAAATGAAGGAGTTGGAAGAAATGGCTTCTCGGGTCTAACAATCCCATCAATCTACTTCACTGAGAAAATCAAGGGCATCTGTTGTACAGTTCCTTTCTTCTACTCAGCACTTTAGTCCCTTTCTCCATGATCATTTGGCCCCTCTTTCTTTTTGCCAGTCCCAGAGGATAAATTGACCTTTCTCTTTGTAAATGTTAACCCTTCTACTTTTTTTTCTTTTTCTTTTTTTGGCGGGGCAGTGAGGATCAAGTAACTTGCCCAGGGTCACACAGCTAGTAAGTGTCAAGTGTCTGAGGCCGGACTTGAACTCAGGTCCTCCTGAATCCAGGGCCGGTTCTTTATCCACTGCAGCACCACCTAGCTGCCCTCCCTTCTACTTTTTAAAATTCAATTTTTATATTATTTTCAGCTTCAAATTCTCTCCTCCTCCCTTAGCCATTGACATGGCAAGAGTAACAGAGCCCATTAAAAATTATAGCTAACATTTATATAATGCTTACCAAGTGCCAAGCACAGTGCTAAGTACTTTTACCATTCTTATTTCATTTGATCCTCACCACAACCCTGGGAGGTAGGTGCTTTTATGATCCCCATTTTAGTTTAGTTGAGGAAAAAGAAGTAGTCAGAGATTAAGTTACTTGTCCAGGGTCACACAGCCAGTAAGTGTCTGAGGCTGGATTTGAATTCAGGTTGTCGTGATTTCTAGGCCTAGCATTCTAGCCACTGTGGCACCTAACTGCCTATATGTATAGTCATACAAAACATTCCTGTGCTAGCTCCGTAAATTAAAAATTAAATAAAATAGAGCAAAAGAAAAGAATAAAGGAAAATATGCTTTAGTCTTCCTTCTGAGTCCATCAGCTCTCTGCAGATGTTTCATTTTGAGTCTTTTGGAATTATGGTTGGTCATTGTATTGATAAAAGTTCCTAAGTCTTTAGAAACTTTAGGTCTGCTTGTCTTTACAATATTGTCATTATTGTATATATTGTCCTACTTATTTTGCTCACTTCTCTCTGTATCAGTTCATACAAGTCTTTCCAGGTTTCTCTGATATTGTCCCTTTCATCATTTCTTACAGCATAATAGTATACCATCACAATCATATACCATAATTTGTTCACCCATTCCCCAGTTGATGGGCATCTCCTTAGTTTCTAATTCTTTGCCACCACAAACAAAGCTGCTATAAATATCTTTGTACATAGGGTCCTTTTCCTCTTTCTTTGATTGCTTTGGGATTATAGATCTAGCAGTAGTAATGCTAGGTCAAAGGGTGTATGCAATTTAATAGCTCATTGAGCATAGTTCCAAATTGCTTTCCAGAATGGTTAGACCAGCTCACAGCTCTACCAATAGTGCAGTACTGTACCTGTTTTCCCACAGCCCCTTCAGCATTTGTAATTTTCTTTTTTTTGTCAATTTAGCCGATTTAATGGGTATAAGGTTGTACCTTAGAGTTGATTTAATTTTCATTTCTCTAATGAATGATTTAGAGCATTTTTTTCATATGGATATTGGTAGCTTTGATTTCTTCCTCTGAAAACAGCCTATTCACATCCTTTGACCATTTATCAATTGGGGAATGGCTTTTATTCTTATAAATTTCAATCGGTTCTCTATATAGCTTAGAAATGAGACCTTTATCATAGAAACTTGCTGCAAGGATTTCTCCCCCGCCCCCAATTTCCTGTTTATCTTCTAATTTTAGCTGCATTAGTTTTGTTTATGCAAAAATTTTTGAATTTTATATAACCAAAATTGTCCATTTTGCCTCCTATGAAATTGTCCATTTTGCCTCCCTCTATGTCTAACTTGGTCACGATCTTTTCCCCTATCAATACCTGATGGACAATTTCTTTCATGATCCTCTAATTTGCTTATGATATCACCCTTTATGCCTAAGTCATGTACTCATTTGGTACTTATCTTGGTATAAGATATTATTACGAGAAGTGAGATGTTGGCCTATGCCTCATTTCTACCAGAAAGTTTTCCCAACAGTTTTTGTTGAATACTGAGTTCTTGCCCCATAGCTGAGGTCTTTATAACCCTTCTGCTTTTGCCCTTGATCCTATCCCCTCACCATCTTTTCCAGGAGCTTGCTCCATTGATTATTTTCTTCATTTCACTTTCAATCTCTCTCTACTTGTCTCCTTCCTATCCTGCTGCCTTCAAATCTGCTTAGTTCTCTCAAGTTTCAGCAAATAGGTATATCTTTTTTCCTGTTTGCATATGGCATAGCTGGGTTCTTTGTGGAGCCTCGAATCTGCTTTTCTTCAGCAGGTCCATCCGGCCTGTTAGTTCCCAATGCGGATGCTGCTGCCAGCTGTCTCTAGGACACCGATAAAAAAGCCTGGATCCTCTGGCCCCTTTGAAGATTTCCAGGTCTTCCTTTGGCTGTGGCAGGGAGTGGGTGGGTGAGAAGGAAGCCTTAGCTGGGGCTCTGCCCCACTCTTCCTCCCACAGTAGATTTCTTCTCAGGGCTTTAGCTGGAATGCTTTTTCTTCTCCACTCTGCCAAGCACTCGAATCTCTCAGGCCTAAACTGCCTTGGTCGTCTATAAACTACTCACAGTATGAGCATTTACTCAGCCAACCTGAACATACTTCCTGCCACTCCTTTTGGTCTAGGGAATTTTCTTTATTTAGTCTAAAGCCAGGATTCTCAGCTCTCTCTGTGTCCTGGCAAGCATTCTGGTGCAGAATCAGGTTTTTAGGTATATAAAATATAAAGAGGGGGCAGCTAGGTGGCGCAGTGGATAAAGCACCGGCCCTGGATTCAGGAGGACCTGAGTTCAAATCCGGCCTCAGACACTTGGCACTTACTAGCTGTGTGACCCTGGGCAAGCCACTTAACCCCCATTGCCCAGCAAAAAATAAAATAAAATATAAAGAGTTTACAAAAGGAACTATCAGAATATGTGTGTATATGTCTATATATGTGTGTACACGTAAATATACACACATGCATGCATATATTCACACATAAACACATGCATACACACATGCATCTATTATATCTCAAGTTCAGGGAGCCTAGGTTAAGTAGCCCTGCCTCTGACTGGTTGATTCAGTAGAGATGGAATCTCATCTTGTTAAGGTATCAGGGCTTAGCATTTTGACACTTAACATTTTTGTCACTTTATTTTATTTTATTTTTGTTTATTTTTGTGAGGCAATGAGTGACTTGCCCAGGGTCACACAGCTAGTAAGTGTCAAGTGTCTGAGGTCGGATTTGAACTCGGGTCCTCCTGAATCCAGGACCGGTGCTTTATCCACTGTACCACCTAGCTGCCCCCTTTCACTTACTTTAAATGGGGGTGGGATTATGTAATTGATTTATTCACTGGCTCCCAGTCCTTAGAAATAAAAAGGATGACGTACCATACTGCCAAAAGGATTCTTTATAGAGCTATATAGAACCATAACAATTTTCAAGTTGGAAGACCAAAAGGTCCAGAATTTCAAGGAGAATAATGAGAAAAGTAGGCATTAAAGTGGCCTTGAACTACCAGACCTCATAAAACAAACCCTATTTCATACCAGGTTTTGTAGAAAGAAGTTGATTATCTGAACAGATTAAGTAGATAAGATTCAGGAGCAATGATGTTAAATAAACCTGAGGATAGGGCAGCTAGGTGGCCCAGTGGATAGAGCACGGGCCCTGGAGTCAGGAGGAAGGAGTCCAAATCCGGCCCCAGACACTTACTAGCTGTGTGACTGTGGACAAGTCACTTAACCCTGATTGCTTTAAAGAAATGAGCCTAGGGGGCAGCTAGGTGGTGCAGTGGATAGAGCACCGGCCCTGCAGTCAGGAGTACCTGAGTTCAAATCCGGCTTCAGACACTTAACACTTACTAGTTGTGTGACCCTGGGCAAGTCACTTAACCCTAATTGCCTCACTTAAAAAAAAAAAAAAGAAAAAGAAAAAGAAAGAAATGAGCCTGAGGACACACCAACTAATGGGATAAGGACTCTTTATTTCACACAATTTTGTGTGACAACTGGAAATTAGGGTCCTGTATAAATTAGACCCATATATCTTACATCGTTTATCACAATAAGTTCCCAATGAATGCATGACCTAAAAAGGGTCAGAGAAATCTTTCCCAACTAGAGGAAGAATTCTTAACTAAACAAGGGATAGAGGTAATTATAGGAGATAAAATGGATGATTTTGATTACATAAAATTGAAAGACTTTTGCACGATCAATATAGTTAAGATTTAGAAGAACAACATTTGCTACTTGTATGACCTTGGGCGAGTCACTTAACCCTCATTGCCCTGCAAAACAAAACAAAACCCAACAGTTAACTAGGGAAAAAAATCTTTGTAGCAAATTTCTAGTAGTATATAATATCCAAGATCTATGGGGAATTGTTAACAAATATGTATAAAAAAAGCACCATTTTAGGGGCAGCTAGGTGGTGCAATGGATAGAGCACTGGCCCTGGAGTCAGGAGTACCTGAGTTCAAATCCGGCCTCAGACACTTAACACTTACTAGCTGTGTGACCCTGGGCAAGTCACTTAACCCCAATTACCTCACCAAAAAAAAAAAAGCACCATTTCTAAAGAGAAAAATGACAAAAGGACAAGAACAGTTTTCAAATGTGTAATGTCAACAAAATGAAAGAATGTTCCATGTCTCTAATAAAAAGAGAAATGTAACCAAACAACTCCAAGGTTTCATGGCCATTTGAAGAAGCATCCATGACAGCCATGCTTAACTGAAACCTTGGTCCAGTCTTCAACTGCCTGGACCACTTCACCTCATCCTCATGTACGTACTCCTTTTCAGCTCCACCTTTAGACTGTATGTTCTTTGAGGGCAGGGATTAAATCTGTCTTTCTTTTTGCTTATATTTGTATTCTGTTAAGTGCCTCCTATATCTAACCACTAAACTCTGGGGATACAAAAAGGCAAAAAATGGTCACTGCCCTCAAGATTATAATCTAAAGAGAAAACAATATGCAAACAAATATATATAAAGCAAGATGTGTGTGTGTGTGTGTGTGTGTGTGTGTGTACGATAAATAGGAAATAACAGCAAAGTCAACAGAATTCAGAGGGATGGGGCAGGGGCAGCTAGGTGGTACAGTGGATAGAGCACCGGCCCTGGAGTCAGGAGGACCTGAGTTCAAATCTGGCCTCAGACACTTAACACTTACTAGCTGTGTGACCCTGGGCAAGTCACTTAACCCCAATTGCCTCACTAAAAAAAAAAAAAGAGGGATGGGGAAAGGCGTTCTGTAGAAGGTGGGGTTTTAGCTGGGACTTAAAGGAAGTGAAGGGAAAACACTCCATACCTGGGGGACAGTCAGAGAGAGTGCCCAGAGCCAGAGCTGAGAGAGAAAGAGCATCTTGTCTTGTTCGTGGAACAGCCAGTAGGGCAGTGTCACTGAATTGAAGAGTACATGGCATAGAGTGAGGTAGAAGAAGACTGGAAAGGAAGGAGGGGCAGGTCACACGGGGCTCTGAAGGCCAAACAGAGCCTTTTGTATTTGCTCCTGGCGGTGATAGGGAGCCACTGGAGTTTATTGAGTAAGGTATGACATGGTCAGACCTTCATTTTATGAAAATCCCTTTAATAGCTGAATGGCAGATGGATTGGACGGGGGAGAGACTTGAGGCACAAAGACCCCCACCCCAGCAGACTCGGGCAATAGTCCAGGTATGTGATGATGATAGCCTGCCAAAGGGTTTGGCAGTGTCGGCAAGAAGGGGGTGTGTTCAAGAGATGTTATGAAGGTAAAAATGACAGAACTTTCAGGCCTCTGCTGGGACAGACCTGATTCTGGCCTTTCTGATGGTTCAGGCTCAGGATTGGAACCCAATGAAACACGCATGGACCATTTAACATTGGACAAGAGTTTACTCAACCACACGGACACTTCCTTTGTCCTTTCCCTTAAACCCCAACCCAATTCAGCAAATCATCTGGGAGGAGTTCACATCCCTAATTCTGTAAAGTTCTCTGGGCTTCTGGGGAGGTTCAGATGTTGTTTTTTCAAGTGCCTCACACTCAAGAGTCTCAACAGAGACCATGCAGCATGGTTCTTAATTTCTTTCTCCCAGCCCCCTAATGCCATATAGAGATGGCAGGCACTCCGTACAGCACAGTTCTTTAGACCATCCCCAAATCAACAGCCTTCAGGAAGGACCCAGGCCCAAACACAGATGGCGGATCCCAAGAACATAATCACCCTCACATGCATTTACATTGTTTATAATCTTCAGGACGTGGTTCTTGAAGAACCAGAGCACATTCTACATTTTTCTGGGTGCTTAATGTTAGTAGATAGTTGACTTCCTAATCCTATGAGCCCAGCAGGGTTCTGGTTCTGTCCCACTGAGAGAACACCTGGAAGTACCATCAGTAACATGGTAGCCATTGAGTGTAAGACCTTCCATATCATGGCTTGTGATCGCCTGGGGCTCCTTTTCTTTCTCTACATCAACTATGAGGTCATTCTGACTGGATCTCGTGGACTAATGTGAATGTTCTGGGATAGACCTGACTCAGATTGGTGTGGTGGTTCCGGTTGAGGACTGGAATAAAATGAGACACTCATAGATTAGCTAACTTTTAAGATATATATTTCAATCACCAAAAATCTGTCGTCTTTCCCTCCTACCCCACCAATTTAGAACATAATAAAAATAAAACTCATGTTACAGTCATGTGTGGTGAAACAAAATTAATTTCCCATCGACCACATCCAAAACAAGTCTCATTCTGCACTCTGAGTCCTTTGCCTGTCTATCAGGAAGTAGGGAGCACGTGCCATTATCAGTCCTGTGTTAGGTAAGGAGAGGGGCCACATCTTGGTCAAAAACTAGGAAAAGGGGACAGCTAGATGGTGCAGTGGTTAAAGCACTGGCCCTGGATTCAGGAGGACCTGAGTTCAAATCCGGCCTCAGACACTTGACACTTACTAGCTGTGTGACCCTGGGCAAGTCACTTAACCCCCATTGCCTGCCCAAAAAAACAAAACAAAACAAAAAAAACTAGGGAAAGGAGGAGGAAGAGGAAGCTCATGTAGAGTCACTTTAATTTTCCTCAGTAAAGTAAGGGGCAAAGTCTTTAGCTGAAAGAGAAGAGGGGAGGAGTCAACGAAAGAAGAGGTGACTTGGAACTACTGTGGGGAAGGAGATACGGAATCAAATGCAGGCAAAATATTGGGGATAAGAGGGGAGGCTGCCACTCTGCCACAAATCCAGAAGTAGCAGCAAGAGGCCAAAAGTAACCCAAAGAAAAACAACAAACTGGCCTGAGCTCTTCGGTCTTGGAACTACAGAATGTGTAGTTTGTGTTTGTACCCCTAGCACTTGGCACACTTAAGCTGCTATTAACTGCTTGTTGCCCACCTGCTTATGGCGATAGCAAAAAGGCAACAAAAACATTTAGTGGTATAGAAGCAAATCTCTTCACCTCTGTTGACCTCAGTTTCCTCAGCTGTAAAGTGGGGATAAGAGCACACCAACCTCCCAGGATTGTTGTAAGGACCAGATAAGATCATATTTGTAAAACACTTAGCACGATGTCTGGTACATAGGAATGCTTGGGGTTTTCCCCTTCCCCTTCTCCTTCCCTTCCTTCTATAGGCTCTGCCTCAGTGTCCTCCTCTGTAAAAGGAGGATAATAGGGTTTTAGTAGGGATAGAATAAGATTTGTGAAGTTTTGCAAACCTTACAACTCTATGCATCAAAATGCTGTTATTCCGACTACAACTCCTCCTTACATTTCCCTATTATGTATATGTGTTTAGTCTATATAATGCATGTATTAGAAAAGAGATTTGTTCTCTCATGTTTCTTTTTGCTCCTGTTTGACTTGCAAGCAGAGTTCTTCTCTACATAGATGTTCAGTAGCTGTGTTAAAAGCATCATGGGATTTGGGTACCTTCTTTAATACCAGCAGGACTCACTAAGGGAGAGAGAGACACCTTTATGGTTTTGCCAGACTCTGCCATGGGAATTAAAGAGTGACCAGACATAGGTTTACTGAGTCTGTTAATTCTGGTGTAGAATTGATGCCAGAATTGTCACTTCATATAATAAGCCTTTATGCTGTTCAAAGGAAGAAAAGAATGGGGTTTTCAGAAAAGTCCTGCCCCCACCTTAAGGAAGTCATTTCTCCAATCTTTCTCTACCGGTCTACATGGGAGCGATTGTCATGCCCTCTGGCTTCAGTAGGGTGTTTTTCTTGAGCACTTGTGGAAGCAGCTCACTAACATCCATCAACTCCTGGGGTGGGCGGCACTTACCTTTTCTTAGACCAGGTAGGTCCAAGGCAATGCTATACATATTATTATTTCATAATACAGGGTGGACCAAAAGTCACAAAGGGATTTCAATATTTAATAACTGCTTTATTTTGTTGTTTTTAATTTGTAGTACCACAGCATCATATAGCATTATATCATATGTATATGTCCTATAAATCTATAGGAAATTAATTCATATTATGTGTTAAAAATCAAATCTCATCAATGGTAAAAAATAATTTTCAAAAAGTTATTAAAACATAGTTATTTGAGGCCTACGCTGTAGATATTAAAACGACTTGGAAAAAAAAAAGACTCGATCAGTTTTCTGAGTTGTGAAGTGGAAAGACCAATGATCTCTTAGTACTTGAATGCCTGTGAGATATTATGAAAAAATGATGGCTATATATTAGATTTGGTATAAAGAAGCTTAGAATTGAAAGAGTATGTGCTTCCCCCACCCCCCAACCGAGATAATATCTTGCTTTGCGTTCTGGTAGCATCCCCCAGAAATGACATCCATCCCATGGCAATGGGAGCCCTTAATGACCTCCTCTTTTTTAATGATTCTCTGGGTTGGAAAAACTCCTGTTATTGCTTAAGTGTTTGCTTCTTTCATTTTAATGCCATTTCCCCCTCAGCCATGTGTACGTCTTTTATTGTAGGCTAAAGTTCTCCGACTGCTTGCCAATACTTACTTGGAGTGGGACTGGGAACGATATGAAGAAAAGGCTCTTGAAATTGTAAACTTGGCTAATGAGGTAACAAGGTTTTGTTGTTATTTTTTTTAAAAGATGCATACTTTGAATAGTAGCTTAATTATCCAATATATACACTCATCACAATTTTTCTAGTCATTTACGATGGGGTTGTTTCTCTGAATACCAAAGGAGACATATTGTGTCCCCTATGGTAACAGTAATGGTAACTGTGAGCCAAATTCAAGTGGGAACTTTTACTAGATGTAAAGTGCTGTCTTACTCTCCCCTGGATACTGACCTTGAATTTATTTTGTATGTACATATGCATCTGTTTACGCGTCCTCTCCCCAGGGGAATGCCTGGTCCTCTGGCCCTTTTCTGTCTCATATTCCAGGTACTTAGCTAAGTGTCTTACACCTAAAAGACACTGGAATAAAAGCTTGTTGACTGGAATCAACTATCCCAAAGATACTTATCTCAGTGTATAAATGAAGCATTTAAGTACTTACTAGATGCCAGACACTATCCTAAATTCTGAGAACACAAAATGCAGCAATCCCTGCCCTCAAGGTTCTCCCATTTGAATAGATAGGGTATCTTGCTTGATGAGTTAAGAGGTATGATTTCGCCTCACTCACCGTATCCAGGGAACCTCAGGCCAAACCATTCTCCCCATCTTACTCAGCTGCCACCTACCCTGCTCTGGCTGTTATGTGTGCCCCCTCCAACCCTCCCACCTTCTGCTCTGGACACAAAAAGTAAGTCAATGCTACCATGATGTCAGTTGGCAGTTCAAGGGATCGACTCACCATTTCTGTGACTACCCTATCTATGTGGTATTTTTTTTTTTTTACCAGAACCAAATAACTTTGATGATTTTTGTTTTATGAGAGGTTCGAGATCTGATTATTCCTGTCTTTTCATTATTTCCTTTAAAATTTTTGACCTTTTGTTCCTCTAAATGTATTTTGTCTATTTCTATAAAGTAACGTTTTGGTCATTGGTTTGGTATAGCATTAACTTTATAAAGTAATTTAGGTAGCAGCATAATTTTTTATTATATTACTAGAGGGTAGTAATGAACAATTAATATCTCTTTGATTATATAAATGTGGGGTGACTTAGTCTCTCTGGAATCAATCGATTCTACTTTTGGTTAGCTTTAACTTTTAGGAAGATTTTCCCTATATCCAGATAAAAAGCTACTTCTCCCCAGTTTCTACTCATTGTTTTGAGTTCTGCTGAATTTAAGCAGCACGAGTCTAATAATTCCTCCTGTGACACAGCAGCAAAGGCTGGATTGGCATGATCCTCTAGGGCAGGGGTTCTTGGCAGTTTTTGTATCGTGGCCCCCTTGAACTGTCTCACAATCATGTTTTTGAATAACTGAGGGAAGTGGTAAATTGCAGTTAGAGATCGGTGAAGATAAACATGTATTTTTTCCCCCATCCAAGTTCATGGACCCCCTAAAATCTATCCCTAGACACTCCCCCAAAAGGGCTCTAGACCCTTCACTATTCTGGTTATGTGGCACAGTATAAAGGGCATCTCATTTGGAGTTAGAGGCCCTCTGTGTCCACAGAAAAATATATAGTGTGTTTTCTTAGTATTCTCTTCCCTGCACTTCCCTACCTTCAAAGCAGCTGTGGCAATAAAAACAAGGGTCCCCCTAACTCCCAGCCATAAGTGGTGGGCCCTAGGGCCCAGGTTCCATGAATTATACCAGGACAGACACTCTGGGTACAAGGAGTAAGAAGAGAACTGGGACGGGAACATAGGGGGATAAGAATCTGAGGGGATTGGAAGGAGGATATGACCTGGGAGAGAATCCAAGATGGGTGTTTTCCCTTTGCTGCTGCTTGTACCAGGGAAAGGGCAGAAGGGAAAGGAAGTGAGTGTTGGAGACAAGGTGGGGGGTTCTTGTCTTCCCTCCTGTTTCCCTTCTCTGTTGCTGCTCTGGCTGCTGTTAGAAGTATCTCTGGAGTGGCTGAAGCAGTGTCAGGATGGGGCTTTCTCCTCCTTACTTGATAGCCAGTCATACTGTATTCTGTTCAGAAAAGTAGAAAGAGGCTGGAGGTGGGGACCAGCATCCATCACCCAAAAGGGATTGCCACTTCTCCTTCCCCTTCCCCTTGACTCTGCTTTTCCTGTCTCACCTCTTCATCTCCCCTTTGTTATCAATGGTGAGCCTGAGAAGGCTGCTTTTGTCTCTCCTTTTCCCTCCCCTCCCCTGCTGCTGCTGCAGCAGCCGCTGCCACCATGAGGCAGGAAGCTCTTGGGCCTGCCCAGCACCGCAGTGGTTAGGGCTGCAAGACAACCTTTGTCTTGCCTCTCGGCATCCCTTCCCCTTGCTTCCACTGACCCCTACTGGCGGAGGAGGGGAGGGAAGGGGGGGGCTGCAAAGGGTTGGGTTTTTTCTACCTTCCTCCATCTTGTTGATAGTGTTTGAGAGGAGGAGGAGTCTGGGAGGTAGTGAAAATGGTGTCTAGGAGAATGGGACTTTCCTCCCGCCTTTCCTTTCAGGCACTGCTGCTAGAATATCCAGGAGAGAAGTAAAGAGGGAGGCGCCCTAAGGTGTGTCCCCTTCTTCCTGCTGATATTGTTGAGGAGCTCGCAGTAGTGTTAAGTCCCTATTACCGGGCAGGGAAGGACATGAGACATGTGGCTCTCTCGCCTTTGTTTCTCCTCATCCTCCCCTTCCCTTTACCGCTGCTGAGTAGCAAAGGACAGTCCTCACCCTCAGGCTCCCCGGCCTGCTGCTACCTTCCTTATAGTGTCACAGATTAGTGGGAGGACCCATAGTGGCTAGGTAAGAATTTAGGAAGGGGAGAGGGACACAAAAGCTTAGCCGCCATTTCTTCTCCTTTCCTCCTTCCATGCGGCCCAAAGCGCTAGGGAAGAACCAGGAAGAAAGAAGGGTTTGGGCGGGTGGGGGGCTCACCCACCAGCCAAGTGCACAGAGGCGGGAAAGGACACCTGGTCCCCAGCCCCCTGCCCCCTGCCCCTCCCGAAGGAAAAAGAGGAGGGGCTGAGGGGGTGGGGCCGCTGGGGCATGGCGCAGAGGGAGGAGCCTGGGGGCGGTGCCATCAAGAACCAATGACTCATGTAGAATATGCTGGAAAAAGGGGATGAAGGAGAGGCGTGGCTGAAGACACTCCACCGGGCTGTGGCGCAGAGGGAGGAGTCTGAGGAGAAGGGCTGGGCTGCTGATTGGCGGGATAGGAATCCCTCTACCTCTTTTCTATCGTGATTGATGGTAGAACATGCTAGAACAGGGGAGGAAGGCGAGGTGGGGCTAAGTCTACTCTCTTCCCTTTCCCCCTCAAAGAGGAGGGGGCAGCCTTCTTCATCTGCCTTCCTCCATTTAGGTCAATGCGAAATGGGAGCACACACGAAACATACTAGAAAAAGGGGAAGAAGTGATGGTATGGGGAGAGAAGAGGAGTTGAAGAGGAAGGGTGAGGCTTCTCACTCTTTCTTCTCCTGCTGCTGCTGCTGCTGCTGCTGATCGGGAAGAGGGCTGAGCCTGTACGGGGCAACCAAAGCTTCCCCTAGTCTCCCTCTTCCCCTCGGCTGCTGCAAGCGGCAGTGGGGATGACAGCCCCGACTCTTCTCCTCTTCACTTCTTCCCCCTCACCCCTTGTCCCCGATAATTAGTGGGAGAGAACAGGACCGGGAAGGGAGCGAGGGATCACAAGCCGGGGATTTAGCTCCCTCACCCCTCTTCTTTCTCCATGGGGGTGCTGAGCAGCAAAGCGGGGTTTCTGTTTCCCCATTTCTGTTCCCAGTGTGAGGCTGTCCCTTACCCTCACCCAGTGGCTGTGGCAGGGCCCTTTTTCTGCCCACTTTTGCCATGGGAAAGACTTGGAAAGGGAGGGACGTTGATGGACAAGTGGGGGGGGTGTTGGGGTTTTTCTCTCCCCCTCCTCCCTCTGGTTATTTCCTAGAATAGTCAGAAGTGTGCTTGGAGTGCACTGGATTGGGGGTCAGGAAAGCTAGCCTCTGCTCCCAGCTCTACCACTAGCTGACTCTAAGACCTTTGACACATCATTCCCTTTTTCTTTTAGTTTCTTAGTCTCTGAAATGAAAGGAATGGATTGATTAATCTCGAAGGTGCCTTCCAGCTTTGCTGGTTTGTTTCTTTGGTACAAAGGACTGACAAGAGAGAAACAATAAGGTTATACTATTGCTCCCTCTGGCTGCTGTGCTGGTGCTAAGGAGAGGATTCTGGGAAGAGTTTGAGAGGAGGAGTAGCCTCTCTCTTCTTTTCTCCCCCCTGTGGCCACTGACTAATACTAACATATGTTCGAACAGAAGAAAAAGGAGGCCGGGGTTGAAGCTGTGGGTGGGGCTAGTTGGCAGCCAAGTTTCCCTCCCCTTTTACTTCCTGTTGTTGGTGATGCTAAGAGATATGAGGATGCAGGCTTTGGAGCTGACTGGTTTGTCCCTGTTCTCTTTTCCCTTTGCTACACATTTGTGGGGTCATGGTACTAACAAGATGTCTTTTCTCTCCCCTAATAAAAACAATGAGTATCAATAAAATAAGCTGGAATAGGGTGAAAAGTTGGGAGACGGAACCCCAAACCAAGTGGGATAAATGTTTTTCTTTCTCCTTTGTCTTCTTGCTGATGGATTTAAGTGACTTACTCAAGGAAACACAATTGGAAGAGCTTAAATTCTCCCCTCTGTCTTTGGATTCTAGGTAGGCAGGGTTCTTTCTACTACAGCAGGAGTTCCCAGCTTCTCCCAAGGGGTGAAAGAAGCTTGTCGGGGGCAATTGCATATTAGGTAAACTTGTTATCCTCAAATTAGGTAACCTTATTTCTTATGTGCATGTGCTTAGGAAACTCTAAAATTCATTTCCTTTCATATTGAATAGAGGATTTGAAAAGGTCGGGAATTGCTCATCCACCCTAGAGCATGATACCTCTTAGGGCTGAGAGAAATGAGAGAGAGGGAAATATCTGGAAGTTATTGTGGAGGGGGAGAAACCACTGACAGTGGTGTTGTAGGATAGAGCCAGAATTTGTTCATACCACTCTTTCTCCTAACCTGGTTGTTGTCATCTATAGCAAGGTCATTTTCTGAAATTTCCTTTGTAATCCAATGTATTTTATACAGTTTAAAGCATTCTTCTGAGAAGAAGCCCATGGACTTCACCAGGCTGCCAAAGGGCCCCAGGACCCGGGACCCAAAAAGGTGAAGGATCCGTAGCCTAGAAAATATTCTCTAACCTCTCCTACCTACCTTCAGCCTGTGATTGAGGGCTGCTTATCTTTTTCTCCATACCTATATATAGCTCTTCCTCAAGGGGATGACGTTGGCCAGCTTTTTGTCCTCTACATCTGCCTCCCTGAGAAAAGCCATCCGATGCCCTCCCTTCAGCCACCTCCATGCATATTTCTCCCAAAGCTGCCTCTCAGACCCCGTGAATTCATGTTCATACAAGAGCTTATGGTGTGTAGACGCCTTCCGGGGTGGGCAGGATGAGTCTCACTAACACCTTTAGAAGGTGAATGAAGTGGAGGGAAACCTGAGTCCAAGGCCAGTGCTCCAAACAGGACTGCACATGTGGGCATCTTCAATGCTATTGCCATAGCATGTAATTTGGCATATTACCTTTTCAGTACATTTGTCAGTGGCATTACCATTCTCCATCTTCCGTGTTGTGTAACCTTGCAGTTATCTGTAGCAGCTTTTCCTTCTCACATCCAACAAGGAAACACAATGCTGCCCATTAGACCATCTGGCCCCTCCACTATTCTCACTCTCAACCCCTCTAGGACAGGCACTTGTTCTACTCCCTCTTTGAATCCACCCTTTATATTATAGGGAGACAGACCTTCAGACTAAGAATTAGGGCTTTTTTTATAAAGTGGTTTTTTTTAATTTTAAATTTTATTTTATTTTATTATGGCATTTCTTTGTAAAAAAAAAAATCTTCCATGGTTTCCTATTGATCGCTGAACAAAGCATTCAGTGCATTTCAAGCCTTGCAGAATGGAACCACTCTACCTTTCCAGACATAGCTTCTATTTGCTGGCTTCCATACTCCTTATACTTGTGGCCAAAATGGATTGTCCTTTTCCAAGCCTACACAAGCACGGTCTGGTGCCTTTGCTCATGCCGTTCCCTAATTCTTGGGATGTTTCCCCATGGCTGCATTGCCTATTGAATGCTCATCCTTCCTTTAAGGCCCAATTCCAAGGTTCCTTCCTGTATGAGCAAAGAAGTTTGGCTGTAAGCTTTACTTTCTCTTTGTTGGTGAGGTAACACAAGAGTTAGCAAGCCAGTCCTGTAGTCAGGAAAACTGTTGTTTTATTCGGTCATTTTCTATTATGTCCAACTCTTCGTAAGCCCTTTTGTGATTTTCTTAACAAAGATACAGGAGTGGTTTGCCATTTCCTTCTCTAGCTCATTTTACAGATGAAGAAACTGAGGCAAACAGGGTGAAGTGACTTGCCCAGGGTCACATAGCTGCTAAGTAAGTGTCTGAGACCAAATGAGTCTTTCTGACTCCAGGCCCAGCACTCTAGCCACTGCTCTGGAGTCAGGAAGACCTGAGTTTAAGTCTGGCCTCAAATACTTCCAAGCTGTGTGACTTCGGGCAAGTTACTTCACTATTGTCTGCCTCTGTTTTCTCATCTTTAAAATGGGAATCATAATAGCACCTATCTCCTGGGATTCCTGCAAAATTAAGAGAGAGATTGTTTGCTTAATACAGTGTCTGGCACATAGTAAGTACTAGAGAAACGCTAGCTACCATCCTCATCTTCATTATGATTATTGTTTTCCCTCTTGCTGCTGATGGCCGTAAAGAGTGACATGGGGCTTAGGATAAATCAGAAGTTTCTTGGGGAGAAGCAAAACCAAAGATGACCAGATAACAGGACAGACATAGGAACCAAGGGACTATTAAAGTTTAGATTGACCAACTAGATATCAGGATGAGGGACACACCTAAGAAGTAAGGGGAGATGGGGCAGCCAGGTGGCGCAGTGGATAGAGCACCAGCCCTGGATTCAGGAGGACCTGAGTTCAAATCTGGCCTCAGACACTTGACACTTACTAGCTGTGTGACCCTGGGCAAGTCACTTAACCCCAACTGCCTCACAAAAGAAAAGGAAAAAAGTATTAAAAAAAAAAAAAAAAGAAGTAAGGGGAGATAAAATTCTATAGCCAGAGAGTCAATTAGGCGTGGCTACTACCTGACCTGGGCTAGGAAACAGAGATAACCCCAGAGGTCAGGACCATCATCTCAAAAAATCCCCTTCAACTCTCAGGAATATTACAAGCATCCAAGCTTTCCCCACCCCACCCCACCCCAAAAAGGAACTTTCCAGTTTTCAAGTGCATACCCCATCTATTCTTGATAAAAACTTTTTGCCTTCTCTCTATTGGAGGAGAAGAATGTATCTAAGCCCTCTTCCCCAAGGGGGGACGTTTTTTACATCCCACTCAGTCACACTCACTAGCGACAAATAAAAGACCACTTTAATTCTAATTGGACTCTGTGCGAAAATGTAATTCTTTATTTTTTTAAGTCATAAAAGTATTTTATTATTTTCCAGTTACATGTAAAGATAGTTTTCAACATTTGTTTTCATAAGATTTTTAGTTCCAAATTTTTCTCCCTTCCTTCTTTCCCTCCTCTCCTCCCCAAGACAGCAAGCAATCTGATATGCTTATCATCTAGCTTGGTTGGAGACCTGTTCCTTCCATCACTCTCAGCAAAGTAGTTTAGTCAGATCTTTGGTAAGCTTGTTCAGCTTCTGTAACAGTTGGACCTAGGAATCACAAATGCCTGAAATCCTGTTTTGGACTCCTCTTTCTCTCTTTTTGGGGATGTCTTCAGGATGTAAACCTAGCAGTGGTATCTCTGGGTCAAAGGGTATGCACAGTCCCATAGCCCTTTGGGCAAAGTTCCACATTGCTCTTCAGAATGGCTCAATCAGTTCGAAACTCCAACAATGCATTAGTGTTCCAATTTTTCCACATCTTTTCCAACATTTATTATTTTCATTTTTTGTTATGTTGGCCAATCTGATAGGTGAGAGTTAGTACCTCAGAGTTGCCTTAATTTTCATTTCTCTAATCAATAATGATTTAGAGCATTTTTTCATATGATGATAGATAGCTTTGATTTCTTCATCAGAAAACTGCCTGTTCATATCCTTTGACCATTTCTCAATTGGGGAATGACTTGCATTCTTATAACCTTGATCTAGTTCCCCATATGTTTTATAAATGAGGCCCTTATCAGAAACACTGGCTGTAAAAATTGTTGCCTAGATTTCTGCTTCCCTTCTAATTTTGGCTGCATTGCTTCTGTTTGTACAAAAGCTTTTTAATTTAATGTAATAAAAATCATCCATCTTTGCATTTCATAATATTTGCTGTCTCTTGTTTGGTCATAAATTGTTCTCGCCTCCATAGATCTGAGAGGTAAACTATTCCTTCTTTTCCTAATTTACCTATGGTATCATCCTTTATGTCCAAATTATATACCCATTTTGACCTTATTTGGGTATATGGTTTCTGCCATACTATCTTCCAGTTTTCCCAGCAATTTTTGTCAAATACTGAGTTCCTATCCCAGAAGCTGGAGTCTTTGGGTTTATCAAACAGTAGATTACTATAGTCATTTACTACTGTGTCTCCTCTCCCTAACCTATTGCATTGATCCACCACTCTATTTCTTAGCCAGAACCAAATAGTTTTGATGACTGCTACTTTATAGTATAGCTTCAGATTTTGTACAGCTAGACTACCTTCCTGTGCATTTTTTTCATTAATTCCCTTGATATTCTTGACTTTTTGTTCCTCCAGATGAATTTTGTTACATTTTTTCTAGCTCTATAAAATAATTTTTAAGTATTCTGATTAGGATGGCACTGAATAAGTAAATTATTTTAGGTAGAATTGTCATTTTTATTATATTAGCTTGGCCTATCCATGAGCAATTGATATTTTCCCAATTAATTAAATCTGATTTTACTTGTGTGAAAAGTGTTTTGTAATTGTATTCGTAGAGTTCCTGAGTTTGTCTTGGCAGGTAGACTCTTGAATATTTTATATTGTCTACCATTACTTTATTATTTTTTTTAATTTGATTTTTTTTTTGTAGGGCAATGAGGGTTAAGTGACTTGCCCAGGGTCACACAGCTAGTAAGTGTCAAGTAGTGTTTGAGGCCTGGATTTGAACTCGGGTCCTCCTGAATCCAGGGCCAGTGCTTTATCCACTGCACGACCTAGCTTCCCCCTCTACCATTACTTTAAATGGAATTTCTCTTCCTATCTCTTACTGCTGAGCTTTGTTGGTTATGTATAAAAATGCTGATGATTTATGTGGATTTATTTTATAACCTGCAACTTTGCTAAAGTTGTTCATTGTTTCAAGTAGTTTTTAAATTGATTCTCTAGGATTCTCTAAGTATACCATCATATCATCTGCAAGGAGAGATAATTTTGTTTCCTCCTTGCCTATTCTAATTCCTTAAATTCCTTTTTCTTCTCTGATTGCTAAAGCTAACATTTCTAGTACAATATTGAATAATAGAGGTGATAATGGACATCCCTGTTTCACCCCTGATCTTATTGGGAATGCATCTAACTTTTATCCCCATTACATATAATGTTTGCTGATGGCTTTAGGTAGATACTCCTTACTATTTTAAGGAAAGCACCACCTATTCCTAAGCTCTCTAGTGTTTTTATTAGGAATGGGTGCTGTATTTTGTCAAAAGCTTTCTCTGCATCTGTTGAGATACTCATATGATTTTGGTTACTTTTCTTATTGATGTGGTTGATTATGTTGCTAGTTTTCCTAATGTTGAACCAGTTCTGCATTCCTGGTATAAGTCCCACCTGGTCATCGTGTATTATCCTGGTGATCACTTGCTGTAATCTCCTTGCTAATATCTTATTTAAGATTTTAGCATCAATATTCATTAGGGAAATTGGTCTATAATTTTCTTTCTCTGTTTTGGTTCTACCTGGTTTAGGTATCAATACCATATTTGTGTCATTAAAAAATTTGGAGAACTCCTTTTTCACTTATTTTTCCAAATAATTTGAGAGAGTGCAATTCTTTATTGAGGAATACCCTAAGGACCACCACAAACTCCCATGACAAAAGAGGAAGGATTGGGAATATCCTCATTCTGTTTTGCTTTGGCAAGATGCCTTTGCCCCTCCTCTTCTTTCTTTTCCCCTTAAGCTTTTCCCTCTTTTCTGTAATTGCTACTGATTCTTTGCTGATCCCAGGGCAAGAAGAAGATTGGTGGGGAATCTCAAAGTGTTCCAGGATAGCTTTTTCTATCCCCTTGCTGTTAATATCTACTCCTATAAATACTAGAATAGGGTAGGAAGAGGGGGAGATCTCAAACTGAGGGGTGACAGATGTGAGGGCTAGATTTCTCCTCTTCCCCCCTCCTTGTTGGGATGGGAGGGGGTGACTGTAGCAGGTTTGTTCTTTTCTCTCATTTATTTCTTGTCTCCCCCCCCCCCCGCCACTCCCTCTTTTCACCAATCCCCCCACCCCACCATGGGACCATCAAAGGATGAGGTGGCTACTGGAAGGCTTCTGCTCTGGCTCCTTGGGTATATAATGGAAAGAACCTACACTAAGGGGGCAAGAGCCCTGGTGTTGAATCTGAGCTTTACCCCTGATGAGAGCTAATTGTGGTCTTCTCAGGACCTGTTTCCTCCTGTCAAATGGAAGGGGGGTGGGGTGGGATGTATGACCTGGGCAGCCTCTCAAATCCCTTCCTGTTTTTCTAGGACTCTGACTGCTGAAAGGGCAGGGTAGCAGAGGCAGCCAGAGCTGGCTGGTGAGTGGTTTCTGCTTCCACCACGGCAGCCAATGGCTAATGGTAAAACACAGTGGTGAGGTGAAGGGACAGGAGGCGGAACAGGAAGTTGGGTGATAGCTGTGCCTAGCTATTGGACCTTCATTCTGGTTCCAGAGAGGCCCCATGTGGTGTAGCTGCTCCTAGCTGGCCAGCGTGGCTGCTTTTTCACTCTAGCTGCAGGCTCTAGCTTTGGGAGGCCCAGACTGGGAGAGCAGTGGGAGCCCTAGCTCCCAGAGGCAGATAGCAATTCTGTAAGAGAGGAAAGATTTAATCTCTCTTTGCTATGAAAGAAGCTGGAGGTGGGAGGTAGCTTTAAGCTCTTTCTCCCTCACTTAGAGGGCAGGACAGGGCAGGAGTGTAGCAAGTTTTCTCTAATTTCCTAACTGCTGATGAAAAGGGAAGGCCCAGTGGTTTTCTCTTTTCATTCCTCTTCTCCCTCCTCTGCTGTTGTTGCTGCTGGTGCTAGGAAGGAGAAAGAACCCTAGAATAGCAGTAAAAGAAGTGAAATGGAAATTTCCTCTGGTCTGTGGTGCATTCTTTGGGGCTCCTGAGGCAATTGCTTAAGAGATAGGGACATTTGGAGCTGGGCCATGGTGGATTTGCTTTGACTTTCCCCCCATCCTTCCTCTGTCAGTAAGGCAGCAGTATTGCTGGCCTTGAAGGTAAAGAATCAGGACAATGTTTTGCTCTTAGGCCTTAGGATCTCTAATGACTGAGTGCTTTGGAACAGAGTAGAGAAGGTGGGGCATCCTTGTCAGCCAGATTCTCCCTCCTCTTTGCTGCTTGGGCTACTACTGGGCGGTTTATATTTGGCTATGGCCAGAGAGATGATGGCTGAGGGGCACTGGGAACATCTTCTTCTTTCTCTAAGCCACTCACCCTGGGTTTGTACATGGCTCAGGCTCAGGAGGCAGATTAGCAGCAGAAGTATAGAGTGGGCTGGCCCATATTTCCTCTTCCCTTGGCTTCTGTCACTACTGACTAGTGCCTGCATATACGCTTGCCTAGTGAAACAAGGCAGCTTGGGGCAGTTCAGAGAACACAGAACTAATCAGGAATTGGGAGATCTGCTTTCTATTATCTCACAGATCACAGAGACTCTAGGGTTCACTAAGACCAACAGGGTGTTTGCCCCACTCACGGTATGTTAGTCTCTTGCCTACTGTATAAATGCAAACAACTCTGACTGCCATCAAAGGCCCTCAGTAGGCTTGCTTGTGCCTGTCCAACTTTATTTTCTGTTTACCCATGACCCAATCCTGAACATAACCTAGTATCATACAGAGCCAGATGAGGCTATTTCTAGATTAGATCCTTCATTTCATGGCTAAGGAAGCAGTATGCCACACAGAACACAGGAAAGCCTCCAGTAGGCCATAGACATGTGTCCCAAGATTCAGTGTTGTTTCTATTACCATCATTTGATTCTGTTGTGTGATTTCCTGCCTTCTTACTTTTGAGCAGTGATTGAGGATGGGTAAGAATTGAGACCTGGGAAAGATGTTAGCTTAAAGAAGCTAGCACTGCACTGGAGCCATCTCTAATAGTCCTGATGTATATCTTGCCACTGGACTCAGATGACTCTGGAAGAGAGAGTGAGGCTGTTGACTTTTCCAGCCCTGCCTCACTTAAATCCAATATGCTGCAAGTCATGACATCACCTCCCCAAAGTCATGGTTCCTCTTAGAGAAAGAAGGACAAAAACAGCTTTAGAGCAGATGGCAGAGGAGTGGGGATGAGGTAGGATTTTCCTGGCTCTTGGGAGGAAAGCATGGTTCTTATGCAAATATTTTTCCTGTTCTCCTAACCTTGACTAGGTTTTGAGGAAGAAGTAGCCTAGGTCTACCAGGTGGATAAATGGCAACCACATTGGAGGTCTCTCTTTGTTTAATCCTTTCCTTTCTCCTGCCCTTACTGTTGCACTTTGGGATGGTTTGCTTTTCTTTCTTCACTTTATTCAGATTATGACACTGCCTTCTTGCTTGGATATACTGAATACCTATAATTCCTATTTGGGAGAAGCTTGAGAAAGTGTCTAGTCCTCCATCTTGTTGGTCACATGACCCAGAAATAATGTTGTATATACCCTAGGGATATTTATTGCAATAGTCCTAGGCAAGAAAGGGAATTGCCTCTGGGTTCAATCTTTTGAAAACTGTTACTTGTCAATTGATAGCTTCAGACCCATATCCTCTAGCCAATACATCACTTTCATTAGTCTGTCCTTGACTTCTTCCTGTGCCCTTGTTAAGACAATGTTGTCCAATGTTGTCGCCAAGCTGCAGTAACGCTTCCAGGTACTTCTTGTCTCCAATCACTCTCTCCACAAACCATTGTATGATGACCAATGCTCTCGAGATTGCTTGGGGTGTCGACTCAGAATGGTAAAAATTTACCCGTTCAAATGAAAACAGTCTTGTTCCTTGTCTTCCACAGACGTAGAAATCTGGTAGTATTCACCACACAAGTCCAAGACTGAAAACCACTGCCTGCCTGGCAGACGATCCAAGCCATCTTGCATCCATGGTATAGTGTATCGGGCTGCTTGAGTTTTCTTGTCCCAAGCCCAGTAGCCAGTAGATATCTTTGATATCACAACTATGACTGATGTATAAGGGTGACTAGACTCTTGGATTGTGCTATTAACCAGCATTTCTTTGAGATAGTTACTGAGGTTCTCTCAGTATAGAGTAATTTTCCTAGTTCTTTCTCTGAATGATCAGGAATTGGTGAGCTGGCTTCTGTGGGATATACATTCTGTGGCTCAATAATATTCCATTACATTCAGATGCCCAAATGTGAAGTCATTCCCCAATTGTCTAAGAGACAATCTAAGGCAGAAAGTTCAAATACTTGGCCCCTTCTCAAATTCGACTGAACCAGATGAAAATGTGAGAAATATTTAATAAAATAAAACATGGATACATCACATTTTAAAACTCAGTTAATATGTGGGTCCAGGGATCCTGATATACAGCTTAGTGGCCCCAGTTCCTATTTGAGTTTGACATCACTGATTGAAAGCAGGGCTTCTTTAAACTTTTCCCACTTGAGACCCCTTTTAGCCCAAGAAATTTTTATGCGACCCTGGGTATCTAAAATAGGTATACAAATCCAAAATTTGCTGCCAAATTTTTCATGACCCCCACATTCTGTTACATGACCCCATCTGGAATCACGACCCACAGTTTAAGAAGCTTTGATCTAAGGCACCCCACTTTGATTCCAGTCCTTTTCATTTAATCCTCCTTTTCAGGATAAGGAAGTTTATTTTGCTTGTGACTATTCTCTCCCTAATATTATCCTCTCTCTTAACCTTCTTCCCCACTATCTTGCCCCACCTCTACCTGTTTTCCTGTATGTTTGAGGTATTTCTACCTCAAACTGTGTGTGTATGCATACATGTTCAGCCCACAGTTGTCTGCTTTAGAGATGAGTAAGGTTCATCGGATGCCTGCTTTCCTACCCCTCCCTTCTGTTTGCAAATGCTTCTCATGCACCCTATTTATGAAAAACCACCAGTTCCATCCCCTCATTCCTCCTTTCTACACTAGTGTATGCCTCTTACTTTCCTGTCTCTTTCACCTCTAACAAATCTCAGAACCAAACTAAACCAGACCCAGAACTTCTGTTTTTCTTATTTAGTTCGGCCCCAAACAGTGAAGGCAGTAAGGTTCTGAAAGACACTGGGTTCCTCTCCTTTAATTAGAATATTAACATTGTATCATCATACAGTTCCTTTCCACTTGCTCTAATGTACTTACCTTTCTGGTTTCTTTGGAATCTTGTGTTTTCATTTCAAAGTTCCTCTTCAGATTTGGTCTTTTCTTCAGAAATACTTGAAAGTCCTCTATTTCATTCAAAATCCACTTTTCCCCCATAAGATTATACTCACCTTTGCAAGGTAAGTTGTCCTTGGTTGTAAACCCCAATTTTTTTGTCTTTTGTAACATGGTATTCTAAGACTTCCCCCTATTTGTAGTAGAAGTCACTAGGTCTTGTGTGATCCTGACTGTAGTTCTTTGTGTAAGTGCTTATTCTGGTCCTACTGCCTGAAAACCAGGTATGTCACCTTTCACACCTTCCCCACTAGCCTTAAGGATGTTAGGGGAGGGGATATCTAGTCTCTGCTATTGGATCAAGCCTTCATTGATTATAGTCCTTCAATTTTAGGGGGTCCCCTGTACTCCACTTAAATGCATGGTGCCCGTACTGTGGGTGAATAAGGCCCTCACCACTGGAGGCTACCAGAAAGAGGGGGTGGCTGCGTTTCTGTCATGTAGATTTAAAGGCAGGCAGCCAGTGGGAAATGCCAAATGTCTTCTCCCAGAAGAAGGACCTTGGCATCTCTCCTGTGGAGCCTCCATTTTAGGTGATCTGCACATGTTCAAAAGCCCCTATTAGACCTGCTACCACAAGACATTCCTAGGCCTTTGGGGTTTCTTTCAGGAATGATTGTAGGTTGGTTGCCTTTACTTGTAAGAGATCTGGGCATTTTGGCTTTATGATTTCTTGAAATACAGTAGCCAGGGTCTTTTTAAAGTAATAAACATTTTTATTTATAGTTTTGGGTTCCAAATTTCATCCCTCCTTTCCTCCTTCCCCTTCCTGAGGTGGTAAGCAGATATGAACAGTTATGGAAAACATCACCATGTTAGTAATTTTGTACAAGAAAACTTGAATAAAAGAAAAAATGAAAACAAGTGAAAATAGCCGGCTCCAGTCTGTGTTCCATCAATATCAGTTCTTTCTTTGGAGGTGGGCAGTATGTTTCAGCCATAGTCCTTTGGGATTGTCTTGGATCCTTGCATTGCTGAAAATAGTAAAGTCGTTTACAGTTCTTCATCAAACAATATTGCTGTGTCTGTGCACAACATTTTCCTGGTTCTGCTCACTTCACTCACTATACCTCAGTTCATACATGTCTTTCCAGGCCTTTCTGAAATCATCCTGCTTGTCATTTCTTATAGCACAATAATATTCCATCACCATCATATACCACAGCTTGTTCAGCCATTCCCCAATCAATGGGCATTCCTTTGATTTCCAGGTGTTTTTTTTTAATCATGGGTTTTAGGGAGTCTTCTTTCTTTTGCTGCTGCTAGCACTTGGAAGAGAGAGGCTCATTAAGAGGAGCATCAGAGGGCAGCTAGGTGGCACAGTGGATAAAGCAACAGCCCTGGATTCAGGAGGACCTGAGTTCAAATCCGGTCTCAGGCACTTGACACTAGCTGTGTGACCCTGGGCAAGTCACTTAACCCTCACTGCCCTGCAAAAAAAAAAGAAAAAGAGGAGCATCAGTAGGAGGATCCTTCCTGATGAGCTTTGTCTTCCCCCTTTTCCTTACTGTTTGTTTCTATTGACTAAAGATTTCTTGGTGTCCAGGAAAGATAGCTGACATAGGGAGTCAGGAGATGTTCTAATTCTCTCTGAGCTTGGACAAGTGACTTCCTTTGGAATGCCTCTGTTTCCTTATTTGTAAAATCAGGGTGTTGGGCTAGCATACCTCTTCTAAAGTCTATAACTGAGCGTCAGTCAATAAACCTTTACTGAGTACCTGCTGTATAGCAAGCACTGTTCTAAGCACCACAAAGGGCTAGAATAGAATCTTTTGGGTTCTGAGGAGCAAGGTCCCCATGTTAACCCTAACCCTAACCCTGGGGTGTTAAACTCCACTGACTCTCTGTCCCTTCCTTTGTTTAATAACCTTTCCCATTTACACACACATTTACATCCCTCCTTCCCCCAAGTACTCAGCCATGACACTGGCCTCCTTCCTGGCTGTTCCTCAACCAAGGCCTTCCATCTCCCAGCTTCTGGGCCTTTTCACCGGCTGTGACTGCCCCCGATGCCTGGAGTGCCATCCCTCCTTATCTCTGCCTCCTGGCCCAATGAAAACCCCGCCCTCCACAGGAAGCCTTTCCCATGCACACCCTCTTCTTTCTATGCCTGTCCTCTTAGTTATTTCCAATGTTGCCTGTACATAGGTTGTTTCCACTTAGTTGTTTCCACGTTTTCTTCCCCAGTAGACTGGAAAGTACTTAAGGGCAGAAATTGGTTTGTGCCGTGTGTGTGTGTGTGTGTGTGTGTGTGTGTGTGTGTGTGTGTGTGTATTCTCAGTACATAGTGTCTGGCCCATTCTAGGTGACTTATTGTTCAATTGTGTGTCGTGACCCCATTTGGGATTTTCTTGGCAAAGATATTGGGATGGTTTGCCATTGCCTTCTCATTTTACAGATAAGGAAACAGAAGCAAACAGGGTGAAGTGACTTTCCCAGGGTCACACAGCTAGGAAATCTAACCCTAAATCCTAAATCTGAGGTTAGATTTGAATTTATGAAGATGAACCTTTCTGACTCCAGGCCTAGCACTCTATCCACTGTGCCACCCTAACTGGCCCCTCCCTCTAGGTGTCTTAATGAAGGCTTATTGATTGACCAACTGACCTGTCTTTCTGCTGAAGAAAGACTTTGGGAAGGTAATAGCAAGATGAATTTTCTCTCCACCATTTCCCTGCCTTCCTCATGAATAATTGCAAAACATGCTAGAGTAGACTAAGAAGATTGGAGGTTAGGAAGGGCCGAAATTCGGCTAGGGATGGGGGTGGGAGGTATGGGAGCAAGGTTTCTGGGGATCTCCCTCCTTTTTTCCTGCAAAGAGTTAGGTGGAGTATGTGTGTGTGTGTGTGTGTGTGTGTGTGTGTGTGTGTGTGTGTGTGTGTGTGTGTGTGTGTGTGTGTGAGAGAGAGAGAGTGTGTGTGTATGATTGCATGTGAGAGCGAGAGTATGAGAGAGTATGTATGTGAGTGAGTGTGAGAGGGTGAGTGTGTATGAGTGTGAGAGTATTGTATGTGAGAGTGAGTGTGTGTGAGACTGAGTGTAAGTGTGAGTGTGGTGGTGGGGGGATGTTGAAGCTAACTGTACAGGTTTGTCTGTCTTCACCCCTCCCCCCACCCTCCCTTGGAAGCTCCAGGCAGTAGTGGGGGTTATCCTGGGAACAAAGGGGAAAGGGGTTCTTTCTCCCAGCCCATGACCCAGCAGGGTGCCAGGCACCCCACAGGCTGTCCACAAATGCTTGCTGGCTGACTGACCTCATCCTCACTAATTAATCATTATTAGGACATGTAAGAACAAAGCAATAAGGGGTGAACTTGAGGAAGAGATTCCTGACAGGTTTTCTCTTCCCTTCCCTCTGGTCTATGAGGCCGGAGCAGGGGGAGAATGTGACCTTGGACACTGGGCAGGCTGCTTCTCGTCTATCTGTCCTATCCCTTAGTACCACAGAACATTCTAGACTAGGATGAGAAGCTTTCTTTGTCATCTTCCCTTTGGTTCCCGTCTTGTGGCCTCCGGGCAATGGTGGGGTGGGAAGGAAGGAAGGAAGGAAGGGAGGGAGTCCTGGCAGCCCAGCACAGACTTCTCTTCCTTTCCTTGTCCAGGGCTGGGAGAGGAGGTGGAGGGTGGTAGAGCTGGGTTTGAGACTTTTTTTACCCCTTCCCTTTCCCTTGTCACTCCCCCTCCTTTGCTCCTACTGGGTCCAGGAGGGATCATTAGCTATGAACGGAAATAGGATCTCTCCACAACTTTCCTCACCCCCCCCCCCTTCCTAAGTCCTTGATCAGTGGTAAGAATCTGTTGGCTGGGGAGGTTCTGCCACTGTGTGACCTTGGGCAGATCGTTTTCTTCCCTAGGCCTCAATTTCCTTATCTGTAAAATTGGAGACCTGGGCTAGATGGAGGAGCTCTTAACCTTGGGTCTCTGACCTTGTTTTAAAAAATATTTTGAGAACTGCCTTTCAGTAGAATCGGTTTCCTTTGTAATAGCGAGTATTTTCTTTGATGCATGTCACCACGTTATTCTGAAAAGGCTGCCAAGGGGACTAGAACCCAGAAGAAGGTGGGGAAGCCCAACGTTTGCTTTTTGGCCCGCTTCCCCTGGCTCCTGTTTCTGCTCTGTGCTGACTGCAGAGGGTGGGTGCAGGAGCTGCTTTCTTTCATCTTCCCTCCCTCCCTTCGCAGCTGCTGGTGAATGCTAGAAAATGCTAGAATTGGAGGAGAAGGGGAGTGTGGGAGAGGTGTGGCTGCAAGGTTTCCTTCTCCTTCCCCCTCTAGGGGAGGGGGGACAGGATGGGGGTGGGGGGAGGTTGATTGGGGGTTTTCTGGTCCCTGCCTTTGTCCCTTTCCCTTAATCCTCCCTTTCCCAGTTCTACTGCTGCTGGCAATGGGGGGGGGGGGACATTGGCAGGAGGTTAAGAGTAGCTGGATGGGATTTTCTGCGTCCTCCACCTCCCTCCCTCGCTACTGTCACTGACTAATCAGAGAAGCTGCTAGAAGTGAGAAAGAAGATGGGAGGGGGTGGAAGCTGGTGGCTGCAGAGGTGTGGCTTCCCTGCAATCCCTTCTAAAGCCTCTCTCCTGTGGCTGGCTGCCGAGGCTCTGCAGGGGAGGAGTCTGGCCCAGGCCAAGAGCTTATCAGAGCTCAATGGGAAAAGCACTTCACCTGGGAGCCTGGATTCCTCCTTTGTAGCCCTTGGCACTATGTGACCTTGGGGCAAGTTGCTTCCGGTCCCTGGGACTCTGTTCCCACCACATCCGGAAAGTTAAGAGGCTAGATGATTTCTAAGGTCCCTTCAAGCTTTCCAAATCTGGAGAGGAATGAGGCTAGAAGGACACCCATTTTTCCCTCCCTGCTGATGACTGAGGAGCCAGGATCCTGGGGGTTGGAACTGGAAGGGGAGGTTACCTTTCTTTCCTACCCCCTTGTCAGCTCTGGGCAGATTCAACAGAGCAAAAGCCTGTAGTGGAAAAGGTCCTCAAGTGGGAGCCAGGGTTTAGTCTCCGCTTTTGGACATGTCTTCCTACCCCTTTCTGAGCCTGTTTTGTCTTCTGAAAAATGAAGTGATGAAGACTAGGTGGGCTCTCCCAGAAGTCCCTACTGCTGACTGCACTAGCAGAACAGCAGGCTTCTTGCCCCACCCACCCTGCTTCCCTCTCCACTCAGAAGGCGATGAGGAGGGAGGAGTCTGTGCTAGCTTTCCTGCCCTCCTTCCTTCCGGACAACGTTAGAACATTCTAGTCTGGGCTAAGAAGGGAGGGGAGTGGGGGGAGGGAGAGCTTGGGGGGGTGGGGAGGGAGAGGTGTGGCTTTAAGCTTCCACCGCCTCTTTGCTGCCAGGGAGGAAGGGCCATGGCTGGGCCTGGCCAAATAGGCTTTTCCCTCTCTTCCCATTTATCCCTTGCTGGGCCTGCCTTCTCCCTCCTCCTGCCACTAATTCCTGGTTTAACTTGCAAAAATAAGGCAATAATGGGGGGTTTGGAGGGGGTGACTAGGTTTGTTCTCTTTCCTTCCTCCTCTTATTGCTGCTTGGAGACCAAGGCTTAGGTAGGACTGGGAAGGTGAGTGCAAGGCAGGCTTTCTTTGTGCTCTTTTCTTCACTGTTGTAGCCACTGAGAGTTGGCAGAACATGTGAGGAGGGGGCCAGTAAGGCATGAATGGCCCCAGATTTTTATGTTCTACCATCTAGAGCTTGTTGGGGGAGGACTGGAGGAGTAGAGTGGCAAGGTGGGTCTTTTTTCTGCTCCTATTCCTCCTCTCCCTCCCTTTCCCCTTGGCTGCTGCTGACAGTGGGATGTGGCGAGCCCTTAGAGTAAAACTGCTTGTTTCTTTCTTCTGTTCCTTGCTGCCTATGTTAGAGTGGTAAGAAGTCAGGAAGGTAGAAGCTGACGCCGTGGGAATGAGCCATTATACTACCATCACCTCTTCTCATTACCAGTCTTGCCATGGCAGACTCTCCCCTATGCTGCTGCTTGGTGGGTCTCTGAGTGTGATGGGCACCTCAGGGAGCAGCAGTGGGAGTCAGAAAGCATGGCAACGTTTGTTCAGTTGGGGGTAGTCGTGCCTTTGTACGTGTGGGACTTGCTTATGTGAGAGGATTGTCTTTGGTAGGGTCTGCTTTTGTCAATAAACATTTATTAAACGCCTCCTCAGTACCCTGCTACTGGTACTGGTTTGGCCTCCAGATTTCTTCATCTAGATTAGGAATGGTGGGATTCCTAGATGCTGGTATAGCCTGGCAGAACACACTGGGAATGAGCAAACCTGTCAGCCGGGAGGCTCCTTCTAACCAGGCAAATGTATCCGATAGTGTTCATAATCCTTCACATTGCCATTTCCTGTGGGTTTTAGTTACCGCATTGCTTTCAGTCAGAAAGGCCACAGGCAATAGTGGATTGAGTGCCATGCTTGGAGACAGGAAGACTTGGGTTCAGATCCTGCCTCAGACCCTTACTAGTCCTGTAACCTTGGGCACATGAGCTAACCTCTCCAAAGGTCTGTTTCCTCATCAAAAAAAGAAGAGATTTAGGCTTCCCTCCAGAGGGAGGGATCTGAGGTTTCAAGAGGTCAAGCAACTTGCCCAGGGTCCTAGAGCTGGCACAAGTGAATGAAAAAGCTTCTTAGGTGCCAAACACTGGACTAAGTCCTGGGGTTAGCAATACAAAATCTAGCCTGCCCCTGCCATGCTAGGAGGGAATTAGAGGTGAGTGCCGGGTTTGGGGAGAAGTCAGGGATGGCACAGGGGCCTTTTCCATTGGGAGTGGCAGCATTGATTTGCTTGGGGTTACAGAGCTGGAAAGCCTCGGGTGCAGCTGGGGCTGCCTCACTGGAGTGGAGGGATTTGTGTTTATTTGGGAGGTGCCCAAGCCAGGCCCAGCACCTAGACCCTGGCCCAGGATTCTGGCGTGGCAGTGACAGGGAGGCCCAGCCTGCCACATCGCTCTTCTCAAGAACCTTTCAGGGCTAAAGTCGCCTTTAGTTGAATTGAGAGAAAAATGTGAAACATTCAGGGCTGTTTCCTACAGAAGGGACTGCATGGAACTCAGTGTGAGCATCTAGAAGGTGTTGGAAGGAGAAAAATGAACATTGGGCCAGTGAGTCTGTGGGGGCAGTTTGGGCTGATGTTTCACCTCTGTGGGGCCTGATCTTCAGCTCCGGCCTCTCTCCTGAGTTCGTTTCCACATATCTCCACCTTCCTGCAGGCCCAGCATCTTCATCCGTGAGCCTGCTCATTCCTGACTTCCCTGTCTCTGTCTTCCAGGTCACTAACCTTGGAATTGCTTCTTACTTCTCCATCTTTCTCCTCTTAGCACTCTGCTTTCCCCAGAGTCCTCTCCTTTCCTTTACTAAAAACAATTGTGTTTCTTTTGACAAGCATTTATTTGATTTTCTCCTTCCCCTGCAGCCCCCATGTTGAGCAATGTAGAAAGAGAAAAAGAACCCCCTCATCTATGCATAGTCCAGCAAAACAAAACCCCACCTTGGCCTTGTACAAAACTGTGTCTCCAGCTGGGTGGCTCAGTGGCGAGAGTACCAGGTCTGATGACAAGAAGACCTGAGGCCAAATGCAGCCACAGACACTTAGTAGCCGTGTGACCCTGGGCAAGTTGCTTCACTGCGGTCTACCTCAGTTGTTTCAACTATAGAATGGGGGTGATGACAACAGTGAGGTCCAAGAGTTGGTGGGGAGCTCAAATAAGAGGTTTGTAAAGTGCTTGGCACAGTATGGGGAATTGGGTAGGTCCTCAATAGATGCTTGTTCTCCCCTCCTTGCCTCTGTGGCAGGCAGCAGGTTGGTGCCAGCTTTGCTCTCCAGTCCTTTCTACCTGGTTGTGATTGTACTCTCTGCAATGTTGTCCCCGTGTACACGGGCACCCAAGTGCTGCTCCCTTTGCTCAGCATCGGCTCACAGGCATCTTTCCTTCCTGCTTTCCTCTGAAGCTGTCCGTTTGGCTATTCCTTTTCTTCTGGATTTCCCTGCTAACTAGGTTGCTTCTCCACTGAACAATGCGTGGGCCCCTCTTCCCTCTAAGAGGCTCCATTTTCCTGAGTGTGGAGCCACTGAGCCTGCCCTTCATTCCCTTGCTCAGAAGCCTTCGCTAGCATAATTTAGCCTTTCAGGGTTGCCCAGTCTTTTCCTGTCAAGGGCCCTGTGAGGTAGAAAGGGTAACTGCGCCGGAGCACTGCAGGCTCTTCAGTAGCCCTCCCCCCACCCCATTTTAGAGATGAGGAAACTGAAGGTTGAGCCAGACTATTACCCATCTCGGAGAAATCCTGATGGTACAAAGGAGGAGAGAATAATGATAAGTGATTGGCCCCCAAGTGACACAGGCCATAAATTTCTTTTTTATTTTTCTTTCTTTCTTTTTATTTTTGGCGGGCAATGGGGGTTAAGTGACTTGTCCAGGGTCACACAGCTAGTAAGTGTCAAGTGTCAGAGGCCGGATTTGAACTCAGGTCCTCCTGAATCCAGGGCTGGTGCTTTATCCACTGTACCACCTAGCTGCCCCAAGGCTATAAATTTCTGAGCCTGGGCCTCAGGGCTCCAGGCCTAAGACTCCTTACCCTACCAGCTTGCTGCCTTGTCTGTGACCTCAGAACAAAGCCTGACTACAAAGGCCCTCCATGCCAGCCCACTAGCCCAGTGCCCTCCTCCACATTCTCTGTCCTCCAGCTGAGCTGGATTCCTCTGGGACCCTGACTCCTGTGCTTTCACTGGGGCTCTGCTGGAATTCCCTTCACTCAGTGGCTATTGGTAGCAGCCCATCCACCATTCAAGGAGCAACTTGTATGAAGTGTTCTCTGATCCCTCTCAGGCTAGAACAGGTGGCATTTGGAGCAGTTCATCGGGCAAAGATGGGGGCGGGGATGACATTGGTGATGCTGGGAGTGGAGTAAAGGAAGGAAGGGCATGTTTAGGGCACAGCTGGCGACCCACTTTGGCCTTGATCGGGAAGGGCACTTATGAAATGTTTGTTTGGGAAATAAACTAGTAGGCAGAATGCTTCCTCTGTGCCAGGCACTGTGCTATGTGCTGGGGCTATAAAAAGGGCAAAAGACAGGCCCTGCCCACCAGGGGCTCCCAGTCTAATGGGGAAGCCAACATACAACCATGTACAGATATGTGATAGAATCAACTGGAAATAAGCAACAGAGAGAATGACCTAAAAGGGAAGGGGAGTGGTAAGGACTGCCTGGAGAAGGGCGGGGGTAGTGTTATACTCCCAAACATTGCTCTTAGAAATCAGGGATAGGCTGAATGTCTTAAATTCCTTGTAGATTTATACTCAGACTCCATTTGGAAGATAACTTTCCTTCTGTATTGTATATGCCCACTGCCCCCTGCTGGGCATCCTTCTCTAGCTAGGAGAATTCAGAAGGAATTTTAGCAGGGACAATTCAGCTGGGCCGCTCTGAGTTGAATGTGACCACAGCTTTCCTGATCCCTTGTTCCAGTTCTGCTACACACTTTGTACAGGATCTAGGCTTTGAATATCAAACAGAGGTGATAGGGAGCCACTGGAGTTTTGGAAAGGGAGTGACATGGTCAGACCCCTGCCTTGGGAAGATCACTTTGGTGACTGAATTGAAGATGACCTGGAGTGGGGAGAGCCCCGAGGCAGGCAGACCCCCCCCCCCCAGCAGCTGCTGCCAAGGTCCTGGGTGGGGGCAGGGTCAGAGGAGAGAAGGGGGCGTATTAAGAGACACTATAAAGGTGAAATGGACAGGCCCTGGCAAAGGATTAGATGGGGGGGGCGGAGTGGTAAGAGAGTGAGGAGTTCAAGATGACACCTGGGAGGATGGAGGTGCTCTCAATAGTCATAGGGAAGTGTTAGGGCGAAAGAAAATGAGCAACTCGCTGGTAACCAAGGAAGAGAATCCAGAGCCAACCCCCCTGGGCACTGCCACTTTCCCACTTCTTGCCTGCACTACTTCTACCTATTCTCACCACACTCTTCTCACAATTGAAAATTGGCTGCTTTGATCCAAGGTATATCCCTTTTCTGTCCTATGGCTGAAGTGCTGGGTGGCCCTGCCACTGGCTTCAGCTCTCCGTGCTACCTGGGCCCTCTTCTGCCCCTAGAACCTGGCCTGTTCCAGTCTCCTTACTGCCCAATTCCTTCTGATATTCAGTCAACACACATTTTTCCAAGTGCCAAGTGTTTGCCCAGTGAAGAGTGTCCCTGTCCTCAAGGCACATTTGATTATGGCCATGAAAGAGAGAGTGTGTGTTTTCCTACTAATATGGCCCCAATCCCGACTCTGCGATCCGATGGATGCTTTTGTGATGGGAAGCACAGTATTTAATCCTGGCAAATGCATGGTGTCGGACCTCTCACAGCTCCAGTGTCTTTCTCTCTAAAATGAGGGGCTGGGGCAGCTAGGTGGTGCAGTGGATAGAGCACCGGCCCTGCAGTCAGGAGGACCTGAGTTCAAATCCAGCCTCAGACACTTTACACACTTATTAGCTGTGTGACCCTGGGCAAGTCACTTAACCCCAATTGCCCCGCAAAAAAATAATAAAAATAAATAAAATGAGGGGCTGCTCTCCCAAAGTTAAGTCTTGCTGGTGGCAAGTCTCCCCTTGCTTCCACTTTTGTTTCCTTGCAGGGCCAGTGGGCTGGGTACTGAGGCTCTTCTCACTGTCTCCATGCTCCTCAGCTAGCACTCACACTTTCAGAAGACTGGCTTGGATTAAGGGTCTTTCTCATTATTCTCCTCTCCTTTACACCATCAGGATTTCTCCTAGAAGGGTAATCGTCTGGCTTCGGCATCTTTCTCCCCCCCCCCACAACCCCCTAGGATTTTCCTACTGGAAGTGGGGCCCTGAATCTTTTTGTCTTTTGGCCTTTTGTCCACCTGCTATTTTTGCTTCCAACTCTCTCTGGCTTTCCCAGGGACTCCCTTTGTTCCTTTCCTGATCCCAGGCCAGATGGTAAAAAGCTGTGTCTCAAGTACAAGCCATGGAAGCGCCCAGGGCTGCAGACCGCACTGCCTTGTGGCCTTCAGCTGCCCACAGCTCTCCATTTCTCTGTCCTAAGGATATCTCCTCTTCTGTTGTCCTTAGCTGCCCAGGGCCTGAACAAGCCTGTCCTTCAGTTCTCAGGGGTTATTTGGGAACGTAGGCCTTGGGGCACCCCACTTAACCTCATAAACATGTCTATTAGTATCTCTTCTTCCTGCCATCAAATAATTGTCCCAGAACTTTAAAAAAAAAAAAAAAGCTTTGTTGATGCCTTTAGTTTTTGACACTAGAATGATTTCCCAGTATTCCTCCTCTCCACCCCCATCTAAGAAAGAAAACCAGTTAAGCCAAAACCTCCTGCTGAAAGGACCGCATCCCCACATCCTCTTCATTGCATCCCACGCCTTGTTTCTTCTTTCTCTTTCAAAAATTTGGAAATGTATTCCATCATCTGTTCTCTGGGGCCGAGATTGGGCAGAACAACTTCTCTTAGTTCTGATCGAATGTATCTGAGGAGTGGTCTCCCCTCCTCCATCTGGGCCTAATTTTCCTGTCTAGTTGCCAAGCGAAGGGGGCTGGGTTATAGAGGAACTGCCCCTCAGGGAGAGGTTAATGTTTTTCTTCTGGATCGCTTTCATTCACTTCAATTTGGTGTCAGTTCGTTGGGCTTCCATAGTGCTTGAGGCTTGAGGCTTGAGGCCGGGTGTTAGATGCTAACTTTACCTAGAAGGAAACAACAAAGTTCCTTCCCTCCAGGAGCCTTCTTTCTCTGGGGGGATGTTGCATTTAGAGAAACAAGTAAATACAAAGTACTTTTAAAGAATGAGAATGTGAGCGGAGAGAGATTTCCAAGGCTTCACTTTCCCTAAGTGCCACTGACCTCTACTTAAAGGGATTTTAACAGAATGTGAATTCCCCTGCACACCTGGGGACTGAGGCCGGAAGGGAGCCATACACAGTGGAGGGAGGGGGCAGCAACACCTTACAGGCAAGTGGGTGGAGCAGAGCAAAGGTCTCTAGGGGGGAGGTCTCAGCCCCAATCTGCAGTCTTTCCAGGTATCTCCTCTTCTACTTTCATTTGGAGGGGGATTTTTTTTTTTTGGTGGGGCCCAGGGTCACACAGCTAGTAAGTGTCAAGTGTCTGAGGTCAAATTTGAATTCAGATCCTCCTGAATCCAGGGCCAGTGCTTTATCCACTGTGCCACCTAGCTGCCCCCTGGAGGGGGATTTTAAATCTTTTTTGGGGGGGAGGGGGCAGGGAGGCTGTGGAGCCAGGAGTGGATAGAGAGAGGGAGCACAGTGCTGTACACTAAAGTTAACATTGATAGAGCTTGGGGAATGCAAATTCCATTCAGAATGTTTTACATTACGGACGTTACTGTTTTATATGTTCCAGTTATGGGATAACCCCTTGTGCAAAGAGGCAGGAGATGGATTATTGTATACAGGGAATAGCCTGAGAGGGAGGGTGAGCCTGTGGTCTCTTCCCTCCCCCCAGAGCTGATCACAACTTAGTCATCCGGGCTTCTGGGAGACTCTTTATTCATAGCCTTCCATGAGTCCTCCCTGCGGGATCCACTCAGTATACTAAAAAACTACTTCTGATTCTTTTAACATGCATTTATTAAGCACCTCCTATGTGTAAAGCACTCTGCTTGTGAGGATACAGAGACAAAAACTAAAGTCCAAGATGCAGTTGGAATGATGGGATAAGAGTTCAAGAGCTAGATCATGGCCGGATGTCTGTAGATTTGGGAATTTGCTCCAGAGAGGTGTTACTTGCACCCCTGGGGGCAGATGAGATCAAGGAGCAATCTTCAGTAAATGTTGAAGAGGGCTCAGGATAGTTTTGGCTGGACAGGAGGAAGAAGGGGGCAGGAACAAAGGAGGTAGAGAAGATGTGAGAAGGTAAGGAAGGTGAGAACTAGATAGGAAAAGTATAATGGAAGCCGAAGGAGAGGATCTCCTTGCGGAAGGAGGAGGATAGCAGTATACAGAAAGAACCAGGAAATGAATACTAACTTTGCCATAGCTTTGTCAAGTCAATAACTATTGTTATGTGCCTAGAACTGTGCTAAGTGTTGGAGATCCAAAGAAAGGCGAAAATACTTTCCCTGCTTTCACTGAGCTCATTCTTATAGGGAGACAATTCAATTCAATAAACATTGATTTAGCATCTACTTTGTGCTAAGCCCTGAGGTCACAAAAAAGAGGCAAGACAGTCCCTGCCCTCAAGGAGCTTCCAGTCTAATGGGGAAGATAACATGCAAACAAATGTGTACAAAGTGAGAGTGAAATAGGAAATAATTAACAGAGAGAAGGTACTGGAATTAAGAGGGATTGGGGAAGACTTCCTGTAGAAAGTGGGACTTGAGGTGGGATTTAAAGGAAGCCAGGGAGGTCAGTAGGTGGAGTGGAGGAGAGAGAGATTGAACATTTTCACACTCGGTCATACCCCAAACACTCCAGTGATTCAGAATTCCTGTTAGGTCATCATCCAAACCCCATTACTGATGTGGGATGGATTTAGGGTCAAACTGACGGTGAGTCATCCCAAAAGAATGACAAGACTCAGTGACTCAGTTTCCCAAGTTTTATTGCAATACTGTGAGTGACCGCAGGGAGAGCATCATGGAGGTGTCTCTTGAATAGGGAAAGGAAAGACAGTTATATTTATAGTAGGGCTAAATTGATTATCAGTCTCATTATAATAGGGAGGTACAGGGCAGGGCTTATTCTAATTTGGACTTCCTGGGGGCTTGAGCCCACCCCGGAGGCGGGTACCTTTTTCCGTGGAGATGTGTTTTGGGGGTTTACACGTCATAAGGTGAACCTGGGGACACATTTGACCTTTTCTGTGCATGTCACCTTTTCATTCCCATGCCTGGTTTCAAAATATTTTTGTTTTTCAGTAGAATTTCTATACCCTGTCAGTGTATCATTGTTATAGTCAAGGTCTCTCTGACCTGCCTCTGTATGTTCTTGTTGTGGGTAGTGATTAATGTAGGTAACAAGAACCTAGGCCCTGACTTGTATTAATGAAGATTCAAGTCTTAAGTTATCCATTAACTGGGGTCTGAATCCCTTTTAGAACTCAGATCTAAATTAGAGCTTGGGTCTTAGGTTTTTCTGTTAACCCCTTTTTTGCCTCCTACATCATTCTCTGTCCCCCACCACCAATTCCTCATTCCAATACTCCTCAACCTTTCCACCTCCCGAATCTCAACAAAATGCTACATAATCCTTCCATTATGCCCTCAGGTATGCATGCTCCATAGGCAACAAACTTGCCTTGTCTTAAATCTTTTGTTCTCCCACTCCTTCTATCTTCTCAAACACCCTTGCCTCTCAGTTTCTCAACTCAGGCACACACAAAGATGGTCATGACTCCGATCATGCCATCACCTACAAATGCACCACCTTCCCGTTCAAGAACTCTCACAGTCTATTGGGTTTCCACCTCTCCCTTCCTGTGCCAAAAACCCTGTTCTTCTTCCACACTGTGGCTGCCATTCACAGGACCTCTAAGTTCACTCCCAGGCCATCACCCCTGCACTAGCCACTGTCTTCTCCTTTTCCCCATCTTTGATCCCCTACGCTTCTCGAGTCCCTGGCCCCCTTATCATATTGCTGATTGTGCCTTGCCAAGCCTCAGCTTTGGATGACTCCCACCACCCACACTGCCTTTGCTCCTACACATGTGCTGCTGCACAAAGATGGGGAAAACCACAACTGGTCCACTACAAATTTGTTATTCAAGACCTCCTTTTGGCTACAGTGGTTCTTCCAAACCTCATCCCTCTTCAAACCTCCCATGACCTCCCCTCCCCTCAGCCTCTCAGCTGAGAACGTTGCCTCATTTTTTTTTCTTTTTTTTTAGTGAGGCAATTGGGGTTAAGTGACTTGCCCAGGGTCACACAGCCAGTAAGTGTTAAGTGTCTGAGGCCGGATTTGAACTCGGGTACTCCTGACTCCAGGGCTGGTGCTCTATCTACTGCGCCACCTAGCCGCCCCTTTGCCTCATATTTCACTGAACAAAATCAAGGCTTTATGAGGGGCTTCTTCCCCCTCCTCTTCATCACATCATTCTGATGCCTCCTGCCACAGTCTTTTTTCTTCCCCCTTGTCTCACACGGAGAGATGGGCCTATTCCTTGCCAAGGCAAATCTATTCAAGTGATCCCATTTCATCCTATTGCCTCTAACAGAGTGTTCTTGTCATTTCTACTCTTATCTTCAATCTCCCCCTATCTACTGGGTGCTTCCCTACCGCCTGGAAGCATCTCCCATCCTCAAAAAACCCTCCTCTCATCCTTCCATCATCACTAACTATGGTTGTCTGTCCTTTCTGCCCCTTGTAGCTAAACTCCATGAGAAAGCTGTCTACAAGCAATTTCTCTCTTCTCATTCTCTCCCCAAATCCCTACAATCTGGCTTCTTTCTGACTGTATAATTCCCCGAAACTGCTCTCTCCAAAGTGATCTCATTCCCAAATCCAATGGCCTTTTCTAAATCCTCATTCCTCTTAACTGCTTTGCAGCCTTTGACACTGGTGATCACCTAGGTCTCATTGATAAGGCTCTTCTCTCTTGTTTTTTTGGACACTGTTCTTTCTTGTTTCTTCTACTTATTTGATTGGTCCTGGGTTTTTTTAAACTTTTTATTAATTTAAAACTTAAATACAAAACAAGAAGAAGAAGAAAAAACCCTTTTCCATGTACACAGCAGAACATGAGAGGATTCAATATAAAAAATAAATTTCCATTTCAAGAAAGCCTATATAATAATTGGGGGGGGGGCAGGGCAATGAGGATTAAGTGACTTGTCCGGCGTCACACAGCTAGTAAGTGTCAAGTGTCTGAGGTCAGATTTGAACCTCCTGAATCCAGGGCTGGTGCTTTATCCACTGTGCCACCTAGCTGCCCCCAATATATTTCTTTTCTTTCTTTCTTTCTTTCTTTCTTTCTTTTTTTTTTTTTTTGGTGAGGCAATTGGGGTTAAGTGACTTTCCTAGGGTCACACAGCTAGTAAGTATAAAGTGTCTGATGTTGGTTTTGAACTCAGGTCCTCCTGAATCCAGGGCTCTATTCACTGCGCCACCTAGCTGCCCCATATATAATAAAATTTTACACAGTTTTCAAAGCTACTGAGCTTTTCTGCACTTTTTTCTAGGTTTTCTTTTGTTCTCTACTGTCCGCTTTTTATTTATTTTTCCCCTCCCTCCCCCCCCCCCGCCCTAGAGAAGGCTACAATTAAAGGTGAATATATATACATACATATCTATAAACATACACACAGATATACATATACATACATATACATATATGTAAGACCATACTGTGCATATTTCTATTTGTCAGTTCTTTCTCTGGAGGTAGCATCTTTCTTCATAGTTCTAAGTTTTTCTGTGCTTTTCTACATCAACTTATTTCTTGTATCACAGTAGTATTCCAGGACAATCTTATATACACATAGCTTGTTTAGCCATTCCCAATTGAAGGGCATCTAGCATTTTAGCTAATCTGATAAGTGTAAGATGATATCTCAAGGTTGTTTAATGTGCGTTTCTCTAATGAATAAAGATTTAGGGCATTTTTTCATTTGATTATATATGGTTTTGATTTCTTTATCCCAAAACTGTTCATATCCCTTGACCATTTATCATTGGGGTATGACTCACATTCTTGTTGAATTTAACAAAGTTCTTCATGTATCTTCCTTCCTTCCTTCCTTCCTTCCTTCCTTCCTTCCTTCCTTCCTTCCTTCCTTCCTTCCTTCCTTCCTTTCTTTCTTTCTTTCTTTCTTTCTTTCTTTCTTTCTTTCTTTCTTTCTTTCTTTCTTTCTTTCTTTCTTTCTTTCTTTCTTTCTTTCTTTCTTTCTTTCTTTCTTTCTTTCTTTCTTTTTTTGGTGAGGCAATTGGGGTTAAGTGACTTGCCCGGGGTCACACAGCCAGTAAGTGTCAAGTGTCTGAGGTCAGACTTGAACTCGGGTCCTCCTGAATCTAGGCCAGTGCTCTATCCACTGCGCCACCTAGCTGCCCCTCTCTTCATGTACTTTTGATGGAGGAATGGGGAATGATGCCCTAGCCTCAGCTCTTTCTTACCCATTTTTTCCCTAAGCTCCATCCCAGGGTCCAAGCTTGGGCACTCTTCTTGACCCCCTAAGCCCCCCAGCCAGGGCCCCCAGCCATGCTGTCCCATGTCTTGTTCCCTGTGGTCCCTACAGTGGCTACAAATTTCAGCTGTTCTCTCTGCCCTGAAACTGAAACCAGGGACTCTGCTCTCCTGCAAGTACCCACAGCCAGCAGGTCCCCGCCCCCCTGCTATTCCACTCACCAGGCACAGCCTGGGATCACTCTGGTCAGCACAGCTGTGCTTGGTGTCCCCTGACTGTGGAAGGTGCTTCAGCCTTCTACTCACAGCAGTCAAATCCCCCACATTGTGCAATGCTGCTGCCTCCCAACCCAGCTGCCCTGAGGGCTTGTTTTTTGTTGATCCCCCAGCTTGGAGGTGCTCTCATTTCACTTAGACCAAACCTCCTTCTGGAGTCTTTCCTGGGATCTTCTCCAGTTGTTTTATCTTGACTTTTGTTTATTTCTGCTGCTCTACAATCACTCTGAGGTGATGTTCTGTCCTTTTCTGTGGTGGAAATTTGGAGAGCCCAAAGTCTTCTGACCTAGTCTGCCATCTTCCCAGAATCCTCTTTTTCTCAGTCTCCTTTGCTGGATCCTCATCCAGGTCATGCCCACTAACCATGAGTGTCCCACAGGGCTCTGTTCTGGGCCCTCTACTCTTCTCCCCTTTGATTACTTCACTTGGTGATCTCATCAACTCCTATGGATTTAATTATTATCCCTTTGCTGATGATTCTCAGATCTACATATCTAGCCCTAACCTTTCTCTTTTTTGGGGGGAGGGGGGCAGGGCAATGAAGGTTAAGTGACTTGCCCAGGGTCACACAGCTAGTAAGTGTCTGAGACTGGACTTGAACTCAGGTTCTACTGAATTCAGGGCCGGTGCTTTATCCACTTCGCCACCTTAGCTGCCCCCATAGCCCTAACCTTTCCACTGTCTTCTGGTCTTGTGTTTTCAACTGCCTTTCAGACATCTTAAACTAGATGCCCAGTAGACATTTTATACTCAACATATCTAAAACTGAACTCGTTATCTTAGGCCCCCATACCTCCCACTTTCAGACTTCTCTATTACCATAGAGGGCATCACCATCCTCAGGTCCACAAACCAGGTGTCACCCTCGATCCGGTCCCTCTCTATCTCTGATTCCCACATCCAGTCTGTTTCTAAAACATGTTTCAATTATGCCCCCTTCTCTCCTCTGTTGCTGCTGTCACTCTGGTGCTGGCCCTTACCACCTCAAGCCTGGACTGTTACAATGCCGTGCTGGTAGGTTTGCCTGCCTCAGTGTTCCCCTAACTCCACTCCATCCTCCAGTAGCCAGCAAAGGGATTTTCCTGATGTGTCCGTCCTGCTGGGTCATTTTCCTTCTGTCTGTCTGTCTTTCTTTCTTTTCTTTCTTTCGCGGGGCAATGGGGGTTAAGTGACTTGCCCAGGGTCACACAGCTAGTAAGTGTCAAGTGTCTGAGGTCGGATTTGAACTCAGGTCCTCCCGAATCCAAGGCTGGTGCTTTATCCACTGTGCCATCTAGCTGCCCCTTGCTGGGTCATTTTCATACTTCTGAACTCAAACTTCAACTTCCCTGGCTTCCTTCAAGTCCCAGCCCATTTCCGAAAGAAAGTCTTTCCCATTACCTCTTTTTTAAAAATTACATTTAATTAATATTTCTGTTATATTTTAAGTTCCA